>NC_134105.1:30948939-31251969 GCF_040939455.1 Microcebus murinus | reverse complement strand
TCAAAAAACAGATGCCCAATTCTCAACTCCCTCATCCTCAGGGCTGTGAAGAGTTGTTTGTGAAGAGGGCTTTTTCTGGAGAGAGCTGTGCTGTGTTACATCTCTTCCAATAAGCAGGGGTGGGAGGTGTTATCCCATTCTCCTCCAGTCAAGAGGGAACCGTTTCAGTGGGACCATCTGGACACCTTGACGTGTAACTCCTCCAGGTAAGGGGACACAGTGGACCATTGTCTGACTCATGCCTGGAACATGTAAAAGGCAGAGATGGACTGGCTGGCTGCTCCAGCTGCAGGAGTGAAGGTGGAATGATTATACCAAGCGGCCTGCATTCCAAGAGCCTGTCAGGGTGGAAGTTTCTTTGGAAGGAGAGTTAGCTTGAACTCTTTTAAATCTTACACAAGAGGACTGCCTGGAACAGGGTTCCCAAGAGAAGGCCCCAGTTTAGAAGGGACCACCAAAAACCAGAGGTTGAGATGAGAGCAGCCAATGAAGGGAAAGGATGTCACCTGCATTATAGAAGGTACAAGAGAATGGTCCTACTGGGGGCTTTGGCAGAACCCACAAACGTGCCCCAAGGGAGAAATAGTCAGCTTTGAATATCTTCCAATCCCATAGGGCTTGAAATTATTTAACAGGAGAGTTTCCCAAACCTGAGAAAAATTTCTTACTTCACTCCCTCCCAAATCTGAGAGAGCCAGGATGTTAAAATTGAGATTAAACTAAATTCCAGTACCTCTTTTTTTCAGTCTTACCATAACCTATCTTCTCAATCTTATCTTTCCCCTCTTCCTGTACCCTCCAGTAGAAGAAATGTATGTTCTATTTCCTGTCCATATTCTATCAAGTTTGCTCACATTTTTTCCTCTGCCTAGGATGCTAACACCCCACCTCTTTGATTCAGTCAGTCCTTCAGAGAACCATCTGCATCTAGTCCAATGCATAGCAAGGAGCCCTTTAATATGTGTTCTGGGATCTTGGAATGACTACAGCAGAAGCCTTCTGCTCCAATGTGATCAGGACCATAAGCGGAATAATTCTGTTAAAGCAGGGAATTATCAAATATGATCTATACTTATTTTAAATATCGTACTTTAACTTCAAATATATTTATATACATCCATTCATAGATCTTTTGATGTAAAGCAAGGTTGTTTCTTTGAGAATGATCCACGGATTGGAACTCCACATTGTCTTTCTTGATCAAACCGCATTCACTGCATTTTTATGATTCCTCAATTTGATTTTCTTTAAAGTGGAGCAAGAACTTAAACACATCTGCGTAGAAATCTGTGTGTAGGACTTTAAATTACTTAAAATTATTTACCCACATTTTTACAATTGTTTTGCCTACATTTATTTCAACAGTAGTTTTTGTTCTTGGTTTTGTTTTGTTTTGTTTTTTAGTAATTCAGCCTTCACTGAGTCTTTCCAAAGCATTCCACTTAGTTAAAAAATAAATAAATAAATGAAACATTGCAAACATGTAAAGAGAAAAACAGAATGGACACCTGTTCCCACACTCAGCTATATAGATGCTAACATTTTGCCACACTTGCCTCAGATTTTTCAAAAAGAAGTAAACATTACGGATAGAGGTAAAATCTCCTGCACACTTCATGCTGATTTCATTTTGATTTCTCTCTCTCATCCATAACAATTATCCAGTGTTTAGTTTTCCCAGATGTATTTTTATACTTATTACTTATGTATGTCACAAATATATGGCTTTGTTTTATATATTTCAAATCTTTATATAAATGGTATTATGTTGTGTGCCTTACTCTGCAACTATTTTTTCTTTCATCATTATGTGTTTGAGATTTATCCTTGCTAATATACATAGCTCTAGTTAATTTATTTGAACTGCTGCAAAGTATTCTATTTTGTGAATATACTAAAACTTATTTTTTAAATAATTTTTCTTGTTGAACATCAGATTTGTTTCCATTTTTTTCTATTACAAACAACACTGCAGTGACTATTCTTGTTTTAGTCTCCTTATATGCAATACGGGAGGGCTTCTCTAGCCAAGTAAATATAACAAGAAATGGAATTTCTGAGTCAGAGGGCATGCACACCTTTACCCTCACAAATATACCATCAATTTATTTTCTAATATGGTTGTAACAATTTACATTCTCACCAGAAGTGTTTGAGAGTTTATTGCTCCATATCTAACAGTCATGTTATCATTCTTCAAAATTTTTTCCAGTTAGATGGATGTGAAATGGTATCCCAAGTGGTTCTATTTTGATTTGCCTAATCAATAGTGAGGTTCACCATCTCTTCATATGTTTATTGGCCATCCAGAAGTCCTCTTCTAGGAATTGCCTGTTTCTGTCTTTTGCCCATTTTTCTGCTGTTTATTTTGTATTCTTGATTTATAGGAATATTTTTACAAATTCTGCATACCTATCCCTGTCAATTAAGTGAATTGCAAATATCTCATCTCAGAGTGCAGCTTGTAATTTATCTTTGCTTATTGTCTTCTGTTGTTAAAGTTTTTAAATTATAGCTAATCACATTTATCAGTCTTTTCTTTCATTGTGCTTTTTGTGTTTAAGAAATACTTCCTTATTCTGTTAGAAGGGTTCTCTTTTACATTCTTTTCAAAATGTTTTAAAGCTTAAGTTTCATATTTAGGTTTTTATTCCTCTTAGAGATGTTTTTGGGTACAGTGTGGGGTAGAGAGCTAACTTCCTTTTTTTCTATATACACAACTATCTTACCCAAGTCCTCTGAAAAACAGAGCCTGAGGCACCACCTACATACTCAAGTATTAAGAAGCGTAATCCCAGGGCAGCAAGAATGAGGGAAAATGGGAAGTGAGGCATGGAAGAAAAGAAAGCAAATACAGGACTCTGTGTTATGAAGCTGGCCACAGCTTCCCAGGGAAATCCAACCTGTGGCTTGGTCACCCATGTTTTGTGGAAGCACCACACCTCATAATAGTCCATCAGACAGAAGAGGAAGGGCAAATTTGTCTGCAGGCTCCCTTTCTCTCTGTTCTTGGTTGAAGTTTGCTCTGTAGGGAGCTAATTCACTTCTGGGTTGTCTGGGTAGTCAACCACAGCTTGTCTGGGTAGTCAGTTGGCAGACCAGTCTCCAGTGCTGTTATATGGTGTTCAATGCTTTATCTGAGCCTGACAGTGATGGGAAGAGCCTCTGCAAGTCTGGTAGGGTGGGACCTGGGAATCCATCATCATCTCTTGCTGTATTGAGAGCAATGGAGCTCATGCCAAAGCTAGGCTCTTACTCTATGGGATATTGGGAAGTGTTAGGAGATGAAAGAATGTCAGTAGCCACTGGGGATCCCCAAGATAGGTGTATTATTTGGATCCTTTACAATAACCAATTTTCTCAGTTATTGGTTAGTTTGTTCTTTCCCTCTATATTTTTTTTGGTGCGGGGGAGGTGGGGACAGGGTCTTACTCTGTCACCCAGGCTGGAGTGCAGTGGCTGGATCATAGATCACTGCATCCTTGAACTCCTGGGTTCAAGTGGTCCTCCTGCCTCAGCCTCTTGAGTAGCTGTGACTATAGACATGTGCCACCACATCCAGTTAATTTTTTATTTTTATTTTTTTTAGAGATGGAGGTCTCACTATGTTGCCTAGGCTGGTCTCTAACTTCTGGCCTCAAGTGATCCTCTGGCCTTAGCCTCCCAAGTTGCTGGGGTTATAGGTGTGAGTAACTGCACCTGGCTGTTTCCCTCCACATTTGTAATGCCACCTTTGAAATTATCAAGTCTGCTTATACTCATGGGTCTCCTTCTATACTACTCACCAATTCATCTAGGTACTCTTTTCTATACTGTTCACCAATTTATCTATACCTAGGCTAATGTCATACCATCTTAAATCCTATAACTTTCATATCAGCTGATGTCTGGTGGGAGAGTCTTTCTATTTTGTTCTACATCTCCAAAATTGTCTTGTCCTTTTCTACTTTCAAATGAATTCTAAGATCAGATTGTTCAGTTCCATAAAAAGTCATATGTGGATTTTATTTAGAATTATATTAAATGTATGGAAAAATTTGGAAAGAATTTACATTTTATGATATTGAAACTTCCACCTCATGAACCTGACAGATCTCTACATTTACTCAAGTATGTATATCTGTTCTTCAGTTTTGTGATTTTCCTAACAATGATCTTACACACTTTTTGTTGGATTGATTCCTAGTAATCTTATTATTTTCATTACTATTGTGAATGGGATCTTCATTTCCTGTTATAAATTCCAATTTATTTACTGATATTGAAAGGCTATTGATTTCTTTGTATTGGTCTTGAATATGGCAAATTTGCTTAACTTCCTTATTAGCTTTAATAGCAGATAAAATAAAACTGTAGATTATTTTGGGATTTTGTATGTAATCAGTCATCTTATCTATATAAAAAGATAATTGTATGGCCTTCTAATCCAAGTTTTAAAGATTTTTAAAAATCATGAATGAGTTTTAAATTTTGTTGTTGCCTTTTCTATATTTATTGAAATGATCATAGTTTTTCTCCTTTAATCTGTTAAAGTGGTATACCACACCAGTAGATTTTAGGATGTTGTACTTCCTTGCATTTTTAGGATAATCAACTCCGTCTTTGTAGAAACAACTTTCATTCTTTTGATATTTATATTACATTGATTTATATAACTAAATTAGATAATTATAACTTCAACTATACATGGCATCAATAGGTTATAAGATAAAATACAACTGACTCTGGATAAGCATAAAACGCAAGTACACAAAAGCTCATTACCTACAAGGCTTCACAGATAGTTCTTTTAAGAGAGAAGGCAAAGTATCAGATAAAAGGAAGTCAACTGAGAAAGTGTCCACTGTTTAAAGAAATTAGGGGTTGTCAAAATCACACTCTCTCTATGTCAACATGAGTTGCCTCCATTTCTACTAAATTCAAGAAATAGTTATTGAAAAATTATTATACTATATGTTAAGGACCATGTTAGGCATCATGGCTAAACATTAAGGTGAAGCAAACAATTTGTATCTACAAAATATTTTCCATCCTAGTAGAGAGGTTAAGACCGAGTGCTTAAATATCTAATCATAACACAAAACAGAGTAAGATGGATGTCCAAGGAAATACAAAAGTTATTATAGATTATGGAGGGAAAGTATAACTCAGGGATAAGGGTAGTCAGGAAAGGAGTCTTAGAGAAGGTAGATTTTGCAGCAAACTATGAAGAAGTTTAGACCAGTGACGTTCATATCAGCCAGCTCTTTTGACTGCTCCCTGTCAGCAATCCACTTTGAAAGCAATGAGAGCTACCCTCTAATCTGCTGTGATTATCATTTCTTTTCTTGTTGGCCTTGCATATAGATTCTCCCTCTCTGCCCAGCCCTTTCAGATGAAATGTCCACACTCTAATCCCTGCAATCTATGACTATGTTATGTTACATGGCAAGGGAGAATTAAAAATAGAGATGAAGTTAGGGTTGCTGATCTTGAGATGGGGAGATTACCCTGGATCATCAGGATGGGCCAATGCAATCACAGTGGTCCTTAGAATTGAAAGAGGGAGGGAGGAGAGGCAGTGTCAGAGTGATGCAGCATGAGAAAGATGAGACTTTTGCTGGCTTTGAAGATAGAAGGGGGCCATGAGCCAAAGAATTCTGGCAGCCTCCAGAAGTTGGAAAAGCCAAGGAAACAGATTGTCCCCTAGAACTGCCAGAGGAATGCAGCCCTGCAACACCTTGTTTTTAGCCCAGTGGGACCCATTTCAGACTTTTGACCTCCAGAACTATAAGGTACTATATTTGTGCTATTTTAATCCATGAATTTTGTGGTAATTTGTTACAGCAGCAATAAGAACTAATACAGAGGTTTAAATAAAGCCAATCAGGATTGCAAAATAGGTTCTGATCCCAGTGCAGTGGCTCATACCTGTAGTTTCAGCTACTCAGAAGGCTGAGGTGGGAGGATCTCTTGGGCTCAGGAGTTCAAGGCTGCAGTGAGGTATGATTACACCACTGCAACCCATCCTAGGCAACAGAACAATACCCTATTTCTAAAACAAAACAAAACAGGTTTTGAGGGAAAGCTCATAGTTTTGCTTATGTTGAGCTGAAGAGTTGATAGTTATCTGTGAAAGGCCAGTAGGCCATTGGAAAGGTGGGTTTGAATGTCAGAAAAGAAGTTGGGATTTGGGACCTAAGAATCATTTCATAGAGGGTATACTTGACATGTATAGCATGGGTGAGATGGCTTTGGGGAAAACGATTACAGTAGTGCTGTACAATAAAAATATAACATAAGCCATGAATGCAAGCCACATATGCAATTTAAATTTTTCAGCAAACCTTAAAAACATAAGAAAAGAAACACGTGAAATTAAATTTTAATTATATATTTTATTGTACTAAACATATGTAAATTATTATTCCAACATGTAATCAATATAAAAATTATTAATAAGACATTTTACTTTTTTGTACAAAGTCTTTAAAATCCAGTATGCCTTTTACTCTTACAACACATCTCAGTTCAGCACATTTACAATTAATTTGCAGGGCTCAATAGCTATCATGTGGCTAATGGCTACTGTATTGGACAGTGCAGTTTAGTGAAAGAGCACACACAAAGGGTACAGCTTTGAGAGACATCTGCATTTAGGAGACAGGAAGAGGAAAATGAGCCAGTGAAAGAATAGACAGAGGTAGGGTTATCCAATCAGGATAGTGCAATGTCTCAAAATCCAAAGGGATTTTACTTAGGTAAATGAAGGGGAGAATATCAAAGGCTCTCTTTCTTCAGTGCTCTGGCTCATTCAACTCCTACATTTGAGAGGTTTCTCCCCTGTCTGCCATGCAGCTCTACCCTACAAAGTCACTTTCATTTGTTCTGGCTTTAACAGTTTCATATGTTCATCTCAACATAAATTTAGGGGCTCCCACATAGGTGGCTGGGGATAACATAGGGTGACTAAAGGAAAGAAGAAAGGAGCATTGAGGTGGTACGAGGTTGTTGGAGGATATGATGATTTAGAACAGGTGCCTGGTGGGAGTAAGATGGAGATCATGTTACCATGACAACTGATTATTTCATTGGTCCAATGACCAGTTGCCATGGTGACAAAATCTTTCTGTCAGTGTGACATGGATCCCAAGGGAGAGAGTGCTTGTGCAAAGGACCCCTTGCTCATTGGTAAAGGTTTTACATTTGCAATGATTTCTTCATTTCTTGATGAAGCCTTCCCCCAATCCCTAGGAACTTCAATCAACATTAAGGTCCCCCTTCCTCCTTACTGTTCATTTTTAGCAGTCATCACATGCAAAATGCACACATTTTCATTGTTTATGTTCTACATAAGTGTTTTCTTATCTGATATTCTTTAATTGTTTTAGTAATTTATCTTTTTTTCTTGAACAGTTGTAATCCCATTGAAGGCAGGGATTATTCTTATAATTCAGTTGTGTTTTCAAAGGACTGGGAGTTAGTGGAAAAAGGCAGACCCTTGGGAGCCAGACAAATCTGGGTTACGTACAACCTCTGATGCTGTCATTTGCCAATTGTGTGGCCTTAGAAAAATCATTTCATCTTGAAATTTAGTTTTCATCAGTAAAAAAGAGGGTAATGATACTTGTACTGTTGGGTTGTTATAATGATTAGGGGTAACCTAGATAAAGTAGCTGACATATAGTAGGAACTCAATAAATGGTTCCAGTTATTAAAACATGATTCCCAGCCTAGTCCTGGATGCCATGATTAGTACTTAGTAATGACTGATGAACAATAAGATAATGATGAGAAATGATACCATGATAACAGTAGGACTAGAATTAATTTTAGAATTCCTTAAAGATAAGTTGTCCTATAGTGGCCCAACTATACAATTCTTATTTATTTTTTATTTTTTTAGGAAGTAACGAGTCTGGTAGCCAGAGTTGACTTTTAATTTGTCCTAAAGCCACTGAAGCAAAAACTGTGATAAAACATTCTGCTTTCCTTTACAAACCCCCCATGCAAAAACCATAAACAAACTGTAGGAAAAAATGGTTTTGTACCTGGGATGAAACAATATAAATCCAAAACTTACAGATAAGGGTTAGCTCTGTCACTCATCTCTTTTAAAAGTTTACGTGAATATCCAGTCAAAATCAACAGGGTATCGCTCTTGAAATGTTATCTATATGGATTTCCAAGTAGACTACAGGACTGTATACTGTCTTGGAATGTCTTCAGAAGGCTCTGTCATTGATCAGGCAATGAAGTAAACAACTATACAATTCTTTTCTTTTCTTTTTTTTTTTTTTTTTGAGACAGAGTCTCACTCTGTTGCCTGGGCTAGAGTGCCGTGGCATCAGCCTAGCTCACAGCAACCTCAAACTCCTGGGCTCAGGTGATCCTCCTGCCTCAGCCTCCTGAATAGTTGGGACTACAGGCATGTGCCACCATGCCCGGTTAATTTTTTTCTATATATTTTTAGTTGGCCAATTAATTTCTATTTTTATAGTAGAGACGGGGGTCTCCCTCTTGCTCAGGCTGGCTTCAAACTCCTGACCTTGAGCCATCTACCCGCTTTGCCCACCCAGAGTGCTAGGATTACAGGTGTGAGCCACTGCGCCCAGCCACTTCAACTATACAATTCTTAACTTGCAAACCAAGCTATGCTAATTGCAACTTCTTGGGAGGAAAACATTTTATGCATTTAATTAAGAAAATGACAAGAGAGACAACAAGATTTTTCATGCCTCCTTGATGGAAGAACATACTACCCATGAAGTAGTTATGAAAAAAGAAATCATATATGAACCTGATCTAGCCTCTGGATCCCATTACTTATTAACAGAAAACACAGAAGGTAGAGGCACATGTTAAACACCACCACAGGAATGCAATCTGCAAACTCCATTACAGGAAAAATAGTGTGGTTTCTTCGCCAAACACATAACAAGAAAAAAAGAGGGAAAAGTATCTTATAAAGTAAAAAAAAGATTTAAGGTACTTATCAATTTCCATTTGATCTTATTTGAGTATTGATTCAAACCAAATTTTTTTTTAAGTTCATGCTTTATGGAGAATCTTTGTATTTTTTTATTTCAGCACATTATGGGGGTACAAATGTTAAGGTTACATATATTGCTCTTGCCTACCCTCTTCCCTCTAGTCAAAGCTTCAAGCGTGTCCATTCCCCAGATGGTGCGCATCGCACTCATTATGTATGTATATACTCATCCCCTCCTCCCCTCTTCCACCTGCCCGACATCCGATAAATGTTTGTTTGGGTTTTTGTTTTGTTTTTTAACATTTTGGTTACATTTTATATCTTTGCCTCTCTCCAGCAAGGATTAGAGGCATGCCCTTTCCCTCCACAATGCTCGCCACATCCCTCAGATGTGGGTCTAGCACCCAACCCCCGAATCCCTGGTGAACACCACCACCATTTGATGACCATAGTGATAATCAGTCAGTACCAATTTGATGGCGAGTACATGTGGAGCCCATTTTTTCTGATCTTGTATCACCTCACTTCGGATAATGGGCTCAAGCTCAGTCCAGGAAAATATAAGCGGTGCTAGCTTGCTGTCATTTCTTAGAATTGAGTAATATTCCATTCAAACAAAATTTTTAAAAATTCATAAAGTAACTGGAACTTTAAATACTGACAGGATGGATCAAAGACACATCTTAATACGTGACTTCAGAAATTCTCACTAATTTTTAGATAAGATAATAGTTTCATGATTATGTTTTCTTAAAATAAAAATTGTTCTCTTTTGGAGGTATATTTTTAAAATTGTGTGTTTTGATATAGTATGATATCTGGAATTTGCTTCAAAGCAACAGAAGGGGCAATGTGAGGGTGAGGGTAGGGATCTAGATGAAACAAATTGGCTGCTAGTTAATAATTGTTGAAGCTGGATGATGGGTATATGAGGGCTCATTATATTACCTGTAATTTGCATATATTTGAAGTTCTTCATAATGGAAAAATTGAAAAAGACTAAGGAATCATATATATGTATGTATGTATACATAGATTGATTGATTGTGGAAACAGGATTTTTCTATGTTGCCCAGGATGGTCTCAAACTCCTGGCCTCAAACAGTCCTCCTACCTTGGCTTCCCAAAGTGTCAGGATTACAGGGATGAGTCACTGCACCCAGCTGAGGAATCATATACTTAAAACATTAAGTGTATCTACCCAAGATCATATGCGCAATAAAGACTTAGATGTAAGGAAATACAGAATATTCTTTAGTATGTTGTTGGACAAATACATTGTGATGGTTTAATCAATAAATTAATGTTTATTCCCCTTAGCTAGTCCTTCATAGTGAGGTTTCTACATTGTATGCAAATGATATTTTTCTATTTCAAATTATACTTGGTATCATTCATAATGTCTTAGATTCCTTGAAAAACAGACTCTGAGAGGGAGTTTTGAGGACAGGAAGGTTTCTTTTTGTGGGGTGTGCTTTTGTGATCAACCCTAGTTGGAGAGAGAAGTAAAGGAATATACAGAGGAAGGAGTTGAACTGTAACACAGCTGCCATACCACCCAATCCACAGGGATCTTGAGAGATGGATTTTTTTCAAGGCTGAGTTCAAATCTTTCTGTACCAGCAAACTCTTCCTTCAAACATCCATTTCCAGTCAGATCAAATTCCTTCCTCCACTATCCTTCCTACGTGGGGAATAGGAAGAGCTAACATTTATAGCATTTCTTATGTGTTAAGCACTGTACACATGCATGGTTTCAGTTAACTCACAGCTCACCTATGTAGTAGGTACAGATGCTCTTCAACTTACAATGGGGTTATGTCCCAATAAACCCATCATAAGATGGAAAATATTGTTAAGTCAAAAATGTATTTAGTACATCCAACCTACTGAATATCACAGTTTAGCCTAGCCTACCTTTAATGCAGTGGTCCCCAACCATTTTGGCACCAGGTACTGGTTTCATGGAAGACAATTTTTCCACAGACTGGGGCCAGAGGGTGGTTTTGGGATGATTTAAGTGAATTACATTTATTGTGCAGTGAAACCTCTCTGCTAATGATAATCTGTATTTGAAGCTACTCCCCAGCACTAGCATCACCGCCTCAGCTCCACCCCAGATCGTCAGGCATTAGATTCTCATAAGGAGCACAACCTAGATACCTTGCATGCACAGTTTACAGTAGGGTTTGCACTCTTGTGACAATCTAAGGCTGCAGCTGATCTGACAGGAGGCAGAGCTTATGTGGTGATGCAAGCGATGGGGAGCAGCTGTAAATACAGATGAAGTTTCCCTGGCCGTCCCACCAGCTGCTCACATCCTGCTGTGTGGCCTGGTTCCTAACAGGCCAGGGACCAGTACCAGTCTATGGCTGAGGGTTGGGGACTGCAGCTTTAACATGCTCAGAGCGATTACATTAGCCTACAATTGGGCAACATCATCTAACACAAAGCCTATTTTATAATAAAGTGTTGAATATCTCATGTAAGAGTATTGTACCACATATTGTTAGCCTGGGAAAAGATCAAAATTCAAAGTACGATTTTTACTGAATATGTATCATTTTTGCACCATCACAAAGTTGCAAAATTGTAAATCGAACCATCCTAAGTTGGAGACCATCTTTGTCATTACTGTCCCCATTTACAGATGAGAAAACTGAGGCTCAAGGAGATTAAGCAATTTGCCCAACTAAAGTCCTTGAGCCAGTGAGTGGGTGGGCTGGGATTTAAACCCAGGCAAGGGAACCCATACTCTCCAATCACTTTTATGCTATACTGCCCCCTAGCTACTGCTTTTATCTTTGTACTTCCAACCCTTAGCATAGTACCTAGACTAGAGTTAGCATTTCATAAATGTTTACTCAATCAATATTCATATTCATTTTACCAGCATTTCTAGAAAATTTCATTTTGGAAACAGATTAAACCCAGATGCAATTTATAGACACAAAGGTGGCATATTTCAAGGCAGCAAGGAACAAGAAGCCCCACTAGAACAGTTAAACTTGGATATACTTAACACGGCAAAAAAAAAAAAAAAAAATTGGATGGGGACAGCAGGCATAGTTGGCCACAAATTATTAATAACTGCTAAATGGTTAAAAAGGGAAATATTGTACTTAGGTACTTAAATAGAAGCTTTGTGTTTGTGTGCATACATGCCTTTTGGCATCTCTTGTTTTGAGAATCATTACAAAAAGAAACACCCACATTCATTCTACCATGCTAACTGACGGAAGCAAGCTGTAGGTGAATCGTGAATTCATGTTAAATGTGGTGAAAACAACTTCACGAGTCAGTAAGTATTCAAAATTATTGCTAAAAGGTGAAAGTGAGAAACTTTAAGGAAAGGTGAAAAATACAGGAATTACAAATAAGTTTCCATTACGTAGGAAAACAACTCTTCTCCATTTCTACTAAAATAAGAGAAGACATATTTAGGTAGTCTGTGTGGGGTATTAGCAAAAGGAAGGATTTCAAAGTCACGAATTGAGGCTCAAGTCTTTATATTGTCATCCACTAGCAAAGTGAGCTCAGTACCCTTTGCCTATAAAATGGGGAAGATAACCTCCAACTTCTAGAATCATTATGGGGGTTTATTAAGGTAAAATATTACTTCACTTTCCCATTCCTTATTCCTGACAGAACCCATTATTGCCTCCTCTGAACTTCTATAGACATTAACATTTTACCAATCTTGTTTCATCTCTCATACATGTTTTTCTTAGGTATTTCGAAGCAAATCCAAGACGTCATTGTGGTTCATCTTAAATACTCCAGTTGCAAGGATTTCTGTTATTTATTTATTTATTTATTTATTTATTTATTTTGAGACAGAGTCTCACTTTTTTGTCCAGGCTAGAGTGAGTGCCGTGGCGTCAGCCTAGCTCACAGCAACCTCAAACTCCTAGGCTCGAGCGATCCTTCTGCCTCAGCCTCCCGAGTAGCTGGGACTACAGGCATGAGCCACCATGCCCGGCTAATTTTTTATATATATATCAGTTGGCCAATTAATTTCTTTCTATTTATAGTAGAGACGGGGTCTCGCTCTTGCTCAGGCTGGTTTTGAACTCCTGACCTTGAGCAATCCGCCCGCCTCGGCCTCCCAAGAGCTAGGATTACAGGCGTGAGCCACCGCGCCCGGCCTATTTATTTATTTTTGAGACAGAGTCTTGCTCTGTCTCCCAGGTGTGAGTGCAGTGGCGTCATCATAGCTCGCTGCAACCTCAAACTCCTGAGCATGAACGATCTTCTTGCCTCTCTGTTTTTTTTATTTATTTATTACCAGAAGAAATCATAATGTAATCTCCTGACCAAAAATTAAAGAATATTTTGTGCACATTATTCAGTTTAATGATTAGGGTTGACATTAATTCACTGGGTAATTCTTAATTTTTCTGCTTTGCTTTAGCCTTTCAAATATTGTAATTATGTCCAATATTATTGTACTTCAGAATTAAATGGATGTTATATTTGCAGTATCTTGACTTTGTTGTTGTTGTCATTGTTTGTTTGTTTTGAGACAGAGTCTCATTCTGTCACTCAGGCTGGTCTTGAACCCTTGACCTCAAGAGATCCCCTACCTGGCCCTCCCAAAGTGCTAGGATTACAGGGATGAACCACCATGTCCAGCCTGCAGTATCTTAACTTTTTCGGTGAGTGGTAGTAATAACAGGTTGAATATCTTCCTGGTTTTGAAGGACTAACCAACAGATTTGGGCAGTCCTAATATCCTTGCATCAAGGATATCCCCTGGAAGGTTTTTAAATTACTATCCCATATTCTTTGGAAATGCATGGAAATTGTTAAGCCCTATGGCCCTGCACCTATGTTTGTCTGCATTTAACCTTCACCTACATGCTATCTTAACTTGGCCCCATTAAAAGCTTGATTCACTGTGCACTTCAAACTAGATTTCTCATTGCCAAGTCCTCTAGGCTCTCTGATGTTTTCTACTCTTTGTGATTCCTTCAGGGAGGTTTATGTACCTTTACTGAATGCCTACTATGCTACGGGCACTGCAGATGCTGATGTTCCAGATATTTTTCATTTATGTGGCATTTCAAGTAAATGAGATGCACATAAACTGTAAAGTATTATATAAAAAATAGCTAATAATAATCTGTTAACCCAAGTTGGCAGCACACTATGACATAGGAAGAGCTTTTGCGGGGAGTTAGGAGACTTGAGTTCTAGATTATTCTGTAGCATTAGTTTGACAAAAAGTTATTAAAAATTACTCAGTCCCTGGTGGGTACTAGGTACAGAGATGGGTTGCTAGGTTTGGAAATAAATGAGCATGGTACTTGTCTCAAGACCAGGCACTGTTTTTTGTAAGTGAGGTAAATCTTAACCTTCTTTGTAAGTTCTCTAGTTCCTGGGTATGATGTGGCCCATGGCCCCTACCTTATAAAGGCTTGTCTGAGCCCACAGATCAAGACTGAGCTTCAAATCCTGTATTTTAAAGACTTTCACTACATTATACCAATCATCCCCTTCCCTACTATCTTCTTATGTTCCCCAAGCAACTTCTACCTGAGGATGACATCAGAAATCTGGATCACCAAAAAGAAAGATTCAGAAAGTATCTGTATTAGTTGGTATAGGCTCTGTTACACTATGGCAGCAACCCCAAATCTCAGTGGCCCAATCAACAAAGCCTGTCTTTCTCACTTATGCTGTGTCCTTCCCAGTCAGCTGTGGCTTTGCTGCACATTGTCTTCACTCTGGGACTGAGGCTGATGGATTAGCCTCTATCCCTGAATACTGCTGGTCATCAGGGCAGCGGGAAAGGAAAACATGGTGCAGCACATTGACTGAAAGCTTCCAGCTGGAAGTGGCTCATACTGCTGCTCACATTTCATTAGCTGATGCAAGTCACACAGCCAAGCCTGCTGTCAATGGGAAAGTACAATCCAATTCTGGGAGGCAAAGTAAATGTTTGGGAACAATTATATAGTCTTTCACAGAGTCCCTTTATTTGTGATACTTGAATGTAAATACACCCTCCTGAAGTAGCTAGCACCCAAGAGATTACAATTCTCAAATCAATGTAATCAACCCTTGCTGGTTTAGAGAGTCTTTGAAGGTGGGCAGAACAGAGAGGGATTAGAATTAGACAGTTCTGGGTTCAGATCCTGACTCTGTCACTCTCAAACTACTAAGCCTCTGTTTCCTCAATCTATCTCTTTCTCTCTCTCTCTCTCTTGCTGTCTCTCCCTCTCTCTCTTTGAGACATGTCTTGCTTTGTCACCCAGGCTGGAGTTTAGTGGCATGATCATAGCTCACCTTGAACACCTGGCTCAAGTGATCCTCCCACCTCAGCCTCCGGAACAGCTGGGACTGCAAGTGCATGCCATCATTTCTGGCTACATTTTTTACAGAGATGGTGTCTCACTCTGTTGCCCAGGCTGGTCTTGAACTCCTCAGCCCAAGTGATCCTCCTGTCTCAGTCTCCCAAAGTGCTGAGATTACAGGTGTGAGCCACCATGCCCAGTCTGTTTCCTCTTCTTTAAAATGGAGATAATTACCTTGTACTTTTAGTGTAAGGATTAAATGAAAACAAATGCAAAGGGTATCATGTTGCCTGGCACACAAGAAACATTTAATAAATATTAGCTATTCCTCCGCCACTCTTCCTTCAGCATTGGGGTTTCTTAATGGTTCTTATTTAGCTCATTAGGCACGAGGGAAGCCAATAACGTCACAACTTGAAATTAAAAAATTGTTTCCTAACTACTAAGTTTGTACCCATAGTTTCAGGCTCCTTTGGGCTGCAAATCTTGGCTGCTTTTTCCTGCTAACCAGGTTCCTTTCATTCTATCATTTTAAAAGATACTGCTAACTAACTGGTAGAGAGATTTCCCCTGATCCCATTCTATTTGAACATCCTCTGACTCACTATTCCAGCGCCACCCAAGTTTCATTTGCACCATTGCTTACACATAATGTAAATACTTTATTTGCTCTATCCATTGGTTAATGTTTGCTCAGCTGTTTTGGTGCCTTTTTGTCTTTCATTATGGTTTTAATTAGCTCAGTTGATTCTGAGAGTAGAGGGAAGCCAAGGTTTGAGCCAGGTGGTTACAAGAACATGAATGAGTTGAGGAAAAAAAATAAGTTAGGTTAATATCTTCTGCTGGAGCAAAATATTCTAAGCTACTCCTTTCTACTGAGAATGATTAAATAGTAGAGACTGGGAAAGTTCACATGCTGCCAACTTGGAGTTGAAATTAACACCAAGCTCCTAGAGGGCGGGAACAAAATTTAAGGATGATTTACATAGAGTGATGCAGTCTGGCACCATGAGTTAGTTAGTCCCATCAGCTGGTAGTAGTTAATGACCACTTAGAAGGCTTTAACTTCCATGGCTTCTACTTTTCTCATACCTGCCCAACCTCTTTGATTTTGTATAAGCTGTTCTCTGTTCCAAATCTTCTACCCATTCTCAGCCTTGCTTCTGTCTCTACATGGCAAATTCCTGTTCATTTATTAAGACTTAGCCTTAACCTCATCTTTTAAGGGTGAAGCTTTCATTGGCTCCTGTGCCTGCACTCCCTCCCTGCCCCATCCAATCTGACAGAATAAAGCTTTACTTCTTCTCTGTTTCCATGAAACAAGTATACATTTCTAACAAATTGGATTGAGATTAATTGTTTACATGTCTGCTTCTCTTTTATTTTCTTTTGACTTCTTGGTATTTAGCACAGCGCCTGGTATAGAGTAGGTGCTTGATAAATGATTACTGAATGTTGTTTATCTATGCATAGTGACAAACACTCAAATGTTGTCATTAAATAGCAGTTAGTGGTGTGGTGCTGACAGCTTTCCAATGGCCTATGTATAGCCTTTCCCCTCATCTAATACATGGATTATAAAGTATTATATAATACCCATGGAATCTGGAAGGCTCTTCAGGGTGGGAATGATAGGAAGGGATCTTTCATGTTTTTCTCTCTCCCTCTTGCAGGTCTTGGCTCATTTTAAATTCATGTCTCATTTTCTGCTTTCCTTTTACAATAAATACAGAGAGAGAGAGAAGGATCAGGTAAAGCCTTATTTGTCTAAGTAGCTGTGGGTCATGTGAAGTGTTAAACACCCTGCTCTTGAAGCACTGCCAGTGCCAAATCAGGGTTTTTGTAGGGCTATTGCAGCCCAGCTCTGGGCTGTGCTCCTGTCAGGGAATTTATAATCCAGATGAACCTGGGAAAAGATTGCAAATGATACAGAATAATAAAGCCTCTATTTTATTGCTATGATCAACCTATATCGTTTAAGGATCTGTCCCCTGACTTTGATGCTTTTCCTCTTTGAGGGAAAGCTTTTCCTCTTTTCCTCTTGCCCTGTACCCTTGAGGCCTCCCAGCCCACTTCATCTCCCAAGTCAGTGAACTACTGTACTCTTTCTGTGCTGAGAATGGACCTGGTAAATAATAACAACAGCTGTCTTTGGAGGCCTTTATTTTTGGCAGCCTGTGCATAATCTCTTTTGTTAGGTAGCTATGATTACTGTTTCCCTCTTATACACAAGGAAACAGAGACTAAGAGAAACTAAGTAATTTCATGTAGGCACCAAAGAAGCAAGCTATGGAACATTAGATTTGAACCCAGCTCTGCCTTCCCAATCTGGGCTTTACGCTTTTCTTCCTCACAATGTACCAAAATCTCCACTGCTGCTATGGCTGTTATAGCCCCCCCCCTTTTTTTTTGAGGGAGGATGCTCTTCTACTTTTTTTTTTAATTAAAGAATTTTTAGGCCAGGTGTGGTGGCTCACACCTGTAATCCTAGCACTTTGGGAGGCCGAGGTGGGAGGATCCCTTGATGCCAGGAGTTTGAGACCAGCCTGAGCAAGAGCAAAACCCCGTCTCTACAAAAAAAATAGAAAAATTAGCCAGGTGTGGTGGCACGTGCGTAGTGTCAAAGCTACTCTGGAGGCTGAGGCAGCAGGATCACTTGAACCCAGGAGTTTGAGGTTGCAGAGGGCTAGATGACACCACTGCACTCCAGCCTGGGTGACAAACGAGACCCTGTCTCAAAAAAAATTTTTTTTTTTTTTTTTTTTGAGACAGAGTCTCGCTTTGTTGTCCAGGCTAGAATGAGTGCCATGGCGTCAGCCTAGCTCACAGCAACCTCAAACTCCTGGGCTCGAGCGATCCTTCTGCCTCAGCCTCCCGAGTAGCTGGGACTACAGGCATGTGCCACCATGCCCGGCTAATTTTTTATATATATATATCAGTTGGCCAATTAATTTCTTTCTATTTATAGTAGAGACGGGGTCTTGCTCTTGCTCAGGCTGGTTTTGAACTCCTGACCTTGAGCAATCCGCCCGCCTCGGCCTCCCAAGAGCTAGGATTACAGGCGTGAGCCACCGCGCCTGGCCAAAAAATTTTTTTTAAAATAAATTTTGTCATGTATATTTAAGGTATACAACATGTTATGGGATATATACAGGTAGTAAAATGGTTAGCATAGGTGAGCAAATTAATACTCTCATCATCTCA
Organism: Microcebus murinus; assembly: GCF_040939455.1. Classification (NCBI taxonomy): domain Eukaryota; kingdom Metazoa; phylum Chordata; class Mammalia; order Primates; family Cheirogaleidae; genus Microcebus; species Microcebus murinus. The sequence goes on along the minus strand of NC_134105.1, from coordinate 31,233,495 downwards.
CATAGTTACCCATTTTTGTTTGTTTTTGTGCCAAGAGCAGCTAAAATCTACTCACTTAGCATGACTCCCACATGCAATATGATTTTATTGTTCCTCCATCTTTTGACACCCTGGGGCTTGTGCTTCTTTCCTTCCCAAAGGCTGCTGATCCTCACCTCCCCACCCCATTCTAGCAGCTCTGCATCCCTGTTCTCTCTCCAGCTCTATCCCCAACTAACACAGAACAAGCACTTTTGGGAAGCACCTCAGTATGCCAGACAAGTGAAAGGTTAGGAGCTGCCTAAGACTTGTAGGAGGTGACGATGAATGGGAGCTGAAAATCTCCAGACTTGGAGCTAAGTCCACAGTCTTTCTACTCTTTTACTACACCATCTGGCTGACTCCACTTAAGTGGCTCAGAGAGATTCCTGGTTTGGGACTTTAATGACCTCGATTCCAGTCTCAAGTTAAAACCTGGTGGCTATTGGCCTTGATTTCTTCTTCTCACAAATGGGGATAGTATCAGCTTTGCCCATCTCCTTACATGCATGACCCAGACTGTTCTTTACTACCCTTCTGCCTATAGCTGCCCTCAGACGATAGTGGGTTTTGAGCCCTGAAAGGCTGGGAAGAAGAGTGTTAGTTATCAGGGATCTACCCAGTGGCCCAACAAAGAACTAGGAACTTCCAATTTCCTTGGCAACTTGGAGCTCTGGGAACTTCTATCCTCTCTAAGGAAAGCTTGCAAGGTTGCCCTCCTCTTCAGGATACTATCTTCCTTATCACAGTATATTGTAATTATCTAATCTATTTGCTTCCCTGTAGTCTATAAGCTCTTAAAGTATAGTGACTGTGTCTTTTTTAATTTTTGTAGAGATGGTGGGCAGGGGGTGGGTGGGATGTGCATTTTGCTATGTTGCCTAATCTGGCCTTAAACTCCTGGGCTCAAGTAATTCTCCCACTCCAGCCTCCTCAGTAGCTGGGATTACAGGTGCATGCCACCATGCCCAGCTGTGACTGTGTCTCACTGCTACCGCTACCTGCTCACTGTTAACTGCTACCGCTCACTCCTGGTTCAAGCCATCATCCAATATTTGGATAATGGAGCCTCTGACTTTCACCATTGTCCTCTCACCATCCACTGTTAGCACAGCCCCAGGGTGATGCTTGGAAGACATGAATAAGATCATATCACTCCTCTGTTCAAAGCCATGTAGTAGTTCTGATTCAGCCAAGATCCTTACAGCCTTACAGTTCCCGGCTCTGCTGCCATTTGATCACCCTGCTCTAACATCCTGGATTCCTTGCTATCTCTAACTCTTCCAGGAATGCTTTCACTTCAGGGCCTTTCCACTAGCTGTTCCCTCTGCCTGGGTTACTTTTCCCCAGACAACTGCATGCATGGCTCACCCCCTCTCCTCTTTCAAGTCTCTGGTTAAAGTCATTGTCTGAAGGGGACTCCCCCCATAGCTCTATTTAAAATTGCAAGCCTCCTTCCTCCACCTTTCCTCACGCTCCTTGCCCTGGTCTATTTTTTTTCATAGCACTCAATACTTTCTAACATACAACATAATTCTCTTACTGTTTATCATCTTTTTCCCCATACTAAAATGAAATATTTTATATTCAAGAAATATTATTTTTTTCTCTTTCTTTTGTTCACTGATACCTCTCAAGCACTAAAACTGTGTCTGGCAACCTTAGTAGTGATTGGCAAATATTTGTTGAATGAATCCTCAGAGCCTTATCTAGATACAAAACACTTGATACTTTGAATCCCCAGTGCCTAGAAATGCTTGGCAAACAGCAGGTATTCAATGCTTGTTGAAAGAATTGGGTGCTTAGACCTTTAACTACTAGAGGATGTGGCTACCTCAAAAAACGTTTCAGGGCCATTCACTCATGCCTCTCATTTTCCTTTAATCCAGTCAACGTAGTATTCATCTAACAGATATCCGAGTAACCAAATATTGAGCACCTAATGTGAGTTCAAAAACATGTTTGGTGCTGAAGGGGAATATGTGAATAGCGCGAATGAAACAAGAGCAAATAATACGTTGGAATGGAATTAAGTGTGAAATTACGGGGCAGATATCAGTGCTAATAGTTTAGAGAAAAAATCAGTGAAGACTGACGTAGAAGTAAATTCCAAAGTTCACTAGTCCACCAAACTACCCTTCTAAACGCTCCACCTATTGATAGCAGGACCATAACCTGGGCAGCTACCCTGACAATCAGTGGGCTTGCAGAGTTCCAACTCCTTTGTTTTGAGGAGAAGGCACGGGAAAGGCCTCAGCAGAGATGGGTCTAGAACCCGGGACTCGTGAAGTTCTGAAAGGCTGTCCTGAAGGTCCAAGGCGCCTTTGTCGGGGCCTCTAGAATCCGCAGTGTGCCAGGTCGAAAAGGGGGTCCGGTTTCCTGGAGAGGCTAAAGTGACGGTCACTACGGTGAGATGGCGGAGGTTGGGGGGCGGGGAGGTCACGGGGCACCACTCCTCCAGAGCGTGGGGGCCCTGTATCCGTGGGCAGGGTCCAAGGCCACCGATCCGTGCTGTCCTCAACTACGGGGCTGTCTCCGCCGCCCTCGCTCCCCAGAAGCCAGTCTGAGGTGCGGGGACCTCAAGTCGCTTGGAACCGCCGGCCGCTACTTGACACGGGCTGCGCCCAAGCAGATCCCCGGGAGTTCCGAGGCACTACTTGTCCCAGCGGAGGGATCCCGCGCACGTCGAAGCGGGCGTGACCGCGGACGGCCGTGACGGCGCCGACGCCGGGCCGGTGGCGCAGCGACGTCGCAGGAGGCGGGGGCGGCGGCAGTAGGGGCGAAGGCGGGAGGGGGAGCGGGTCGGGAAGTAGTTCCGGGTGCGCGGCCCCGGATGTTGGCTGCTCCCGCTGCCGCCGCCGCTGTCGGCGCTGCTCGGGGCCTCGGCCGCTCGCACCAGGCGCCGTTGGGATCTTTCCCAGGGGGCGGAGACGCACGCAGCGGCCGGGGGCTCGGCCGGGCCGTCCCGGCCTGCGCAGCCTGAGGTAAGTGCCCGCGCCGAGGCAGTCCGGCTGGGGCGGCGGGCGAGGAGGCGGGGCTGGGGCATCTCCCGGGACAGAGGCAGGGGCTGCCCTCCGCGAGACGCCCTCTCCCTTCTCTCAGCCGCGGCCGCGTTGCGGGGTGGGCGGCGGGCGGGGCTGGGGGCCCCCGGCCCAGCCTGGGGCCCGGCGGGCGGCGAGGGCTGGGTCCCTCCCTCCCCCGCGGCGCTTCTCCTCAGCTGCTGCTGCCCCTCAGCCGGGAAGCTGCGGCTCCGCGCCTCGGCGCCTCCCGCCCCTCCCCCAGGCGGGGCCCCGGGGAACCAGACGTGGATCCTGGGGGCTCCGAGTCCGAGGACAGCGACAGTCTCTTTCCCTCCGTGACCTGCCCCCTGGCCTGGGCTAGCCCCCTGGCACGATGCAGCTTCTTCCATTCAAGCTTGGGGGCGCTGTTCTGCTGGCGAGGCATGCTGTAGCTCACGCCTGGGGGTGCCCTTCGGGGTGACGAGGCCCGTGCGAGGGGGCCTGCGTTCCCACCCATCCTGTCGCTGTGTCCTTTGCTGGCATTAGGGCAAAGGCAGCCGTTCCATGCGTACGTGTTGCTGTCCTGTGTGTGTTGCATCCTGCCCACGTGGTAGGGTGTCCCCCCCACCCCACCTCCATTTTTGCAGCTGGTGAGGAGGGAGGTTAACGGGATGGTTGTTCCTCTGTGATTTCCTCCTAGTGGCGTGGAAGGTGTTATGGTCAGTTGTTTAGCCGAGGCAGACTGTTGGTTAGGTGTAAGAATCAAGAGTTGTACTCTGAAATTGAGACCAGTAGGGGACATAACAGGACTTAAGTTTCATTGACATATTTTCTCCTTTCCCATTAGCTTTTCTTGTTCTTTTCTCTAGTGCTTAATCCTAAAGAGAGAATAAACATTTGCTACTGAGGTGTTTAGGTGTAGAGTTTTCATTTCTCTGTTCTACTTTTTGTGGTATGGTTGGCGAAGGTTTTTCTAGTCGTTGTTGGCAGAGTCCACGTCTGTGTTGTTCCTAGTTGGATTCCTGAACGAGTTAGAGATTGGTGGGCATCTTTTTTTTTTTTTGTCTTTTCCCGACATCATTTATTTGTCTTTATTTTTTTCACTTTTATTTTGTAAAAAAGCATGCATGTCTTAGGAGTGTTAAATGCATAGCTATTTTCTTGCAAGGTAGTGCTAGTTTCACCTAGTAAGTTACTTATTTTGTGGAAGCTCTTTTATTTCACTTTTCCTCTCTTTCTATGGAATATATTTGCACTGTGTGTTTTTTGAAACTAGCTTTGAGTGTTTTGAGTATTTTTTTCTTTCCCTGATGTCTCTTCCAGGTTAAGGTTTTCATCTTCCTGTGTTTTGCTCTTTTGAGACCACAGATTGCTCCCTTGCAGGGAATAGACCACAGTAGCAATGAGAGAAGCTTTTTATTCCTCCTAGTCCTAGCAAATATTTATAGAAAAGCAGTAACTCCTCTCTATTTTTCTGTCTGGGTGGCGTATATAGATGTGTTTGAGTTTTTTAGTTTATTAGATAAATATGAGGATTACTCCTTTTTGGTTTTGTATCTTGGAGTTGAGGTGAATCTTGTTCTTGGTTTTGTGCTCCTGAAGTTACTGAGGAGTTTCTTATGTCTTTATGTGATATTTTTTGGGTGAGGCCAGGACGAGTTTATTTTGGCCCTTTTTGATTCATTAGTTTGGGTGAAATAAAAAATTTTACTGTCTTGAAGTCAACTTTTTAGGTTCCCAAATGGCCAGCATTGTAACTTTGTTTTCCACATTATGCATTTTTTGAGTATAATTTTGAATGTTTTTTCCCCTTTTATCTGGTAAAATTGTTAGTATATTCTTCCTTTCCTTCTTTGTAGAATAAAAGTATCTAAATACATATTCTGTCTCCTTTCATTATGCTAGGTATAGGTGGGGCAGTGGAAAATAGAGAATGTTGTTCTGATACATTCTGAGGCATGTTTTCTTAGTAAGTCAGTCAGCATTTGTGTACTTCTGCAGAGTTCCTTGCTGTGTGTGAAGTAGTCTGTATGAAGAGACACAAGGAATAAAATATGTGGTCTCTTTGAAAGCTTTAACTTCTGTTGAAAGAAGGCAAGTTGTTTCTTCTGTTGGAGAAACAAGTTCATCATTTGTAGTTACCAAACAACATCAAACTCCTGGTTGGGATAACAGTGCAACCAAATTCAGAGGTATAGTGACATTTGAGAAAGATAGGAAGTTCCAAAGGGCTGAAGAGGTGTATTCCAGGAGAGTGAAGGAGCACATGCAAAGGCAGAGAAGTGGCAGTGTACAAAAGATACCAAGTCACTTGAATCTGTACTGGTGAATAATAAATGACTTTAAGATTGGTGAGGGGGTATTGGTGGAGGATCTTTCAAGGATAGAGAGTTTAGTTTGATAGGGTACGGCAGTGGGTTCTACAGAATGAGATGCATATTGTTCCTGAGGAAGGTTTTCTATTAGCTGGGTGTGGGGAGACCGACTAGAATGCTTTTGAAGAATTTTAGGATTAAGATGATGAGGGTCTGACATAAGATAGTGGCTGTGGGAATAAAATAATAGCTAATATTTATTGAATACTTAACTGTATACCATTGTTCTAAGCTCTTTACATGTGTTTAACTCATTGAATCTTCATAAGAAGGTCTTAAAATCATGAAGGGTCTTTGGCAAGTTACTTAACCTTATGCATTTTCGTATACAATGAATAGTCAGATGAAATGTAGATTTTGCACTGACCAGAGCCATAGATGGTAGTAAAACACATATTAGTACATGTGTTTTGGAAGAGAAGTAGTATAATGGGGAAAGAGCTTTGAGATTTGGAACTTTGGGTCACATCATAGGCTAATAGGTAAATAAGGCATTCTGAGAAGAACCAGGAAGTGCGGTGGTACCTCAGAAGCCAAGGATAGGAAGATTTTTTGCAAAGTAGGATTGTTGACAGTATCACATACAGCCTCCAAGTTCAGAAATAAGGACCATGATGAAAAGACTATTGAACTAGATAAGAGAAGGTAATTTATAACCTTAGAGAGAATTTTGAAAGGGAGAATAAGAACAGATGCCAGCTTTGTTTTTTATAGGATTTGTAGAGACATTCTGGTCTGGTGTGGTAACTCTTAATATTTTCTCTTAATGCTTCCTTCAGTCTCATTCACATGTCGGATCTACTCAAATATTGGAAAATTCACTATTTTTTCTTTGAATAAGAAACTTGTGTTCTAAAGCCAGTGATTTTATACTTTAACAGTTTTCTCTTTAAATTTTTCTTCTTTTAAAAAACAGCTTTATTGAGATATTCACGTATCAGACAATTTACCTATTTAAAGTATACAATTCAGTGTTTTTTAGTGTATTCAGAGTTGTGCAAACATCACCACAATCATTTTTAGAACATCATTTCAAGAAGAAACCTAGTACCCATTATTAGTAGCCACTCCCTATTTCCTGCTCTCACCCAGTCAGTCCACTTATGTACCTACTTTCTCTATAGATTTGCCTATTTTGGACATTTCATACAACACATAGTCTTTTTATTTTGATTTCTTTCACTTAGCTTATGTTTCAAGGCTCATCCATGTTGTAGCATGTGTCAGTATGTCATTCCTTTTTATTGCCAAATATATTCCACTGTATGGATATACTACATTTTTATCCATTCATCAGTTGATAGGCAATTCGAGTTTCTTACTCTTTTAAACCCTTCCCCATCTTTACCTAATCCTCACTCTGCCTCCCTCCCTCCTCTCATGGCTTTTCTTTTAGATTATAACCTCTACTGCGCATTTTGCTAGGCATTAGGGATATAAAGATGAGTAAGACATCTTTAACATTCATATAATGTTTTAATGGTTTACATATATTTTCTCATACATTATCTAATTTGATCTCACAATAATCCTGTGATGTAGGCAAAACATCTTTTAAGATGAGCAATTTGAAGTTTAGGTGACTTGCCCAAGATTGCCCACTTAGATCAGTGGTGGAGCAGATAGGTCTTCTTAGTTTGTGTTTGTGCTAGTGCCACTAATCTGTGCTGTTATTCTAACTTAAAGAATTTCTGTGCACATTCCTGGAGACCTAGAGGGACTGAGAAATCCACTTACTTGGGGAATCACTGATTTTTTTTTTTTTTGAGATAGAGTCTCACTGTGTTGCCTGGGCTAGAGTGCTGTGGCATCAGCCTAGCACACAGCAACCTCAGACTCCTGGGCTCAAGCAATCCTTCTGCCTCAGATTCCCGAGTAGCTGAGACTACAGGCATGTGCCGCCATGCCTGGCTAAGTTTTTCTGTATATGTTTTTAGTTGGCCAATTAATTTCTTTCTGTTTTTAGTAGAGACGGGTTTCTTCTTGCTCAGGCTGGTTTCGAACTCCTGACCTTGAGCGATCCTTCCGCCTCAGCCTTTCAGAGTGCTAGGATTACAGGTGTGAACCACTGTGCCTGGCCTGGAATCACTGATTTTTAATGGTTAATCTTTGAGACTTAAAATGAAGACTTTTCTCACCAGATTATGGTACACTTGTTTGCTGTTTTAGACAAGTCATTTGATATTTCTGCCTTTTCTTTAAGAACTTTAATGGCATTAATAGGATGATAATGGTAGTGATAATAATAGTAGCTAACAATTTTTGAGGCCTTACTATGGATCTAAAAGTGTTCTAAATAAATACATTTATTATTCAAATCTTCACAACAACCTCTAAGATTTTATTATTATCATAGTTTTACAGATTTTATTGTTATAGTTTTACAGATGAGGAAATAGTCACAGAGAGGTTAAGTAACTTGCCTAAGAGTACATTGCTAGGAATGAAAAGAGCCAGGATTTGAACCCCTGCAGTCTATTTTCAGAACTTACTAGCTCTTAATCATGACACTGTTGTTTACTGTGTTATGAACTAATAAAGGATAATATTTCAAGTAAGGGCATGACTAGAATATGAAGATTAGATTTTGGATATAGTTAAACAGCAAAGTTAACTTGACATTGGCATCCACATTTCTTTTAAAAATGGACCTGTCACTGCAGTGTACAAAGATGCATGTTGTTTAGACATTCAGGTACATTTTTTTTTTTGTTTGTACCTGCTAGTAAGCCTCTCAATTCAGAAATTACATCATTTTCACTTCTTTTCATTGTTGGCTTTGTTAGTCACTTAGCTTTCCACATTGCAACTGTTCAGAAACCTTGGCTTGAGACAGCTAAAGCTCACTTTGGCCTCTCTCTTCAGCCTTCCTTTAACTGTGACTTTTTGTTTTCCATTTTGAACACTTAGTCTTTCAGTCTTAGAGGGAGATAATCTTTACCTCCTCCACCCCAAAACCCAGAAAACACCACAGTAGCATTTTATAACAACTGTCAGAAAATTTGACCATCTTAATTGGCATAACTGGATTTTAGTGCACAAATAAGAACCAAAGCACAGTGTTTTGGTTAAAGAGATTGATTTATACTGAAATTGGAAGAGGCATCTGCTGTACAGGATTTTTGATTTAATAGAATTTGTTATAACCAGATCAGCAGAGCATTATTACTGTGGGCCATCTGTTGGGATATGGAAATAGCTTTGTTGTATGGAACCAGATGTTGTACTTACATATATAACAGTGGCATTCTACTTATTTTAAGTAACCTTTTGTTGTTAGGTACCTTTAGTTGCTATTCTATTTGACATATGTATCAACTGATAACCTGAGATTGTGATGTTTTTCAAAGTGGTTATTGCTCTTCTGTGGGATCAGGACAAAACAAATGAAAGAAAAAGGAAATGAGACTCATGGTGTCAAACTTTAGTACTATAACAAGATAAAATCTAGGGTAAATATGAATATATGATATGAGATAATTAGGACCCTATTTTTTAAGAACTCTTAATCTGACGCCATTACTAGAGGCCTAGTTTCTAATAATAACTAAGCCACTTTGGTTGCTCCAAGAATTTTACCATAAATCTAAAGTGATTTCATTTTGGTATAATCAGACCTATATTAATACTGCACTCTCTGAGTTGTATCCTGTCATCAATGGATGAAGTAGTCTATAATGGACTCAAACTTATAGAGTGGGATTCAAACTTACAGAGTGCAATAAGAGGAACTCTTGTTAGAACAAAATCTTAGAGAACTCTCTTCTGAGTTGAATACTAACAATTTGGAGGCAGGGGAGTCCTTCATTGGGAATTTTTAGAGAGACTGTCTATAAATTGCACATTGGCTGTTTTTCATATCTTCAAATCAATGTAGAGAGGGTCATTGAAGAATTGACCAACTATTCTAGGATGACCCTGTGTTTGAAAGAGACTTTACTTAATAGACTGATTTCAGCCTAAGTTTTCACCTGGAGTACAAAGCACAAAGCTGTCGTGAATTCTCCTGCCTAGATAGAGTCCTGCTCAATGATTATCAAGGAAATCAGGTTGATCTTCTGATTGATTGGTAGAATATGGTGCTAATGTGACCTTGTTAAAAACCTTGGAAGTTGGAATCATGTTTTTTCTAAGGTTGAGACCTGATTTTACTTTGATACCATTAATAAGCCTTGTTTCTAATAATTACTGTGTGTTGAAACATTCCTCTCCCCATAGAGGAATGGGGAGAGGGCACAGAAAGACTGGATGAACTCACTAAAAATAACAGTTCCAAATTCTGTCTGCTTATGAGAGATGATATACAATATGATGAAAGTAGGTTATTGTTAATATCCTAAATTTTGGTTGGTGGGTACATGTATGCTTATTAAATTATTAAAAATAACTTTAAAAAGTTTCTGTGGCTTGGCTGTAGAACATTTGGAAATTCATTATAGGCATAGCAGTCAAATATGCAGCAATCAGGAGCAGGTGCTTCATCTAAATGAAGATGGAGCAGACCATGAAAGCAGGAGGTGAAGGATATATGGCATTGGTTTCTGCTATTGTGTTTGGATCTGTGAGTCTATGACACACTTTACCTGTTTAGCCTGTGTAAGGAGCTATTGATGGTTTAGTCCCACTGTGTATACATGGGTAGCAATCATCATCAGAAATGGCACCTTTGGATATCAGTGGAAGTCATGTTTTATAGTTTTTATTTTAGAGGATGTGTATTTTAAAAAGACTTCCACCTTACATTTGAATATTATTTTTTTCAAAAGCTTTTTTTCTGATCTGTTGGATTTTGGAGCCTCACAATAGCCAGTGATACAGGTAGAGCAAGTAATATTCCTGTTGACAAATGAGGAGAATAAGATAAAAGCCAAGAGAGTGTCACTCAGTTATTTAGTAGTGGAGCAGACACTAAAACGCAGACCCTGCATTCTCCTCGTCTTGTACTCTTTTTAGTAGAGAACTGATGGTGTTTTGATGAGGAGCATACTTTGGATTTTTGAGGTAAAAATGCAAGCTTATAGACCCCAAAGGACCTGGGCTACTTGGAACAGAGCATATTGTATGATAATATTGACTTAAGGGACACAAAACTAGTGGAAGCAACTTCTTCCTTTGTTAAATTTAGGTCCATTTCTAGTCATTGGAAGCATTTTTAATGGAATCTGCATTTTTGTCTTTGTAGAATTTTGGAGGTATGGAGGGGAGGGAAAGTAAAGGATTACTAAATAGCAGTTTTGATCTTATTTTATGGGAGTACACATCTATACAATTTAGACATTGAGAAATTATATCTGGAACATGAGGGTGCTTAGGTTACTACCACAGTGGGAGATCTATTGTCCCTTGCCTGGTAGGAAGAGTGATAGTATATAGAGAAGTTATAACTGCATAGAAAAAAAGACAGGGAGAAAATGCATCACAATGGGTAATTTTAATTTTCTCTTTTAAACCTGTCTATATTTTCTAAGTTTTCTACAGTGAGCATATATCATTTTTACAGTCAGAAAAAGAAAACATACAATGTATCATTTTTATGGTTCAAATGAAAATTTGAAAAAATGTGAATCTTAAGACTTGAAGAGCAGTTTAAACACTTGATGCTATCAAAGTGTTTTGCTTTCTAAGTAGTTAAATTAGTTTGATAAAAGTTATTTGATTATAATCTTATGAGTCAAGTTGTGAGTGTGTTAAGTGGTTTGGATTTTTCTTTACATTAGGATTTGGTCAGTTTAGCTCTGCTTATCAATAAATTAATTTTGGTTCTCCAGAATCATCCATTAAGTTTACTTACAGTAATTATTTATCAATAAATGATCTAGAAATAGCACTCTAATTTATCCTGAAGATTGATTTAAGTATCTCCTCATATACTTCCTTTCCCTGACAGATTTCTGATAAAAACCAAATTGTTAACACTCTTCAAGGTACTGTCTTTCATCCAGGGACATTGGACTCATTCATTTCTCTCACTCATTTGCTTGCTCATTTATTCACCATCTGCTATGTCTTGGGCACTGTACTACTAAATACCGGGGACACATGTAAAAGGCAGGGTCCCTGCCAATAAAGACTACAGCTTTTAGTTTGGGAGAGACATCACAGAGATATCCTTAGCATCTAGAAGTATCCTGTCATTTCTTTTTTCTAGTTTTTAACTAGAAAGGCAAGATGATTAGCTTGTTTGTTTGAAGAACTTAATGTATTTTAGGGGTGCAGATAGATGGCTTTAAGAAGAGCTGATGGCTTCATAGTTATTTCTCTGACTGCAAAATATTGAAAATCATTGCTGTCTAAGATAATTTTATCTAAGGTACATTTCTTACTGAGGTAGATGAACTAAGTATTCATATTTATATCAGGTTTGCTTTGGGAGCATAATTTAAAAACCTTGTGTTGACTTCTACGATGAAGACAGTATCTTTCTTTTATCCTTTATATTTAACTCTGTATACGAGACATAATAGATATCATTATATATTCATTATACAGTCATGTGCCACATAACAACGTTTAAGTCAACTATGGGCCACATAATTATAATGGGTAGTCCCATAGGATTATAATGGAGCTGGGAAATTCCTATTGCCTAGTGACCATAGCCATCATAATGTTGTAGCACAATTACTTTATTTATTTATTTATTTTTATCAATTTAGTATAGCATAAGGGTAGAGTGTTTATAAAGTCTACAGTAGTGTACAGTAATGTTCTACTTAATGGTTCCATTCTTTGACAGGTTTCTATTAGGAAAAATCAAATTGTTAATACTTCTGTAAGGTACTGTTTTTCATGTTCACTCACCACTGACTCACCTAGAGTAGCTTCCAGTCCTATAAGCCCCATTCATGGTAAGTGCATATACAGGTATACTATTTTTATCTTTTACATAGTATTTTTACTGTACCTTTTCTAGGTTTAGATACACAAATACTTACCATTGTGTTACAACAGCCTACAGTATTAAGTACAGTAACATGCCTTACAGGTTTGTAGCCTAGGAGGAATAGGCTGTACTATATAGCCTAGGTGTGTAGTAGGCTATACCTTCTAGGCTTGTGGAAACACACTACATGATGTTCACATGATGAAACTGCCTAATGATGCATTTCTCAGAAAGTATTTCCATTGTTAAGCGATGCGTGACTACCAATAAATGAAAGGACATTTTCATGTTTAAACTTAATTTTAAGAATTTTAATATTGCTACACATAGATTGTATAAAAAATTACCTTTTGTCTAATATAATGAGATGTATAATATTTCCTAGAATATTAAGAGTTAATCATTCAGGCCAGTGAAGTATCCCACTAAAACACTTTATATATAGTCTACTATATATAGCCTATATATAGGCTATTTTTAGAACATCTTTAATCACTAATAGCGGTAAGGTAGCCTGTTTATTGTTAGCTGTAATTGAGGCAAAATTTGCTTCTAACTTCATCTCTTCCTAGTTCTTCCCTGTGGAACATTAGAGACCTTGTCTTTCTTCTTTCACAAGATAACCTTCAAATATTTAAAGGTGATTATTCAGCAAATATTTCTTGAGTACCAACACATGGACGACATTGTTCTGGGCATTGTGAAAGATGCAGGGGTCATTAATAGGCATAGTCTGTTCACAAGAAATGAGTACAGATAAAGAGGCATGGGTTTGCTGAGAAGAGTGTTTTTGCTTAAAATCAAGAAAGCTTCATGGAGGAGAATAGTGTTTGAATTAAGATAGAGATGGGGCATTTTAGGCTTAGAGCATAATCAAAGAGATTAGGAAGCACAATGTAAGTTAGAGGAATAGAAAGAGACCCAGGTTAGTTGTTTCCTAAATTATCCTCCAGAGTCCAGAATATTAAAAGTGTTCATTATTGTATCCTCATGTATTCCCAGCACCAGGGGGAGTGTTTGGCAAATAATTGGAGTTCAGTAAATATTTGTTGAATGAATGAATAAATTGTCACATTTGGGAAATACTGGACATCCTTTTCTTGAACATTTACAAAACAGTTTACAATATTGAACACTTTGATAAGTCCATCTCAAATTTCTTTGTGGAATGACCATTAACTCTTGAAATTTTCTGGAAAATACTTCTCTGGGTCTAGATGGTAGAGGTGACATGGAAGGCTGGGAAGTATTTTTTTCTCCAACTGAAACACATCAAGTTTCTTCAGCCATTCTACACTTGATAATTTGGTTTCTATACTCCTCACCAGTCTGATAACCCTCCCTGTAAGCATTCTAGCTTGTGAGTGTCCTTAAAATGTGGTGCTCAGAACAGGACACAATACTCCAGTTGTGAACTCACCAGTGAAGAGTACATGGTACTGTTACTCTCCTTTTCTGGATATTATTCTTCTAATGAAGCCTACGAATTTTATTTTGTTCCTTTTTAGCAGCTGAGTCACTCTCTTGGCTCATATTCAGTTCTCATATTAATTTACAAGACGTTCTTTCAGTAGATTCAGAGAGAATTAGAGCTAACGAGTGAATGCCCATTTTCTTCTGATTGAGTCTAGGCTGTTTTCTCAGAAGTACTAGTCATTCTTAGCTTCCTGAAATCTGAGAAAGAAAAGAAAAAGAATTAATTGTACATTTCTAGAGATGAGCAACTAACACCAAAAGACTTTAATCCAACTGCCCTTGTGAATATATTCAAAAGTATGTAAAATATAATGAACCCTCCTTTACCCATCATTGAGATTTAACAAATTAAGATAGTTGCCACATTGCCTCCAATAATCTTTTTTTGCTGAAGTATTTTAAAGAAAAAAACACATGCTATCATTGTATCTAACAAAATTGACAATATTTCTTAGGTATTGACTAATGTCTAGTTCATAATCAAATGTCCTAATTGTTTAAAAATGGCTCTTTATAGTTGATTTTTAATTGAATCAAGATCCAGACAGGGTACATATAGTGCATTTGGTTATATTTCTTAAATCTCTTACCACAGCCCCATCCCTCCCCGCCACCCTTTGTTGGCATAATTTGACTCTTTCCACTCCTTTGGCCCTTCATGTCTCTTTCTGTACCAAATTCTGTTACTATTCCTTTTGAAATATCAGATTTTTTTTCCCCTTCACAACAATTCAACAAGCATTTTGGAATATTATGTACAAAACGTGCTAGGCATTGTGGGAGACGTAAAGGCTTATTTGACATGTGTCTGGCTCACTAGGACCCAGCGTTCCAGTGGTAGAGGCAGATGTTACAGAAACAATGTGAAGTGGATTATTTGCCTTCTAGTGGGTCATACCTTGATTATAATAGCCTCCTGGTGCCCCCCCCCCCCCCCCCCCCCCGAGAATGCTGTTAGTGGGATCTTCTTAATACACCACTTTAAACATGTACAGATTGGGAACCCACAGGTGATTCCTCTTCAGTCAATCCAAACCATATAATGTTTTTGGCCTGTCACTCAGTTCTTCTACTGGCACCCACCCTTACCCAAGGTGGAACTCTTCCTCAAGGCACAAAAATCTTTTTTAAAAAAATAAGTTTATATTATGTAGAATTTTCATTTTTCCAACAAGATTATAAACATCTTGAGAGTAGAAATCATGTTTTCTTTTTCTTTTTAATACTGAGAGCTTAATAAGTACTTTTGGAGAGTCCAGGCCTGTTCTTCCTGTCTACTGCCCTTCTAGAATCAGCTGGAGTTTCTGCCAGTTAAATAATCCAGATCTGAGTCTCTTACCTCAGAAGTCTCCTTAAGAATAGTCCATTCACTGTTTCCACGGCAGACTGATTTCTGGTTGTATTTAGACTTGACCATCTCATTTTAGCACTTCAGGCAGCCATTGCCTATTGAGCATGATTGGCAATTGGTAGGAAAGCTTTCTGCTATTTAAACTGTGTATCAGAATCACCTGAGAGAATTTCTAATGAATAGGTTTCTTGAGTTTTATTCTAGACTTTTAAATCAGGATTTCCAGGAATAGAATAGAAATGATTCTTATGAAGTGAGCAGTGGTTTGTAGATTGACTTTGGGGACCAGGCAGATAATTTTTGTTTGTTTAACACCTCTGGCAATGGAGACTTTATAGTTTCCTCTCTTTTCAGTTGCAGTACAATATTTCATTCCTCTGACAACCAGTAAGTTCTGATAGGTTCAATTTACTTTTCAGCAATATGGGTGGATTTCTTGCTTTGAATTGCACCAGGCAAAGCACATGAATCAGATGCCCAAGATAAAGATACAGGATCCAGTGAGGTGGCATCTTGGTTTTCTAAATATAACTGAGCTCAAATTTAAAGCCTCAGAACCCGTCAGCCCTCCAAAAGCTTATTCCATCTTTGTTTAGTGAGTACTTTAAAGGTTGTTTAAAATAAGAGTTCAACATTTTTGCAGTGGATCTTTTGGATTTTTCATATTTCATGTATAGTCAATAAAGGTTAAACATGTGATTTAATTTCATATGTCTCTGATTTTCTGTGAAAATAAATCTATACATTGGAAAAAGTTCTTTATTAGACTACATGATATGATTTTGGGACCGGATATTGGGGTTAAGTTATTGAGCAAAATAGACTGAAGCTTCAGGATTATCCAGTGAGTTAATGACAGACTAGAAATAGAATCTTGTGCTATTTGCTTGGGTTATGATTTAGTTTGAAGAGGGTGGCCTGTGATCTGTTTACATAAATTGCAGGAAGTAAGGTTTGGGGTTTGGAAGAAGTTATAACTCTGTGATGTTTGGCCAAGAAGCTCCCCTCCTCTATATTCACCACCTGTTTTATCAACAGTAGTCCTAAAATATGGAGGGAAAAGAGGCAGTTCAGACTTAAACTTCCTACTCTTAAAACAGTCTTAAAAAGTTGAAGCTGATTGTTGATATGCATGCTTTTTTCATCTTCTTCTTAGTCTTTTCCTGTCCCTGATCTTGGTTTAGGTGGCTATCCTATAGCCTAAGTAGTTGATTTGTAGAAAGTAGTAGAGTGATTTCCTTTTAGGATTTTTTTTTTTCAGGTGTATGAAACTTTTTAATGAGCCATACATGTATCTTCATTAAATATGTTTAATGAGTAAACAGTATGGTTTGAAAATAGTGGAGGTCACCAGAAAATAAACTTGACTGAATAGTTCAAGAGGTTATAGATTTGAAAATAATAGCTATTACTAGCGTTGTTTTCTGGTGAAGTCATTACTTTTACCCTCCCTTTCCTGTTCCAGCTTTGGGGGTTGGGGATGGATCCTGTGGCACTAGTGAAAGAAGCAGAAACGTGATAGAGTAAGAACATTTGTGTGTGATGGTTCGGAACTTGCTCTCTTTTTCCCTAACAACTTTGTTAAGATATGATTTGCATACCATACAATTCACCAATTTGAAGTGTAAAATTCATTGTTTCTTAATAAATTCAGAGGGTTGTGCAACCATTACTACAATCTAATTTTAGAACATTTCCCTCCTCCTCTAAAGGAAACTCCATACCCATAGCAGTCAGTCCCTGCCCCCCCCTTTTTTACCTCTTCTCCTCCCACTGCTAGCCCTTAGAAACTACTAATCTAATCTAATTGTTTATCTACAATCTAATTACTAATATAAATTTTCCTATTCTGAACGTTTGATGTAAATGGAATCATACAATATGTAGTCTTTTGTGACTGGTTTATTTCACTTAGCATGTTTTCAAGGGTTGTACATGTTGTAACACATATCATTACTTTTTATTGTTGAACAGTATTCTATTGTGTGGATATAACACATCCATTCATCAGTTGATGGATATTTGGATTATTTCTACTTTTTTGTGATTATGATTTAATGCTGCTATGAACATTCTTGTACAGATTTTTTCTGTGGATGTATATTTTCCTTTCTTGGGTATTACACCCTAGGAGTGGAATTGCTGGGTCATATGGTAACTATTATGTTTAACTATTATGTTTTTGATGGACTGCCAGACTGTTTCCCAAAGTAGCTGCATTATTTTACATTTCTGCTAGTAATGTATGAGAGTTTCAGTTTCTCCACATCTTTACGACACTTGTTGTTATCTTTTTGATTATAGCTCTCCTAGTGGGTGTGAAGTGGTATCTCATTTCGATTTGCATTTCCCTAGTGACTAATGATGCCAAACATTTTTTCTTTGTTTATTGCACATTCATATATCTTCTTTGTAGAAATGTCTGTTTAAATCCTTGCCCATTTTTTAATTAGGTTGTCTTTTGGTTATGAGTTATAAGAGTTCTTTATTTATTCTGAATACCTACATTACACTTCTAACTGTGGACTGGTGCTAAATTGCTTGAGGTGGAGAGAAGTGATGGATACAAAATCTATATTAAGTAAAGATCTGGTGAGTTTTCAGTCAGATCTTATTTTAAGTTTCTTTTCTTTTTCCAGCTCTTAAAGAGCCTAGTTTATTCATTTATTGAATAAATATGACTGCTGGCTATATACCAGGTTTTGGAAATATAACAGGGAATGAAACAAGAATTCCTGCTTTCATGAAGCTTACATTCTAGTGGGAGAGAAACAGGCAGTAAATAAAAATCATGTCAGATAGTGACAAGAGTTATAAAGGATAGAATGTGATGAAAGTTCTTACATATTCTTCACCTTTCCTGAATTCTTAATATATACCTCTTCGCCCTGACTTTATTGCACTTTCTACTTAATTTTACTTTATACAACTTTGGCTAAACATTTATTTTTCTCTGACTCCTGATTTTTAACCCCCTTGCACTCTAATTTTTGTCCTCACTATTCCACAGAACCACCCTCTGTAGTATTAGTAATTATCTTCTATTAAAAGCCAATATTCTCTTTTCAGTTTATGTCCATTTTGATCTACAGTTAACACTGTTGTGTTTTCCCCCTTAAATCATGTGCTGCTATCTGTGGTACAGTTTTCTCAAGTTTCTTTTTTTTTTTAAACTAGTTTCTCTTTTCTTAATTATCTATTTGGACTCTCTGTAATACTCTGTGGTGAATTGAGGCTTCTCATGATTTTAATCGCTTTCTGAAAGCAGGTAACTTCTTAGTTCAAGCTGCACTGCTGCCTTCAGGGTTAGCTAGAGGAACTGGGATGAACAGCTGATTGCTACTCCACTCAGGAAGATTCTTTTCCCTTTACTACTTCCATTTCTTCAGTTCGGGCTGATTAAGACAAGGCTGTTTCCATGACTGCTTTAATAATTACCTGTGACTAATAGTATAACAATTCACACTGCTCAGGCAAGTAACCTGAATCAGAGAGGTTGTTCCTTCATGGATGTTAGTGAATTTTACACTTTCAGTTCTTTTTGAAAGATAGGGCTGAATTCAGAAGTTAAAAAAAAAGAAGAAGAAGGAATAGCCTCTTGATGTCTAAAGCTACAACATTTATTAACACATTTTTAATTCTTACCTTTATCTGGTGTTGTGTTATGCTTTCATTCAAGCTACTGTCATGGTACCTTTTTTTAATGAAGGAGGAAATTAAGCCTCAGAGAAGTTAATATATCCAAGGTCACACAGTAACCATCAGAGTTGGGATTCCAATCTAGGTCTGCAGACTCAAGGTCATGAATGTTGTCAGCATTCTATCTCTGTGTAGGTGGGAGAGGAAAGAGGACTGATGGGAATTACATGGGAGCTTTTTCAAAATACTTGGTCCCATTTCACCCTCCGCTCCCAGATAATGCATTATTATATATATGTTAGCTTGTTATAACAGCTGCTTCCTAAATAATTTGCAATAATAATTATAATAATTTGTGAATAATTTGTAACTGAGTTAATCTACACTTGAACACTGCTTATATTAAAATGAATTCCACCTTCTTCAGTTGGTAATGGAATATAATATAGTAAACAGCTTATATTGGAGCATTCTCATTAGTGAATGAGTGGCTTTTAGTAATACTACCCATATTCTGGTTGTATTATTCTACTCAGATTTTTCTGATGCATGTTGGTTTTCAAAGGATTTGGAGAAGATGCTGCTAGATGCTGTTGACAACAAATTAAACCATATAAATTATGGATGTAATTGAATGGTTAATATAATTGTTCAGTTATAGTTTGCACAGAGATGTGAGTTTGTAACTTGGCGGACACATTGAGATTTCCTGACTTCAGTGTGACCCTTTAGCCTTCTCTTGTGCGATTTGCATGTTGCTGTTCAGTTGCCTGGGTAGGGAGAAGATTGACATATGTTTGTTCTTTCAGTCAGTAAGCCTGGGGCTCAGGATATCATTTAGGAGCAGTTTAGATGAAAAATTGAGAAAACTGAAACTAAGGCATTGAGGCTAGCACTGATTAGAAAGATAACTAGGAGCTAAAATTGATAGTAAATGATAACTGATAGGGGTTCTGATAAGGATATTGATACTTGGCCACTCAATAATATGAGATCATTTTACCTTGTCTGAGGTCAGAACTGACTGAGAAAATAAGAACCAACATTTGAAGAAACAAGATAGTAACTTTTTAAAAATTGCCTTTTATTAAGATAAAATTCATATAGCATAAAGTTTACCATTTTAAAGTGTACAATTCAGTGGTTTTTAATATATTCACAAGGCTGTGCAACCATCACCACTATCAGAACATTTTCATCACTTCAAAAAGAAACCTCTTAGCAGTTACTCCCCATCTGCCATCTTTCCCTTTCCCCATCTCCTGCCAACAGCCAATCTACTTTCCATATCTATAGATTTTCCTCTTCTGGATATTTTGTATAAATGAAATCATACAATATATGACGTTCTGTGTCTGACTTTTTCACTTAGTATAAAGCTTTCAAGGTTCATCCATGTTTTATAGCATGTAACAGTACTTCATTCCTTTTTATGGCTGAATAATACCACGTTATATAGCATATGGATATCTCATATATATAGCACATTTTGTTTTATCCACTCATCAGTTGATGGACATTTGGATTATTTCCACTTTTGGCTATTATGAATAATACTGCTGTGAACATTTGTGTGCAAGTTTTTGTAGGAACATATAAATTCTCTTGGAGATATGTATGCCTATAAGTAAAATTGCTGGTTTTTTTGGTGATAACTCTGTTTAATTTTTGAAGGAGTTGCCTTTGTTTTTGATAAAGCTGATATTGTAGAATGTGGCTTAGGTTTAAGAGCCAAATGAGTCGGCTCACTTCTCACAGCCCCTCATCCCTACCTGCCATGGGATAGTTCATAGTAGATGATGTTTGGATTAGCATTGCAGACACATTCAGATCATTGCCTTATAGAATCCTGGGTGGAGATAGAAGAAAAAAAGACTAAATCCCTGGTGCCAAGTCTTTTGTTAAGTTAGCCTTACCCATTAACCAAGTTAACTCTTTGGAGAGGCTAAGTAGGCTAAGAGGCCAGGAGTGTTTGGAGAAGTCATTATAGACCAAGGGTTGGAAAGAAGTATTCTGCTCTAACAAAAGGTAAGAGTTAAGCTAGAAACCTGAAAGCCATTTTTAGATGAAAAGGCTGTACCATTTCATCAAGATAGGATATATATTAAGGAAAGATGATGAATTCAGTTTTACACATGGCAAATTTGGGATTTCTAGGAGGAATGTTTGTTTGGAGATCAGGAGATTGGTCCCTGCTAGAGATGAAGATTTGAGATTCACCTGCTTGCAGGCAATTGAAGGACCAGGTAAATCATCTGTAAAATAAAAAAGTAGAGAAAGATGTCTAGTGATCCTATGTCTGAACTCCATGGTTTTGAGTATGCTAACTGATGTTTATGCTGTATCTTGCTATGGGTGGCTTATTTCCTTCTGGGTTTTGTGATTTTTAAAATTGAGAATTCATTTATTTTGGAAACTTACCTGTGGGAATTTTTCCAGATCTAGATCAAAGGTAAGTTCCCCTGGAAGGCATTTGCATTTGCCTATGTCAAGATTGGATGGGGGACACTACCATCCTAGGGTTACTCTAAAAAAAATTCTAGGCCTAAAGCTTTTAAAATCATAATCTAGGGGAGGGTCAGGTTGTGGTTGTGAAATATCAGGGGAGACAGTGCTGCCATATCCCTCCATCTCCTCACCAGCACTCAGTGCCCAGGTTAAAAAGCAGTTTTCCTGGCAGTTCTCTTGGTTAAGACCTGAACTTTGCCTCTTGGGTCTCAAGAGATCTTAGAATTGCAAGCTAAGTTCATAGGATTTGGCAAAATGCCGTGAAAATGAAGGAAAGCTGATTATAGTTTAGCATACCTCTCTAGTTTCCCTCTTTCACTTAGTTTTTGGCCTCTGATCATACCTGATTTTCTGTTAGGTTTTTTATTTATTTGCAAAGATTTTAAAACATTTTACTCAGCATTTTAGTTATTTTCAGCGTATACAGTGATCAAGCCATCCATCTTGTTATTGTGGCAGAAATAGAAGTATCTGTCTCTTTTTTCAGTGTATTGTAGGCAGGGACAGTTAGATGCAGGGACTTTAGTCAGCCTCTAAATCAAAGGTTATAAACTTAGAGCAAAATCCAGTGTTTTGTTTAGCTCACATAGTATTTAAAAAATAAAAAGAGATTTCAAATAAGATTTTGGAGTTTTTGTTTCTCTTGAAAAATTGGAAGTTCTTAAAATACTGGGCCTACAATACTCCTGCCTAGCAACAGTCGGCTAGAACTGGGAATAGTCCTGATCCCTTTAGGCTAAACATGCTTTCTTTAGTTGCTCACAGTTTCTACCACTTGTGCAATGTATGCGTATGTATACACTTATACCTATTTTAACTTACTTATTTTACCCCTAGGCATTTGTGGATCATCCTGTGCCTAATGAAAATATTGGCACCCTCCCGTGTGCCAGGTGGTAGTGCTAATAGATGCTTTCATATTTGTTGGTTTATTTATTTGATTCTAACAACAAACCTGCAGTTTATCTTTGCTGAATAAATAAAGTTATATAGGTGGTATTATTCCCAAGTTACAGATGAAGAAACTGAGGTTCAGTGAGATCATATAAATTCTTCAAGGTCTCAGTGGTGTCACAATTAGTATTTGAACCTAAAACCTAGAATTTGAATTCAAAGCTCCTGCTGTTTCATTGCTACTCTTAATTTTTTTTTAAAGTTAAGAACTGTTTCTTTACATGAAGTCTTAGTGAAGTCCAGTATGTAAAACCAATAAAGGTAGCACTGCTTTGATTGAAGAGTAAATTGGTGGTGGTGGGGGGAATTATGTGGGAGTGGGAACCTGCGTGTTCAACTCTGTGATAGCTTTTAGGCACCTCTCTGGAATACTTAGGACTCTACTAAACAGTTTGGACACATTCTGTAACCATAGCTAACCATTTGTTAAATTTTAGAAGTCTCAGTTTCTTGGGATGTTATTATAGTGTACCTATTTCTCTTATGCTTCCTGATAAGTGTGTCTTCCTCAGTATAATCCCTCTTATCACTCAGTAGCATTTTTCATTCATGTGGGTTTGTGTTCTGCAATGGTGATTCTTTTAGCATTTTATTTCTGTTTTTAGAGTGTTTTAATTAGAACTGCAGTGGGATTTATAGTTTAATTTACTTTGGAGCATCTGATAACTAACTCTTTTTACTTTTCAGATTCTCTTTGTGGCCAGATGGGTTTGTATGGACAGGCTTGTCCATCTGTAACTTCATTAAGGTGAGTGCTCTGTGTTTTTCTTTATTGAAACTTGTAACATTTTAAAAGTTAGGCTGGTCAAGTCATTTTACAGTGAATTTCAAAGTGAGGTTGAGAATAAAATACTGTAGCTTGTTTTGTTAAGTAGTGCAATTTGGTGGAGTGGAGTGTTATTTTTGCTTATGGAGATTTTTGTGGTAATGGGATCCAGAGATCTACTCTTAATCTCCATTTAGTGAACTAAGTGAATATAGTGAGGTGATAATTTGTACATGAAAAACATCATTTAAACTTTGTTCTTTTTTTATCTGCTTTTTTGTTTTAATTGGAAAATAGTAAATTTTGATTGCCTTTGTAGCAGATTATTAAATAAGACTAAAGATAACAGTTTAATTTCTTTCTAGAGGATGGTATAAACATAATATCTAGATTATTCTCATTTACAATAGATAAAATGAGTGAAATGTAAAAAATAGGAACTGCGTTGTGTACAACCCAGTGGTTTCAGATTTTTGAAGTCACCAAATCCATTTTACAAATCAAATCTTCTGTGAAGTCAAATAAATGAAGCAGATGAATGTGGGACTTTGTGCTTGCTTAGGCTTCTACCCTCAACATTGGCCCCTGAGGGATTGTTGTGGTTCCCAGAGTGCAGGTTGAAAAATAACCTAAACCTAATCTGTTAATTGAAATCTTTCATATTAGAATATGTTGATGGCAGGACCTCCTAGTTACTTGTGGAGTTGTAGTCAACTGTATCATTTATTCATTCAGCATATTGAGCACCTAAACTGTTGTCAGATGCTATTCTAAATGCTAGGGTTATAGCACTGAATGTAACAGGTAAAAATCCTATAATCATGGAGTTTGCATTCTGGTGGAGGGACAATTAATAAACAAGATAAGTAGAAGTATGTGTTAGATAGTGACAGTGATAGGGCTAAGGATAAAAATAAAATAGAGAAAGGGAATGGGAAATATAAGGTATGTGTTACTTTAGACAGGCTAGCCAGATAAAGCTTCACTGAAAAGATGACATTTGAATGAAGTCCTGAAAGAGTGATGGAATGAACCATATCATATATTGGGTATGTGGAAGTTGAGCATTCTAGGCAGAGAGAAAACAGGAAGTGCTAAGGCAGGAGGCCACCTTGTACTTTTGAGGAACAAGGAGGAGGTCACTGTGGCTAGAGCAGTGTAAATGATGAATAGAGTCATAATTGCCCAGCTTTGGAGGGCAGAAGGAGGGAGGGAGGGATACAGAATTGCTAGAGCCATGAACCTGAAGTCAAGGAATCCTTAAGTTTGAGAGAAATTCTAGTTGTCTGGAATGCCGCAAATGAACAATGAAGTTACCTTTTTAGTTTTTGTGTACTTGAATTCTCACAGGTCAATGCTGGCTGTCTTCTTCTTCAGTCAAAAAGCTTTGCTCTATGCCGTCATGACATATCTTTCCATGAGAGCACATCATCTTATAATAGAAGTAGATGGAGAGATTGATTTTCTACTTTGCTAAAGTCTACCCCTACCCACAAACAAGGGGATACCTGTATAGGTCTGGAAAGAACTTCTCTTTTTTAAAGACAGTCATTATTTCTTTAATCTCCAAACTTGCTCTAGAACGAATTTGACTTAATAGTGATTTCTGATTAGTATGATGGGAGGAGTCATTTTACCCTCTTTTTGAGTATTTAAAACTTTGGGTGTGGTCATGTCAGGATATTTTGCAGACTTTGATCTTTCCACTGATTAGACTTAAAGGTATTTTAGTTGTGGGATATGCCGAAACAATCATATATTAAGGTAGTTGAAATTTTAAATCCCTTTATTTGAACACTTTATTTATGTTTAGGTTAAGCCTGTATATGACATTGGTTTAGAAATAATATATGCCTAACTCTTTTGCTTGATAAAATTATAGAACTGATGATGAAAGAGAAGAGGTACCATGAATTATTTTTATTTTTATTTTTTATGTTTGAGCAGAGTCTCACTCTGTTGCCTGGGCTAGAGTGCTGTGGTGTCAGCCTAGCTCACAGCGACCTCAAACTTCTGGGCTCAGGCAGTCCTTCTGCCTCAGCCTGCTGAGTAGCTGGGACTACAGGCATGTGCTACCATACCTGACTAATTTTTTTCTATATATTTTTAGTTGTCTGGCTAATTTCTTTCTATTTTTTTAGTAGAGATGGGGTCTCACTCTTGCTCAGGCTGGTCTCAAACTCTTGACCTAGAGCAATCTTTCTGCCTCAGCCTTCCAGACTGCTAGGATTATAGGTGTGAGCCACCACACCTGGCCACCATGAATTATATAATTTACTCGCTGTGTATAATTCCCTGTGCACAGTATTCTCAAATCAGAATTTATTGTGGATATAGCTACAAATCTAGCATTTAATTCATAAACTAAGAGGCCCTATGGCATCTGAGTCATGATATTTATTCCTCTACAAACAAGGGACACCTTATTTATGTCTTTTATTTGTATAATATTCTCTGTGGCCCATCTCTGAAGCAGAGAATTCCTATTCTTAGTTGTATGTGTAGAAGGCCATAGTCTGTCACTGATTTTTCTAATTGGAAGCCAGTATTGGTTTGAGACAAGGAAGGTAAGAAAAGAATGACTTTTTGGGGAGAGGGGGAGAGATTAAAACTGGATTACTTAAAACGAAAGTAAAGATTAGTTTACTTTCCCCATAGGGTCTTCCCTAAACCAGAAATGGCCCCCTCCCATCTATTACTACTAGATATGAATAGAGCCAGAACTCTTAAAGTAACTTAAATCCACTGACAAACACTGCTTGTTTGTTCTACCTCTCTTGTATATGCTGCCTTGTATATACTTGTATATACTACTTGTATGTCTGGAAAGTGGCTAGCTTCAAGACAGGAACCATATGAGTTAGTGGAGAAGAACTGGACATATGGATGGGAAAGAGAAAATAGGTAAGCAGGTGGGAATTTGTAGGCACAGGTATGAGTGGGAGTAGACAATTTACATGCTAAGTAAAGGTAGAGAGTAGAGTGAAAGTATGCGAAGTATTTAAAATTTGTTGAGTGGGAGAGGGTAGTTAGTAAATGAATTAAAACTGTATCCCTCCAATTCCCTTAAATATTTAGGGCAAACAAGTATTGTTTTCTGTGGCTGATATTGGGTTCTTGTTTAATCTGAACATGTTAGGATTGTTTTTAAAATTATACCTACTGTATTTTTATGATTAAAAGGTAATACATATTTATTATAGAAAATTTGGAAAGACAGCCTTTGTTATAACTTCATAGCACATACTTTAATACCAACATATATTATATGTGAATTAGAAAAAGGACATTTTCCTTAAAAGAATGATTTCAAAAGATTTTGTAGTGATAGCTGAGTATACTCTTTAATTTTAACCAAACTGCTTTTACTGACACTTTGTTCTTCTTTACTTCCTAGGATAGGTAGAATTGCATTTTAACAAAAGTTACTATAACAACATCGTAATCTATATAATGAGACCATTTTCTTTTATCAGTCAGGGTTCTTTCAGGAGAAATCATACCAATTATTTGAGCAGAGATAGTACTTTAGTAGAGAGAATTGTTAACTAGATATGAAGTTTACTAGGTAACAGAAAGGATAAAAGTAAAACTTTGAGGTGTCATGGTGGTGTAGACACAACAGGAAGCAGCTACTACACATAGGGCTCAGGAACCAGAAGGAACAGGGGAAAAACTTAGAAACTTAAGAGGAACGGCCCTATATATGAAACTTAGACCTCTGAGGAGAAGCTGCTGCATGGCTGTTATCTGAGCTTGGAAGAGGGTTCAATCTATGAGGTTGGAACCCGGACTTCTCAGGAGGGGTTACTGGTTGTTGCTAGTATCTCTGAGTGGGATATGATGAAGCTGATTCTGCAAGTGTTGGAAACACTAGAATCACTTGCTACTATGGGAAGGACTTGCGACTGTAGGGGTGAAGAAGCCTTTCCTGGGGACATGCTGGTAGAAGGCCAAAGAATCGATAGGAAGATAGATACTGGTGGTGTTTTCTTCCTTCAGCATTGTGGTCAGTCCATCTTTAGTGCCCCCTCTTGGCAGAGCTTTACAGAAAGCCAGCTTGCAAAACAGGAATGTGGTTTTGCAGAGTCCTAGCTCCAGCATCATAATGCAGAATAGGTGTGGGAATGCTGCAGTTTGGAGCTGAGGGGCAATAATTTAATAACAGATACACTGGTTCCAGCAGACTGCTGAGAAATATGGTATATAAAAATATGTTTTCTAAGATCTGTATTTTGCAGCCAGTGTTTATGTGATTGTAGTAGAGTACCTGCATATTGCTTAAAAAAACTCAATAAGTTTTGTAAACAATGTGAAATTATATTAAAAATGTATATTAAGAGTCACAAGTATTCTTTGCAGTCTGAATCTAATACATTCATATCCTGAGTTTAGTAAGAGTCTGGATAGTGAGGGATACCAGGCCATCCAAATCTGTTCAATTCCTGAGTTTTGGATAGCAAGAGTAAGAGTTGAAATAGTGATGGCTACAGTTTTCTGTCAAACAATAGAATCTTAAAAATTTAGCAGAATCTGTTTGATTCCTAAGTTTGGATAAAATGGATTTGAATCCTGAGGTGTACCCATATTTTATTTCCAAGTACAGATTCAGTAAGAGCAAAAGCTTACTGAAAAAGCAAAAACTTCCCTTGAGTATATGCTTTATGTAGACAAGTAAATACATATATATCGTATGACATACTTCTTTTACATATTATAGCAATAGCCTTTTTGTAATTTGGTTTGGTGGAAGCAAAATAAATTTGATATTTCTTTGGGCTTGTTCAAATGGGACCTTTTCTGCATTTTTAAATTATCTGACATTTATTAAAGGATTGATTTTTAGGATTCACATATGTATGTAGCCTGGGACGCTGGGTTACAATAGCACTTGAAGTAGTTTCTGATGATAATACCACTTTCTACCTGAGATTGCTTCCTCTGACCTCTGATCTTTTTCAGTATTTATCCCATTTTCTCACTTGTTTTCCTTTTTGTTATGCTTTTCCTTTAAAGATGCCTTTTATTATTGATCTAATCTTTCTGTTTAGGATATGCTAGGGAATACATAGGAATATTTTAGTCCCAGAGAAACTCATGTGTTAGTGCCCCAGATGAATTTCCTGTCCATCTGCTTCCCCTTTTCCCTTCTCTTGATATTGATGACCCTGCTGTTTAGAACTACCAGAAGAGGGTAGATTTATTTTAAGCCTTTTTGCTGCCTTATTTCTAGTAGCAGACCTGGTATTGATAAGGCAGCTCTCATATATAGTTTTAAAATCAGGTAAATGCAGGTTCAGATCTCCATATGCCACATACTAGCCATGTATTCTTGGGCAAGTTTACTTTAACAGGCTTGTTAATGCTTAACTTCTCTATTCTGTTAGACTTCATGGGATTAAATATATACATAAGGTATTTGACACATTTTCTTTTTTTTTTTGAGACAGAGTCTCACTTTGTTGCCCAGGCTAGAGTGAGTGCCATGGCATCAGCCTAGCTCACAGCAACCTCAAACTCCTGGGCTCAAGCAATCCTTCTGTCTCAGCCTCCCAAGTAGCTGGGACTACAGGCATGCGCCACCATACCCGGCTAATTTTTTTTTTTCTATATATATTAGTTGGCCAATTAATTTCTTTCTACTTATAGTAGAGACGGGGTCTCGCTCAGGCTGGTTTCGAACTCCTGATCTTGAGCAATCTGCCCGCCTCAGCCTCCCAGAGTGCTAGGATTACAGGCGTGAGCCACCGTGCCCGGCTGACACATTTTTCTCCTCTTTTCTATTTTCTAAGAGTATAAAGCAAAGAAGAGGGAATGGGACAAATTTATATCCTTTTTTTTTTGAGACAGAGTCTCGCTTTGTTAAAAACAGGCTAGAGTGAGTGCCATGGTGTCAGCTTAGCTCACAGCAGCCTCAAACTCCTGGGCTCAAGCAATCCTGCTGCCTCAGCCTCCTGAGTAGCTGGGACTACAGACATGCGCCACCATGCTTGGCTAATTTTTTCTATATATATTAGTTGGCCAATTAATTTCTTTCTATTTATAGTAGAGATGAGGTCTCGCTCTTGCTCAGACTGGTTTTGAACTCCTGACCTTGAGCAATCCACCCACCTTGGCCTCCCAGAGTACTAGGATTACAGGCGTGAGCCACTGCGCCCGGCTAAATTTGTATCCTTTGCTCTCATCTCAAGAACATGAGGTAGAAGAGGATTTCCTTTTCTCCTTTCTATTTCCCCTTTGTCTTAAATTTTTAGATTGTATAGTATCTGCCAGTAGTGTTCAGGTTTGCAGCTGGTCTTCAGTCTAAGGATGTTGCTGACATTTAATGTTATACATTTATTATATTTATAATTAAGATAGTTAAATGGTTAGGCTTTTAGGTTTGCCCCACACAGTAGCAGAAGTGGCCATGGCATTATCATGTCATTTTATCATTATTATAATTTTTATTGAACTTTTTTAGAATTAGTAAAATGTTTATTAATTTACTTGTTAGAAATGGCATGTTCTAATTATGAGTTATAAGAAAACCCTTAATTTGGCCATTACAAAAACTTTTTTTAAAAATGTATTTTGAACTGATACGGTAGCTAGTAGCCTTACGTGGCTATTTAAATTTAACCATAAATAGGTAAAATTAATTCAGTTCATTAGTCTCAGTGGTCACATTTTAAGTGCTCATTAGCCACACATCGCTAGTGGCTATCATATTGGACAACACACAAACATTTTCTATTGTTGGAGAAAGTTCTATTGGACAGCACAGGTCCTACATCATCCTAAATATAATTTAACCTTTGATGTAAGAACCCCTGTTTCCAAACATCAGATTTTGAAGAGTACCATTGACTAGTTTTTGACTTAAGGACATGCTATAGAAATTACTTTGGTAATGGTATACTGAAGTTAGTAGCTAGCATTTATAGTGTTCTTATTACTAGTCTAGGCATTATTTAAGCACTTTAACTGTATTAAGTTCCCCCAGCAACTCTTTTGACGTTAGTACCAGTATTATCTTCATTTTATAAATGAGGAAACTGAGGAAGAGTTAAGTAACTCAGGGACATGCAGCTAATTAGGGATAGAGTTGGGATTTATATATAGGCATTGCTCCAATGCTGATGATCTTGACCATTAAACTGTACTGCCTCTTGGCTATCAGTATTTATTGTGATTTGAGGCTTTTCTTCAGTGAAGGCTGGCAAACAAATATTCCATTTAACTGAAGTGCTATTAAAAAAATAAGCACAAAAGGGAAATACCAATGCAGGAGACTATGGGGAAATAGTAAGAGAAAACCAGTGATTTAATTTTGAAATACTATAATAAAAAAATGTAAAAATCTTGTCTAGAAGTGAAAGAATCATGTTACAAAAGGCAGTTGTATTTTTTTTACATGAGAGTAGAGAAATTTGAGTTGTTCTGAATTCATATATGTGGGAAAAATCCTATCACACGTAATACAGAATTAAAAAGCATCACTGAATATACTGGTGAGGTAAAAGAGGAGTTATATATAAAACCTGTGCCTACCAACAGTGCACACAGTATAAAATAATAACACTGAAATAGTAAAGAAGAAATTGTATGATTTGATTTAGTAAGCTTGGCTTAGTCAAGCTTTGCTTGGTTGTAAGCAAAGGAAACTAGTGCTGGATATTTCACACAAAAAAAGAAAAGGAATTTACCATATTTGGAGAACACTGGGGTATTTTACAGAACCCATGGATAGCGGAGTCTCTTGAGGAAATGGAACTAGGAACTGATGAAAAGCTGTTAGAAACCTAGGCATTGTTCTTTTTTCTGTTGCTTTTCTCTGAATCTGATTTATTTATTAATTTCTACAGACAGCTTTCTTTGCGTTTCTCTTTTCTTTATCTCTCAAGTTTATGTCTTCTTCATTTGGGACACCAGACCAGATGGTTTCAGTCCTAATTCTAAATTCCTGGGGTAGAAAATTTAGGTGAACAACTTGGGTCAGATATCAACCCTTGTTCGGATCCTTTAATTTGTTGTATCACTAGTACAGACAAGGTGTAGTACAACTTTGAGGATCCTGGGGGTGGAGGCAACTCAGAAAGGGAATTGTTGTGAGCTCGGCAAAACACCTCAGACAAAGCAATTGGGTGAGAAGAGTTAGGATTTTAAGAGAGAATATTTTAGGATTCAGACCCTTTCCTTATAGTCATGTGGGTAGTGAATGGGAGACTTGATTCCCACCTTCATATCAGAACATCCAGAGTATCCTTAGAATTTTGGGCTTGAAATTGGACCCTATCTTCAATTCTATTCAAGCTGACAAATATATATCGAATATTTATTACGTGCTTACTAGCATTCAAGAGTCTCATAAGCAACAAAAGAAAAGGAAAACAAAAGGATTATTGTGTCCCATACTGATGCTTACTTGAGAACCTGAGTGATAGGTGCTTTGTGTGGGTCTCTGTTAAAGGTTAAGGATCTGAATATGGATTTTAAGTACAGGAACCCATTTCTTCACAATTACATTAACACCCTCCCTATCCATCACATATATTTTGAGTTTGCAGTGATATATCTGCTGTGTTAAAAAGTACAGAGTGTGAAAGTATGGAAAGATGAGAGTATTTGAGCAAATAGAACCAAAGATGAGAGTATTTGAGCAAATAGAACCTGAGAAAAAAATAGTGCTGCTTTTACTATGCTAGGTTATTAAGTATGAAATGTCCGATTCCCTTCCGTACTAAGGTTGACAATTGATATCTCTGACATTTCTCTGTGGCACTTGTTTCTGTTTATTGTGAAGGTATATCCTTATACTTTCAAATGCACAGTTTGGCTTGTGATTATATTTCATATTTTTTTAGAGCAATTTTTGTGAACCATGGATAAGTCAAAAATTCATGTTATTTTCGAGTATGAGTTCTGTTGTAGAACCAATGTAGTGCAGACAGCTCAAAAATCAGTGAAGTGTTTGGGAAGGATGTGGCTAATGAATGCACAGGATGTTGATGGTTTGAGAAGTTCTGTTCTGGTGATTTTAATCTTGAAAAGGAGCCACGTGGGTGACCTGAGACCAAGGTGCATAATGTAGTGGAAGCAAATCCATCTCTATGCATGAATTAGCAAGGTTTGACATTACTCTTCCAACAATATTGGACCATTTGAAACAAATGGGCAAGTAAAGAAGCTGGATAGATGGGTACTACTTGAATTAAATGAGTGTTAGAAAAGAAATCAGATTGTCAGAAGAGAAATGGTCTCGAAGCTTGCCTTTCTTTTCTGTCATGACATAAGAGCGAACCATGTCTACACTGTATTGTTGCATGTGATAAAAAATGGATTCTTTTTGATAATTTTGATAAGTGTGTGTCACAATGATGGACAAAGATGAAGTACCGAAACACAGTCCAAAACCGCATATTCATCAGAAAAAGCTAATGGTGTGTGTCAGTTGGTCCAGTGCTGGTGTTATCCACTACAGCTTCATGACACCTGGTCAGTCAATTACAGCAGATGTCTACTGCAACCAGTTGGACAAAATGATGAGGATGTTTGTGATTAAGTACCTGAGATTGGTCAATAGAGATAGGCCAATCCTCTTGGAAGACAATGCTTGACCGCATATTGGACAAACAATGCTGCTCAGACTACGGCAATTGGACTTGGAAACTCTCTGTCATCATCATTGTGTTTACCAGGCCTTGCACCAGCTGACCACCACTTCTTCCAGGCTTTGGACCACTTCTTGCAAGGAAAAATATTTCATTCTTAACAAGCTGTGCGAAACGCCTTTCATGATTTCATTGCCACTTGCTCTGCAGGCTTCTCTGCTGCCATAAACAAACTACTATTAAGATGGCAAAACTGTGTGAATAGTTTAGGCACATACTTTGGTTAATTGTACTGATCTTGTTTGAAATATAATAAATTAAACTTTTGATTTGAATCGGACATTTCATATTTGATGACCTAATAGTATGTATAGGTGTATAGATGATTCAAGAAATGGAAAACCAAGAGGGGAAGCACATTTAGTATAATGAGAGACTGGATTGGAATCCATATTAAATGGAGATAATCATTCATGCTTTACCTTACAGCACAAATGTCATTATTTTTGCTATAGATATCAAGAAGAAAGCCATGGGGCTTAAAATAAATTCATGAAGGAGAATTATTATTGCTTTTCAGGTTGATTTTAGACATTTTAGTATAGGTGTGCCATAGTAGTGAGTGTGGTATTAATTTGCATTTACTGGGTGACTGATGACATTGAGCACCTTTCATGCACTTATTGGTGTTTTCATGTCTTTGTCTAAATCTATTGTGCATTCTAAAACTGGGTGTTTTGTCTTCTAATGATTGAGTTGTGTGAGTTCTCTAAATATTCTTAATACAAGTTTTTTGTTAGAGCAAATATGTTTTAAATTTTGTTTATGTCCAACTTACCAATTTTTTTTTATAATTTTCTCTCTAAGAAATCCTCACCTACTTCCAAGTTGCAAATATTTTTTGTTTTATTTTTAGAGAGTTTTACTGAGATATAATTGACACAGTACAATTTGATAAGTCTGACGAATATATATGCACATAAATCAGTACCACATCAATACAGTGAATGTATCCATCATTCCCAAAAGTTACCTAGTGCCTTTGTGTAATTCTTTCCTCCTGTCCCTCTTTCTGCAAGGTTTCTACTGATCTGCTTTTCTGTCCTTTATGTATTTGTTTGCATTTTGTAGAGTTTTATATAAATGAAATCATACAGTATGTATTCTTTTTTTGATCTGGCTTCTTTTACTCAGCATAATTATTTTGAGATGCATCTGTGTTGCTACATGCACCATTAGTTCATTCATTTTTATTCCATTGGATATATACACAACAGTTTGTTTATCCATTTACCTGTTGATGAATATTTGAATTGTTTCCAGTTTTGGCTATTACAATAAAAATGCTGTGAACATTTGTGTATATATCTTTGCATAGATATAGGGTTTATTTTGAGTAAATATCTAGGAGTGAAATGACTGCATCATAAGGTAGGTGTATGTTTAACTTTTTAATAAACTGCCAAGCTTTTCTAAAGCAGTTGTACCATTTTACATTCCCACCAGCAGTGTATGAGAGTTCCAGTTGCTCTATAGTCTCATTAACACTTGGTATAGTCAGTTGTTTAGTTTTAGCCATTCCAGTAGGTGCCTAGTGATACCTCGGAGTAGTTTTAATTTGCATTTCCCTATTGACTAGTGATGTTAAGTATGTTTTCTTATGATCCTTTACTATCATGTATTTTCTTTGTTGATGTATCTGTTCAGATCTTTTGCCCATTTAAAGAAATTGGGTTTGTTTTCTCATTGAGTTTTTTTTTTTTTTTCCTTTTTTTTTGAGACACAGTCTCATTCTGTTGCCTGGGCTAGAGTGCCATGGTGTCAGCCTAGCTCACAGCAACCTCACACTCCTGGGCTCAAGCAATCCTTCTGCCTCAGCCTTCCAAGTAGCTGGGACTGCAGGCATGCGCCACCATGCCCAGCTAATTTTTTGTATATATATTTTTAGTTGGTAAATTAATTTCTTTCTATTTTTAGTAGAGATGGGGTCTCCCTCAGTCTGGTTTGAAACTCCTGACCTTGAGCAATCTTATTACATAATAAGAAACATATATTTTCACATATATAAATATCATACACAGTATATTATGGCACATGTCTCAATATGGGACCAAAAGACTGAAGATGACTATTTCTTACATATGTTTATAATCCTATATATAACATGAAGTATTGCATATTTATACATGTTTGTAAATATATACAACATATATAAGTAAACAACATTGATCTTTAGTCTTTGAGATGGCAACTTACTAAAACATAGTTCTCAAACTTTTTGTCTCTTAAAAATTATTTAGTACCTAAGCTTTTTTGTTTGTTAGTACCTAAGTACTAACAAACTTTAGTTACCTAAGTACCTAAGCTTTTGTTTTATTTAGTACCTAAGCTTTTGTTTTAGGTACTAAAATTATTTAGTACCTAAGCTTTTGTTTATGTGGACTCTATCAATATTTATTATATTAGAAATTAAAACTAAGAAAAATGTTAATATTAATTCACATACAAATAACAGTAAACCCATTATATGTTAATATAGATAATATGTTATGAAAAATATACTTTCCAAAACAAACAAAAAAAAGAAATTGGCATTGCTTTACATTTTTGCAAATCTTTTTGATATCTGACATAATAGAACAGCTGGATTTTCATCTTTGCCTCTGCATTAAATCTGTTGTGATATTTCAAACACACAGCATCTGAAAAGCTACACTATACACTTAAGTGAGAATCAGAGTGGAAAAGACAATATTATCTTACTATGTAAATAGTTTTGACCCTTTGGACTGCCTGAAAGGGTCTCTAGGCCACACTTTGAGAACTATATCACATTTAACAGCGTAAGTTTCTTTATCACTTTTGTACATCGTACTTAACACTAAAAGATAAGGCAGGATCACTTTCCACTGTTAGCCCTCTGCCAGCATTGATGGCGTACTTACAGTAACATGGAGACAGAAGGTATGGAAATAGAACTGATGGTAGAATATCCAGTAAATGTTGGATGGTGAGCTGAACAGTATGGTTGCACACAGGTCAGGATAAACACTTTAATGAAACAAAAGAACCAATGGACATGTTACTTGGAGCACTTTTTTTTTTTTTAAACTAAGTGTAAGAAGTATTAATAGCATATTCAGTTTGAGTTTTTAAGTAACAGCTGCAAAGATGGTTTTGAGTGTTCTTATGTGAAAGGGACTGATGGTGGTCATCAGTCTTTCCAATTACTCAGAGACATTTTAGCAGGTAGGGTGAAATTTAAATGCAAAATATAGTATTTATTCAATGATAAAGTGATTTGCATCCAAAATGTTTATTTTTCTTCACTAAATTATAAAGTAAAATATTTTTAAGGTAGGAATTATACATACAGCATAAAAATGTCTTTTGACCATCTTTATGATCCCTAAATTTGTGTTCTGTTAATAAATGAAGTTCTAACTAAGACTATGGATTGTATGAATTCAGAACACAGTTTTATGAATCTAAGATTGAATGTTTGTGGAGTGATTTTGAGAGAATCTAGCAATAAATGCATTGTGGTTCTTAAAACAGATCTTGTGAGAATTGTTGAAGTTCTGGACTTTCAGCTTAGAGAAGGGACCCAAATGGTGTTACTGTTGTAAAATATGTAAAGAGTCATTATGAAGAGAAGCCTTGCCTCATTTTCCAAGATAGAATTTAATGAAATTTTCTTCTTCTTTTTTTTTTTTTTTTTTTGAGACAGAGTCTCGCTTTGTTGTCCAGGCTAGAGTGAGTGCCATGGCGTCAGCCTAGCTCACAGCAACCTCAAACTCCTGGGCTTGAGTGATCCTTCTGCCTCAGCCTCCCGAGTAGCTGGGACTACAGGCATGCGCCACCATGCCCGGCTAATTTTTTATATATATATCAGTTGGCCAATTAATTTCTTTCTATTTATAGTAGAGACGGGGTCTCGCTCTTGCTCAGGCTGGTTTTGAACTCCTGACCTTGAGCAATCCGCCCGCCTCGGCCTCCCAAGAGCTAGGATTACAGGCGTGAGCCACAGCGCCCGGCCGAAATTTTCTTCTTTATAGCAAGGAAACTTTAGATTAGGCTGTTAAAACTTCTGTTTTTTTAAACCGCAATGAATTGTATACCCTCGAGCAGATTGAGTATGTTGTGAACTTTTCTTCCCTTGGAAATCTTAAAGAATACAAAATAATTAATAGCAGGACTTTACAAAATGACCTCATGAGGTTCTTTTTTCATCTTTGATTTTATGATAGGTAGCTCTGAAATTACAATTGCCTTTACCAGTGGCAGTTTTCTCACTAAATCTCCACAGAGTTTTAAGCTAAGTCGTTTTGTGAAAATTCTTAGAATTTTAGTGGTGAAAGAAAAGTGAAAGTTAAGAGTTTTGAAGGGAACCTTCTGATATTTGTATGTTGAATTCTCTGTCTTAAACTATGATTCTTTTGTCCTGTATTTTTGCTTCAAACCAATGAGGATTTATTTGGTTTATCTTTTAAAAAGGTCAGTACTCATAAGAAGTTTAGAGGCTCAGTTATTCATACTTTGTCGGAAAGTAGTTTCATGCTGTCCATTTTTTCCTTAAATGGAGCAGAGATCAACTATTCGAAAAGGTGGGAGTTTTTATTGGAAGGGGAGAGCAAGTAATTAATTTTGGAGTTTAATGTAGCAACATTGGGGGCCAATATTGGAGGTTTAGGGCAGTGCAAGAGGGGAGGAGAAAGGTACAGAAGGTAATTAGAAGTATGCTAGATACAAACTATATAGACATTTTATTAGGAGCAAGCAGGTCCTGCACAAGGCAACTGGAAACACTTATTTATTTCTTTTCCTTGTTATATCCATTGTCTCTCTGCTATAAGATATCCAGCTGGAGCTTTTATATTCTTAGAACTATGGACTTAGAACTCCTTTAAAGAATAAATAGGATTTTGTGGGCTGCTTCAGGACTCATCATTGTAAGATCTTCTTTTACATTTGTGAATTTTATTGGTGGCAAGGTCACAGGTATAGTTAATGGAAATGCTAAATTTCAGTTACAAGTTAGTGGAAATAAAGAGTATATTTTCCCCTTTCAAAGTTTTCATTGATCTCTTATCTTCTCAAGGAATGGTGGCTCTGGTGAGACCATTTGAAATAATAGTTTTGATTAGAAAGACAGCACCTTTACAATGGTACCTTTGGGTGATTAGACATCACTCTTCTTTACCCCTAAGGCTGCACTTTTGTAGCTGCACTCAACTACTTCAGTTTGGACTTCAGAAGTAGTTGGTATTCTTTTTCAGCCTTGCAAGACTTCAGATTATAGGATTCTTAGCTTAAATTGCAGATGATAGGCAGGGAGTTACCTCCCTTAGCAAATTTGTATGTTGTCTATCTCTGCATATAATTCTAATCAGAGTTTATTTCTCTTTGAGGACTTTGTGTTAGGTAGCAAGAAAGAGCCAACACATGCCAACATCATAAATTCTCCCTATATTTTTCTTTTTGCTCTAGCTATAGTTGGCCTATGGCTTGCCTTCCAAATTCCACAGATGACGGTTTGAATAAATCCTTTGTCACTGGCTTTCCAACCTGCAATATTAGAGTTCATAAACTCATTAACTCCTCTTTAAGAGAGTATCTTTATTTTAGGTTCTGGTACTTATGCCTCCTCACTGTCATATCCCAAATTTTGTATTAAATATTTTAGGAATTGCATTGACCTGCTGAATAGAGACTCTTTTATAGTAGTTAAACACATAAAAAGTCTGGAAGGTAGGTGTTAGGGTGGAAAGACTAGTAGGTGCTCATGGCGCGAGTGGAGAAAGATTTGTCACACAGAAATTAAGATATATAAAAGTAAAAAAAGTATTTTTTCCTTTTAGAGGATGGAGAGAGAGAGAAGGGAAAGGGGAGGTGGGAAAGAGAGCAGGGAGACAGTGTGGCATCCCAAAGAAAGAGAAGGGAGTGCAGCGGCAGCGGGTAGATAACAAAAACTACAAGGATATCAAAGTCCAAGAGTTGGTTTTCTTCCTTTCCTTGGAGAAGGGATTATCACAGGAGATGTGAGAGATTTATGTCTCTTTTCCATTCATTCAGCTTTTTCAGAAGTTGTACAAAAACAGCTCCTGCAGGATGCCTGTTAGACAACACATAGGATTGATCATTAACTGTTTGTTACTGGGGAAATTACAGGATTAGGTATTTTCCTGTTATTTGTGCAAAGCTGCCCCTTTCAGTAGGCAGTCCAGGGCTGGAATGGTAGCTTCACAGACAATTTCACACAAAAAAATGAGGGGACCCAGCTGCCTTCCCTCTGCTGCCATCTCTTCCCTGTGTGGCTTCCATTCTCAAGATCACCTTATGATACAAAACATCTGCTAGAGCAATAGCTATTGTTTCCGCATTCCAGAGAGCAGAAATACAAAAGGCACAATGCCATCCTTAATAATATTTGGATTTATTCCTAAGGAAGAAGGTAACAATAGATATTAGGTGGCAGTTAGTGGTCTCTGCCAGAGCCCCTGCTTCTGGTTTTCTTGAGTGCTGAGACACTGTAATAGGAGAGAGAGCACATATTGACCTCTAGGGATGCATGGGATCAGAAGTATCCAAGAATCACTGCTGTGGTAGTTACAAGGATTTCTTCTGAGTTCTCAGTTTTTCATGTGCTGCCAGGTCTTGAAGATGAAATGCCAAGTACCAGAAATAGAGTGGGAAGATTCAGTAATATTTGGGTCACAACATCATTACCCTTACTATTCTTAATCCTTTTGTTTTCTTCCATGTCTTCCTTTTACCTTCATTTAGGGAGCCAACAATATCTCTACCTATTTGTCCTCCTTTGTGATACTGTTGCACCTTGAATACTTTCTGAGTAAGCCTTTGCTACTGGTTGAGATTTAGGAAAGTTGCAGAGGAAGGTCAAACAGTGTCCTAAAGTAGTTAAAAAGCATGCAAATGTTTTCTCCCTTTCTGCTGGTTGTCTGTTCACTCAGTTGATTATTTCTTTTGCTATGCAAAATCTTTATAACTTAATTTTCCCATTTGTTTGTTTTTGCTACCTGTGCTTTTGAGTTCTTAGTCATGAATTCTTTGCCTAGACTAATGTTCAGAAGAGCTTTCCCTAGGTTTTCTTCTATTATTTTTAAAGTTTCAGGTCTTACATTCAAGTCTTTAATCCATCTTCAGTTGATTTTTGTATATGATGAGAGATGGGAATCTGGTTTCATTCTTCTGCGTGTGGCAGTCCAGTTTTCACAGCACCATTGAAAGCCCTGACTTCACCACAATGCAATATATCAATGTAGTAAAGTTGCAGTCATACCCCATGAATATGTACAAATAAAAAATAAATAGGAAAAAAAGCGTACATGAGATTGTGTTAGTGGCAGTGTTTCATAAAGTGGGATTAGAATCCCCTCCCTTACCCCCATGTCATGATTTTGTTTTGAATTGTTGTGTCTTGATGTTCCTTACCCTTTAATTTTATACAAAAAAAATTCCATATGGATTTTGATCCATTGAGTACCTTTACCTTATGCTGTTGAGTTTTCTCTTTTTGCCTCTTCCTTTAGGTTTTTTTTTCTCCCTTTCCTGGAGATAGGGTCTGTCTCTTTTGCCTGAGCATGAGAGCAGTTATGGGATCATTGCTTATTGCAGCTTCAAACTCCTGGGCTCAAGTGATCCTCCTGCCTCAGCCTCCAGAATAGCTGGGATTACAGGTGTGCGCCACTACATCTGGATAATTATTCTATTTTTTTGTAGAGATGGGGTCTCACTGTGTTCCTCAGGCTAGTCTTGAACCCCTGACCTCAAGTTATCCTTTTGACTTGGCCTCTCTGAGTGCTAGGATTACATCTACCACACCCAGCCCTTTTATCTTTTAAATGCGTTGTAGTGTCGCTTGTTTGGGGAGGAGTACACCCATACTTTCGTGGGACAATCACTATTTCAGTCATGAAAATTCCTCTTTCAAGGAGATCTAAGTCTTGTGGGAAAGAGATAGATAAAGATAATTACAGTTTTGTATAAATCCTATGATAGAAGTATTTATATTCAGTTTAGGAGATGGAGGATGGAAAGAGGGGATTGACCAGGCTTTCTGTAGGAGGAAGTGTTTTGTTTGAGTTTTGAAGAAAAAGTAGAAGCCAGCCAGGCAGAGTGAGAAGAAAAGGACATTCCAGAAAAGAAAGCCTCTTATTCTTTATCCAATTATTATGTTATTTTTCAGATAACTTGTACTTGGCTTGGTATTACATGGCATCAGAAGTACTAATGTATGGTCAGTATCCCTAGTAGTGTGTGGGGGGGAGAGGAGGTGAAGGAGGAAAGCTTAGGTATATGATGCAGTTATGTATATGAAGCCGCATGTGAAATGCCTGAGATTATAATTGCTCCAGGAATTTAGGGAAGGATTAATAAAAGATTAGTAAAAGCTAAAGTAGTTGAAAATGAGGAGTTTAGTATAATAGGAGAAAGGGTGCCATCAAAAGTGGGCATAATGACACGAAAGCATGCTGTTAGATTTCTCTTGGAGTGTATGCATGGACTGGAGGTGATTAGCAGGGAAGGGTGGTTAGAGAGAAATCAGAGTCCAGGAGGCCAGCTAGGAAGCTTTTGGAATGAGGTGAGGTAATGAGGGCCTGACATTTCTTAACCAGATTTCCATAACCAGATTCCTCAGAGCCTCCCATGCTGTTTTTAAATTTATCACCATCTGTTCTCTTATACAAGTGGACCTCTGTCATCACCATTCCACTAATAGGTTTCTTTCTAAAGTTACTAGTGATCTGGCCAAATCTAATGGTCATCTTTTGTGTTCCCCACACTTAATGGAGAACCACTGCAGCCACCAGCCTAAGTACCAACAATGAAGGCATTTTTTGCTTTACTACCAAGAATACTGTATATAAAATTTAATAGATTGCAAGCAAAACAGAAGTTCCACTTTTTTTAGAGTTTAAATTTAAGATATTTTATAGTGTACTTAAAATCTAACAGAACTGATGAATATAAGCACAACAATAGAATAATTTTTGCACATGTCTTTGAAAACTAGGGACCTTCTTCTTTCCAGTTTATTTATATCTTAACTTTCTTCAGGATGTAGCTGAAATTCTTCCCCCTCTACTCCTTAAGGCTGCAGTCCATGTTATTTTCTCCCTTTTCTGGACCTGTATAGTACCCAGAGCTCAGCTCACTTTCATTTAGTTCTTTTTTTTTGGGGGGGGGGGCAGGGTTATGCTCTGTTGCCTGAGCTAGAGTGCAGTGGCATGATCATAGCCCACTGTAACCTCAAATTCCTGGGCTCAAGCTATCCTCTTACCTCAGCTTCTTGAGTAGCTGGGACTAAGTGCCCCACCATACCCAGCTAATTTTTCTATTTTTTGTATTTTTGTTTGCTATGTTGCCCAGGCTGGTATT
This sequence comes from Microcebus murinus, assembly GCF_040939455.1. Lineage (NCBI taxonomy): Eukaryota > Metazoa > Chordata > Mammalia > Primates > Cheirogaleidae > Microcebus > Microcebus murinus. The sequence continues at coordinate 31,191,531 of NC_134105.1, read as the reverse complement.
GAACTCCTGGCCTCAAGTGATCCTCCTCTGTTGGCCTCCCAGAGTGCTAGGATTACAGGTGTGAGCCACTGCTCTCAGCCTTAGTTCTTTCTTATGTCTGACCTTCATAATTGGACTCTAGGTTCCTAGAGGACAGGAATTTTATCATACTTCCTGTGTGTGTGTGTGTGTACACACACACACACACTCTCTCTCTCTTTCTCTCTCTAGCATAATTCTGTATACATTTGTAATTACAAATTCTTGTTAAATATGTTATAATATGTAGTAAATACCTATTTATTGTATATTTACATTATATAACTGAGACTCAAAGTGTTATTACTGGCGCTGGTGGAAGGGAACAGAAGGTAAAGATGGTTCTCAGTAGGGGGCATGTGCAACAACAATTATATTCCAATTTGGAACATGCTCTTATATTAACTTTGAAAATGCATGTAAGTGGCTGCTTTGGGAATTTAAACAAAATAAAGCTGCATTGGGCATCAAGAAATCTGGGCTCTAGTTTTAGTTCTGGTAACTGCTTATGTGAAATTGGGTGTACCTTAACTTCAGTTTTTCAATTTTACATTGAGGGGATTAATCTCTAATCTCTAGGATACTTTACTTTTTTGACATTGTGTGATCTCTCAATTATCCTATCTTTTTATTCCACAAGTCTTTATAACTTACTTCATGTTGCTAACAGCATTTCTGTCTGAGATTGTAGAATAGGATGGTAAGTTGTTTTTTTTCCAAAATCTTTGAAGATGCTATATAGAGGAATTTAAAGTTCAGGTTTCAGAGGAGTACATGAAGTAGAGAGGGAGGAAATTTGAGAAAATGAGAAAAGTAAAATTGTGTATCAACATATCCAAAAAACAAGATCATAAGACTTTACCGCCAATGCAGATAGAATCCTTATGGCTGTTTCCTGATTTATTTATTTATTTTTTTGAGACAGAGTCTCACTCTGTTGCTCAGGCTAGAGTGAGTGTCGTGGTGTCAGCCTAGTTTACAGCAACTTCAAACTCCTGGGCTCAAGCAATCCTGCTGCCTCAGCCTCCCGAGTAGCTGGGACTACAGGCATGCACCACCATGCCTGGCTAATTTTTTGTATATATATTAGTTGGCCAATTAATTTCTATTTATAGTAGAAGGGTCTCACCCTTGCTCAGGCTGGTTTCGAACTCCTGACCTTGAGCTCTTTGGCCCGCCTGGGCCTCCCAGAGTGCTAGGATTACAGGCCTGAGCCACTGCGCCCTGCGCCCGGCCCCCGTTTCTTGATTTTTAATTGCTTTTGCTTAATCTGATTTGCTTGATAATGTATTAGTACCCTTCCAAGATACTCCTAGACTAATATTATTAACTACCAGTTATGGAATGTTTCTTCTATGTATGTGTTATCACATTTAATTTTCAAAGTATTATTTTAACTTTAGGTACTATTACTGTTTCATCTTACAGATGAGAAAGCTAGGGTTTAGAGATAATTAACATTTTCACAATTCCACTGCTAGTAACTGCTGGAATCAGTACTTGGAACTCTGGTCTTTCTGACTCCAAAGGCTGTGTTCTTTGTCAATTCTGTATTGTGTTCCAGGAGTTCAATTCCTATGCATGATACCCCAGGTTGCTTTTTGTTAAGAGCTTTTTGGGAAGAAGGGCTATGTAGGATTTTCTTAGCTACAGAAGTTTTCTTTTGACTGAGGTACTTTAATTTTTTTATTTTGTTGCCTTTCCCTCCTTAATTTTGATATCACTTAGTAGTCTTTTCATTCTTCTCTACTTTATTGTCAGGGTCACTATTCCTGCTCCTTTTTGATCCCAGGCTAGAAGGATTTGAGGTCTCTGCTGATGTTAACAATTTCAGTGTGAAATGTCAACTTTTGTTTTTATGTTCTTATCTTCAATTCTTAGAGCATCTTTCTCCCTTTTCTAGAATATATGTTAAACTGGCAGATTTAGTTTTCTTTCTTTGGGTGATAAGGGTCTGAATTTTTCAGCCTTGGAAAGAAACACATTACAGAATCCAAACCACTGGATGTTTGCCCAAGCCTGTCCTTGAGCTTTTAATGCTGCTTTTCTTGCTGACACTATTTATGTGACTTAATATGTTATACTCTGTACTCACAGTTCTTTAATTAGTTTTCATCAGCTTGTTCCTTGACTTGTTTTTAAAAAGGTTAACTGCATGGTACTGCCTATTTTCCCTTTTTCTTGGTCATCGGTGTCCTTGACTTTGCATTCCTCTTTTCGGTCAACTCCCCCAGCTAGCTTGTCTCCTTGCTATTCTTGTCTGTGTTGCTTTACTCTTCCTACCTCCCACTTGCTTAAACTCTACCTTCTTTCCTCCATGCACATTTCTGTGCTTATTTCTCAATTACTTCTCTAACCTCTTGCCTCCACCTTACTTTTGGTATCCTTTTGTTTATGTGACTCTCCTAAAATTTATGTAAAAGAAATGCCAGATATATTGTCCCAAGTTTTTAAGGGCTTGTGATGTTGGTGAGTAAAGAGTTGGAATGCTAATGGGGCTTTTTCATACCAAGATCCTGTTGCCTTATTAAAGTGATAGTCCTTTTTATAAAGATTGGCTTTACATATTGTATATGTATTGTTCTGTATTTTAAACATTTTAAAACCATTTTAAAACCGTAACCATTTTGTTATATTTTGGAGAGGAAAAAAATTAAGAAAAAAGATTGGAAATGTTGACCCCTTAAATAATTTGGTTTGCTCATTAACATACTCAATCTTTTTCCTCCAGATTTAACTCAGGCTTTCCCTCACTTTGGAACTCCTAGATTTGTGAATATTGGATATTTTGAGAAGCAGGGGTTCTTTCCTTGATACTGACTAAGGAGTCTATTTACCTTCAGGATGACATCTGAACTGGAGAGCAGCCTAACATCTATGGACTGGTTACCACAACTTACCATGAGAGCAGCCATCCAAAAATCTGATGCTACTCAAAATGCACACGGAACAGGAATTTCTAAGAAGAATGCACTCCTTGATCCAAATACAACTCTGGACCAGGAAGAAGTCCAACAGCATAAAGATGGGAAACCTCCATACAGTTATGCCAGCCTCATTACATTTGCAATTAATAGCTCACCCAAAAAGAAAATGACTTTAAGTGAGATTTATCAGTGGATTTGTGATAACTTCCCATATTATAGAGAGGCTGGCAGTGGTTGGAAGGTAAGAATTTTATTTAAGTTATTACTGTTATACAGTAAACAAAGACAATATTGACTTCTGTTAAAAATAAAGCTATGTGGAGACTCATATAATTGAAGATGAAATACTGATCACTAATTATTTTTAGGATGCCAGAAATGGAAATTAAATGTTTTAAATTTAGGTGAATAACTTTATTTTGGTAGACTATTAGTTTATTGGAGCTTTATTATATTATAGGACTGATATAGCATGAAGTTAAGAGCAGAGATAAGGTAGCATTCACTAGAAACACTATCCATAGTTCAAGTAAGTTGATAGTGAGTTTAAGGTTAATAAAACAATATACTATTGTAACTAGTACTGTATTCATCATCCAAGATTTTTTCCCCCAAATATTAAGGAAGTACAAATGTTTTTGGTTACATGGACCACTTTTGTAATGCTTGAGTCACAGCTATAGTGTTCATTGTACCCATTAGGTAGATTTTTGCCCCTTCCCTCTTTCTTCCTCCCCCTTGCCTGATTTGCACTGAGGTTTACTTTCCTCTGTGCATTTGTGTACTCGTTGGTTAGTTCCATTTTAATAGTAAGTATATGTGGTATTTGTTTTTCCATTCTTGAGATATTTCACTTAGGTAGGAGAATGGTGTCTAGTTGCATCCAAACTGTTGTAGAAGCATTAATTCATTCTTTTTTATGGTTGAGTAGTACTCCACGGTATACATATACCACATTTTATTAATCCACTCATGAATTGATGGGCACTTGGGTTGATTCCACATTTTTGCAATTGCCAAGTTTTTTTTTTTTTAACTTTTTATTTTGAAAGAATTTTAGATTTACACAAGAGTTGCAAAAGTAGTTTAAAAGATTCCCCTATATACTTTATCAGGTTCCTCTAATGTTAATATCTTATGTTACAATAATACAATGATCAAAACTAAGAAATTAATGTTGGTGCAATAATGTTGACTAAACCGTACTATTAACTAGTAAGTCAATTACAGACTTTATTCAGATTTCATCAGTTTTCCCACTCTGTCCTTTATGTCCCAGGATCTAATCTGGGGTCCCACATTTCATTTAGTTGTCATGTCTCCTCCGTCCCCTGCAATCTGTAAAGATTCCTAAGTCTTTTCTTGTTTCTTATGACCTTGACAGATTTGAAGAGTACTTATCAGATATTTTGTAGAATTTCCCTCAGTGTGGATTTATCTGATGTTTTCTCATGATTAGCTTGAGGTAATGCATTTTGGGGAAGAATTACAGAGATGATGTGGCCTTCTCTGCATATCATATCAGAGGATACTTGATGTCTTATTGGTCATGATTCTTTGGTTAAGGGGATGTCTGCCAGGTTTCTCTATTGTAAAGTTACTATTTATCACTTGTAAATAATAAAATGGTTTTTTGGGGATACTTTGAGGATATGCAGATACAGTAAGTCCTCAGTTAATGTCATTGCTAGATTATTAGAAACTGCAACTTTAAGCAAAATGATGTATAATGAAACCAGTTTTTTTTCCTCATCCACATTATAATGAAGTGACATTCAAGGATGTGCTGTACACTGTTTCACTTAAAGTCACAGTTTCCAAAAACCTATCAAGGATGTTAAGTGAGGACTTACTGTACCTTGATCCTTCTTAAAATTTTGCTCATTAATTTTAGCATTCAATGGTAGGTCATAAGTTTTTACTGTTTCCTGATGTTGATTTTCTCATTCATTCCTTCTACATTTATAAATTGACAATCTTATATAAGGAAGAGTTGTTCCTTTTTACACTTTTTTTTCTTTAGTCATTGATTTATAATAGTACACACTCAAGATATTTATTTTATTCTTTGTGCTATTGTTGTCATTCAAATTGTTGCAGCTTTGGCCATTGGGAGCTGTCATATGTTGGCACCATTATTTTTTTGTTTGTTTAGCACTTTCTTTTTGGCATTACAAGATGTTACAGGGTTATTTTGTACCTTTCTTGCCCCTGCCCTGGAATTAACCACTTCTTTAAGAAGTCTTTTGATATATCATCAAACTTGAGTTACCTAGCTAATTTATCTTATACAATAAATAATTCAGTTTACTTTCTTCTGTCTCTGTGCATATTATATTGATAGTCTTACATAGGACTTCCCAGTTGTGTACCATGTTGGGGATGTATACATACATGTGGAGGAAGGGGATTTTTATGGGGCTTTAGGTCTACCTAGCTCAGATGGTAGTTAGTCTTCAGTTTTTCATAAGGCTTCCTGCCTCAACACTTTTGTCTTTTTCATTTGACTAAATTTATTAGAGACATTTGTTGATTTATTGTGCACTAATGATGTGCCATGAGCTATGCCAGATAATTAAGTATTTTAATTAAGAGAAGAAGTGTGCCTCATTGAACTTTTTATATCTCTTCCTTTCTTCCATGGCTTAGCACACAGTGCTTCTAATTAGTAAGCTTCAATAAGTGTAGTTTGAATGAAAGCATGAATCCTAATCCCAGCTTTCCTTTCTAGCTTTATTTTTGCTAATTTCCTCTCATGTATTCTTTCTTCTTCTGTCCATTCTAGCCTACTAGTTCTCCCAGTAAGTAAACACTTTAATTTCTCTCTAGCTTTTATTTTTCTTTTATTTCTCCTTGGAGTTTCTCTCTTTTGCCCTTTTTCAACTGGCAGTACCTATATTTCATCTTCTATGTCTATTTCTCTTCTCCCTATAGAATTAATCTCTTATGTGTTACCGTATGCTTTATTAATAGCATTATTATGGAACTTAGAGATTTTTATTCAGAGATCTTGTTTCATTAGTTTTTGTTTCTGTACTCTAATACTGAAACAATTGCTTTTATTATTTTCTGTGTGCCAGACACTATACTAAGTGCCTTACACCATTGTCTCCTTAAACTGAACAATAGCCTTATGAAGTAGATACTATTTTTGTCTATATTTTAAAGGTAAGAAAACTGAGGCTTAGATAAGTTTTTGCAGAGTTTCTTAGTTAGAGAATGGGAGAGTCAAGATTTTGTACTAGACTTGGTAGATTTGGAGATTTCAGTGCTTATGTTCTTGACCATTACATAAGGCCTATAATTTTGCAAAAACTATATAAATATTTACTGAAATTGATTTGCCAAGATCAATTCTCTTAACTGGTGATTCAGTATGAGAAGTGATTGTTAACAGTATGCTTTGATTAAGAGTCCACTCTAATAAAATATTTCAGTGGAGAAAATACATAATAAAAGTTGACCCATGAATCAAAGCATCATTCTGTAAGCAAGTAGTAATGATCTATTTAAGCCATGTTTTCTGGCTTTACCACTGGGCACTGTGTAGACTCTTATTGTTAAGATTTGGGATGAGGGAAGGCTAGAAAATTTTGATAAACCTGTTTGGCAATGGAAAAACATGGTGGCTAGGGAGTAGAAATGGCCAAAATTTAAGTGGCTTACTAAGCCTACCAGGGATTCATGGGTCTGTATCATTGGTTGTAAACCTAACTGCCTGCTGGTGCCAGACAGGTGACAAATGAGTAAAGCAAAAATGATGCTGAACTGAAGACTACATGTCTAATGTAAAATGAGCAGCTGTGTTCTAGTCAGTTGTTGCTTTTTAGGACACATGGCAGATCTTCTAACTCCCTTTCCTCCTTCTCCCCTAAGAAAAGCAAGAAATCTGGATTTTATATGTAATTTCAAAAATTTTAAATGTTGTCAATTAATTCCAATTTTCTTAAATACTCACGGGCCAATCATATATCTATTGGCTGGGTTCAGCCTATGGACTACTAATTTGGAATCTCTGGTCTAAATCATAGCCTCTTCTTTTCGGCTAATTTAGTCTTTCATTCATTAATTTGAAAAGAATTTTACTATCTATTCTTTGTGAAGTAGTGTTAGGCTTTGGCAGTACTAAGTAGCTTAACACAGGGCCCTATGGGAGCTTACAATCTTTATTAGATGAAGAGGATACATATAAACAAGTAATTATGAGGCTATGTAAAAAGCTCTGTAATAGAGAAATCTAGAGTGTTGTGCTATAAATAGTTGACTAATTGGGCACATCTGTGTGTAAGCCATAAAAATATCCAGGGTGTATGTGATCTAGTGAAAAGAAAAGTGTTAAATGAAGTATTCACTTAATGAGAGTTTATGGGGAGTGTGATGATGTTCTAAAGTAAGTGGTACAGATAGTAAGTGTAAAAGGAAGGGGGGAATCGTTAGATAGCTATTGAGGGAAGTGGGAATTGAGCTGTATTTTGAAGAGGAGTAAGATTTGGGGAGGTGTTTTTAAGAGTTCTTAAGAAACACTTGATTATACGGGTTCCTAGTAGAGAGTTGGGATAGAGCAAGAATATGGAGATCCTATGAATATATGAATGCCAAACTAAAGAGCTTGGTCCAAATTTTAGGGAATAGTATATAAAGTTCAGTTTGTTTTCCTCATTAACCTGTCTAACCTCAGCTTCTGATGAAGTCAACTTGAGAGTGCCAAATTCAGTCTGCTGATAATTTTTTGCTGATGGCCAGCTCAAGTCAGTGGTCTGAAAGTGCTTTCAAAGTAGTGATATAGTTTCAACTGGAAGATACATAGTTTAGATATAAAGAAGAAAAGAGAAGTAGAAGGAGAGAAATGAGAATAGGCAGAGAAGGATGATGTTGCTCTTAGAACTAAAAGATCCCATCTGTTGCTTTAGGCAGACGATATTTCTAGGATTTGCTATTTCATACTTACATATTTTAAAAAAAAACTTTCTTCCATCCAGTTTTAAAATAGTGGATGCCTAGAACTTGCCATTGATCACTTTTAACTTTATTTTTGTAAACATAAAAATATTTTTTGAGTACTTGAAGACATGGAAACTGGTTTTTATCTTCTTTGTATAGGTCTTTGCTTTCCTATTTTACTTCCTATCACTCTCCTTAGCTTTAGCATACTCCCACAGTCTGTTGTTCACTGTTTCTTCTTCAGGTATGGAGGGAGATGGGTTAGGGGAAAATGAGAGGTCACTTAAAACTTGAGAAGTTAGCTTGTATTGTTTGAAGGGAGGGTTGGAGAAAAATCTTAAAGCAGCTGTCACCACCTTTCCAGAAATGCAGTCATCAAAAGCCACTCAGAGGAGAAAATAAATGTTGCCATGGTCCCTTAAGAGGAATCAAATAGAATTTTAGTATTAAGTTAAACCTCCCTTTCATTTTGTGTCAGAACATTGAAGGGAGATTACATATTAAATATAACTCTGAGTATTCCATAATTGAGTGACTTTGTATTCTGAACTAGAGGAAAAGGAATTTAAATTTTTGTGTTATTCACCTTACTGAGGAAAGTTAACCTATTAAATTAGTGAAGTTTAGGGTTTTAAAAGAAGGAAAACTGGCCGGGTGCGGTGGCTCACGCCTGTAATCCTAGCACTCTGGGAGGCCGAGGCAGGCGGATTGCTCAAGGTTAGGAGTTCGAAACCAGCCTGAGCAAGAGTGAGACCCCATCTCTACTATAAATAGAAAGAAATTAATTGGCCAACTAATACATATAGAAAAAATTAGCTGAGCATGGTGGCGCATGCCTGTAGTCCCAGCTACTCGGGAGGCTGAGGCAGCAGGATTGCTTGAGCCCAGGAGTTTGAGGTTGCTGTGAGCTAGGCTGATGCCACAGCACAAAGCAAGACTCTGTCTCATAAAAATAAAAATAAAAGAAGGAAAACTATAAAAGTGGTGTGTGGGGGTATATTATGCTAATTTTTATGTCCGTCAAAAAGAAATAATCCATTATGTATTTGCTCATTATTATAAAAAAGAAATTGGGGAATATAAACTAGAAATGTAATAAACATAACTACCTATAGGGGATGGATAGAACTGAGGTGGAAAGGATATAGAAGGGAATAGATTTTGAGTATACCTTTTTTTAAAATTAATTATTTTTATTTTAGCTTATTATGGGGGTACAAGTGTTAAGGTTACATATATTGCCCATGCCGCCCCTCCCCCTTTGATTAAGAGCTTCAAGCGTGTCCACCCCCCAAACGTTGCACATCTTACTTGTTGTGGTTGTATATACCCATCCCCTCTTTCCCCCTCCCACCCTCCCGACACCCGATAAATGTTACCCCTATATGTCCACTTAGGTGTTGATCCGTTAATACCAATTTGCTGGTGAGTACATGTGGTGCTGGTTTTTCCATTCTTGAGATACTTCACTTAGAATGGGTTCCAGCGCTATCCAGGAATCTACAAGAGGTGCTATATCACCATTGTTTCTTAAAGCTGAGTAGTACTCCATGGTATACATATACCACATTTTATGAATCCACTCATGAATTGATGGGCACTTGGGTTGTTTCCACAGCTTTGCAATTGTGAATTGTGCTGCTGTAAACATTCGAGTGCAGGTGTCTTTTTCATAAAGTGACGAGTATACCTTTTTATATAGTTTTTATATAGACTTTTGAAACATGTACATGTTCTACATACTTAAAGAAAAAAGAGATGAAAAAAGGAAACCCTTAAAACCATGTACAAGCAGAGTCAAATAAGCCTGTTATAATATCAGATTAATAACATAGATATACAGAAAAAAATAATTGAAGAAACCTTTGACCAGAGCATTCTGACTGTACACCTTCATGTGATAACATTACAAGGCCAAAAAGAATTACAAAGAAATCATTAACTTAGTAGGTTTTCTTTGGTAGTAGAACTTTACTAGAGGCAGTCTCTACCTCCAAAAACCTGAAGAAAAGAAGTTGGGAGGGAAGAAGTTAGAAAGTTGGAAGCAATTCTGACACTGTTTTATTTGCATGGTAGGATAGATCAAATGAGTAAATATATTGATTTTTAGTGGGAGGGGGGGAAGGCATGGAGACCAGGACTCTCACAGTAGAATAAAGATACAAATAAGAATATAGTGGTTGATTGGATTGGAGGTAGCAATTTAAACTCAAGTTTAAAAATTAGAATGCTTTTAAAATTCAGATTCCTGGGTCACAACTCCAGAGATTTTGAATTAGTCATCTTGGATGGAACCTAGGAATCTGCATTAAAGTACATCTCAGGTGATTCTATTGCAGGTAAACTGTAGTTTTGAGAAACTGCTTTTGGGGATAGGGTTTTCAAGGCCGATCAGTATGCCTTGATCAGTTATTTAAATAATCATTCTAATTATTTCTACCTCTCTACTTCCCTAGCTTTTTTTCTTGGCGTTATTGGAGATAGGGACTACCCTACTGTAAGGTCTGAAATAACCTCTTTTCTTCATGGGATGTTTGTGTTTGTACACATCTTGGCTTTTGTATCTGTATGGGTATTTTTAATTTTTAAATATGCTTTTGGTATTTTTTAAAGCAAATTTGTGATTACCATATGAAATGCATTGTATCCTGGGTTTTGGGTTGATAGACAAAGTTCCTACCCTCCTGGGACCTATTCACATTTTGATAGAGAATACATTGTGGAGAAGGAAGACCATTAAACAAACCATTGCAAGTGTAATTGGAAATCCAGAGTGATAAAGTTTATTACAGTGGGACCTAACCTAATCTGTGAAAGTCAGAAAGGGCTTCTCTGAAGAACTGATGTTTAATCCAAGAGTGAATTGAAAGTTGAGTAGATTCATTTAGGTGAAGGGTATGAGTGTGGCTGGAGGCAGTAATCTTTGCAGATGTAACAACTTAAGGAAAGCCTAGAAAGAAAGAGAAAACATTGAAGGTGTTGATAGATAGCAAGGTTGGGTTAGATCATGAAGAGTCTTTGGATGCTTAAGAATTTTAAGTTTTATCCTAAGTGCAATGGGAAGTCATTGAAAGATTTTAAGTAATGGAGTGACATCAAATTTGCATTGTGAAGATATAACTGTCTACAGTTATATATTGGTGATACTGGTGTCCTGCCTACAGGGTGGGGAATGATGGAAGGAGGACAGAGAGGGAAGGAGGGACACTAGTTAGGAAGCCATTGTACTAGTCTTGGTGATACTGGTGTCCTGGACTGAGATAGTAATAGAAAAGATAGAGTAAAGTAGGTAGATCTAAGGTAAACTTAGTAAGATTTGGTGATAGATTTGTTTCAGATGGTGAGAAAGAGGGAGGAGTTAAGGATGTCTCACAGGTTTCTGATTGGAGCAGTTATGTGAATAATAATGTATTTAAGTTGATACTGGAAAACTGAAAGAAAATTACTTTGAGCATAAAAATTGAGTTTAGTTTTAAACATGTTGAGTTTGGGGTTTTGGGAGATGTCCAGTTGGTAGTTAGAAATACATGTTAGGAACTCAGGAGAGAAAGGTCTATGTTAGTGATCTAGACAGATTTAAGTGTCACAGATGGTCAGTGAAGCAATGGCTGTAGATGAGATAGCCTGGGCAGCAAATGTAGAAATGAAAAAAAGGACACGGCAAATCCTTGAAGATTTCCAGCATTTAAGCTTTTTTTTTTTTTTTTTTGAGACAGGATCTTGTTGTGTCACCCAGGCTGGAGTGCAGTGGCACCATCATAGCTCACTGCAGCCTGTAACTGCTAGGCTCAAGTGATCTCTTCCCTTAGCTTATCAAGTAGCTGAGACTATAAGTGCATGTATTTTTGTGGAGATGGGGGTCTCTGTGTTGCTCAAATTGGTCTTTAACTCCTGGCCTCAAGAAGTCCTCCCACCTCAGCCTCCCAAAACTCTGGGATTACTGGCTTGCACCACCATGCTGGCCCATTTAAACTTTTTGTAGAGGACAAAGACCATGTAGAGGTGTTCTCTTCCCTGAAGTGATGAATTCCTGCTGAGCCATTAACAAAATAATAGTTATTTAGTGTGACCATGTTGATTTGTTCCCCCTTCATCTTGAACTTTATTATTATTATTTTTTTTGGCGACAAGAGTCTTAATCTGTCTGCCCGACTAGAGTACAGTGGCATCATCATCATAGTTTACTGCAACCTCAAACTCCTGGGCTGTAGCGATCTTCCTGCCTTAGCCTCCCAAGTAGTTGGGACTACAGGCATGCACCACCATGCCCAGCTAATTTTTCTATTTTTTTGTAGAGAGGGGGTCTCGTTCTTTCTCAGGCTGGTCTGGAATTCCTGATCTCAGGCGATCCTCCTGCCTCTGCCTCCCAGATTTCTAGGATTACATGCGTGAGCCACTCCACCCATCCTCATCTTGAACTTCTAAGATGGGTAGATGAACTCTTGTTTGTCTGGTGCTTCTTTCTTTTTTTCCTATGTTATTTTATATTTGGTTTGAGTATTTTTTATGATTTTTTTTTTTTTCTTTGAGACAGGGTCTTGCTCTGATGCCTAGGCTGAAGTGCAGTTGGTGTCAGCCTAGCTCACAGCAACCTCAAACTCCTGAGCTCAAGTGATCCTCCTGTCTCAGCCTCCTGAGTAGCTGGGACTACAGGCACACACCACCACACCTGGCTAATTTTTAAATTTTTTGCAGTGATGGGATCTTGGTATGTTGCCCAGGCTGGTTTTGAACTCCTAGCCTCAAGTGATCTGCCTGCTTTGCCTGCCAAAGTGCTAGGATTACAGTTGTGGCTCACCAAGCCTGGCCCCATTTCCATTTTATATGCACAATTACGTTATTAGTTATACCTCTTCCAAAATTTTTTTAGTGATTGCTCTAGGGTTTGCTATATACATCTGTCTTAGTTTGTTCCAGTTGCTTTAACAAAAAAACCATAGACTGGTGGCTTATAAACAACAGAAATTTATTTCTCACAGTTCTGGAGGCTGGGAAGTTCAAGATCAAGATGTTAGCAGATTTGATTACTGGTTAGGGCCCATTTCCTAGTTCATAGATGACTGTCTTCTCATAACCTCACGTGCTGAAAGGGGCAGATGAACTCTCTGGAGCCTCTTTTATAAGTTATCATCTCATTCATGAGGACATCCCTGATAACCTCTTCACCTCCCAATGGCTCTGTCTTCAAATGTTATTGGGAATTATATTTCAATATGAATTTTGAGGAGACACAAACATTCAGTCCATTGCAACATTTTTAACTTGTTATACTCTACCTTCAAATAGTATTAAACCATTTCATGTATAGTATAAGAACTTTATAAACCAATCTTTCCAATTCCTTTGACCCATCCTTTATGCTGTTGTTGTCATACATTTTACTTTTACATATGTTATAAACCCCATAATAGTTATACTTGCTTTAGACGGTTATCTTTTTTTTTTTTTTTTTTTGAGACAGAGTCTCACTTTGTTGCCCAGGCTAGAGTGAGTGCCGTGGCGTCAGCCTGGCTCACAGCAACCTCAATCTCCTGGGCTCAGCGATCCTACTGCCTCAGCCTCCCGAGTAGCTGGGACTACAGGCATGCGCCACCATGCCCGGCTAATTTTTTGTATATATATTTTTAGTTGGTCAATTAATTTATTTCTATTTTTGGTAGAGACGGGGTCTCGCTCAGGCTGGTTTCGAACTCCTGACCTTGAGCAATCCGCCCGCCTCGGCCTCCCAAAGTGCTAGGATTACAGGCATGAGCCACCACGCCCGGCTAGACGGTTATCTTTTAAAAGCATTACATATAAGAAAAAAATTATAAAATTCACCTTCATTTTTACAATCTGGTACTCTTCATTTCTTTTTGCAAATGTAAGTTTTCATTTGGTTTCATACTTCTGTTTGAAGAACTTCCTTATAACATTGTCAGCCAGCTGAAATGAATTCTTTCAGCTTCTGTTTGTCTGAAAGTCTTTATTTTTGAGATATATTTTCACTGTGTATATAATTGACAGTTTTTTTTCTTTCACTATTTTAAGATGTCACTCCATTGTCTTCTGGCTTACATAGTTTTTGAGAAGTCCACTGTAATTTTTAACTTTATTCCTGTATATGTAATCTTTCTGTTTTCTCTGGCTGCCTTCAAGCTGTTCTCTTCATTTTGGTTTTTAGCACTTATTAACTATAATGAATACAGAAGTATGGGTTTTAATTTATTCTGCTTGATGTTTTCTGAAATTCTTGTATATGTGAATTGTCTTGCATTATTTTTAGAAGGTTCTTGACTTTACATTTTCTTTCTGTTCCATTCTCTCTCTTCTTCTGGGACTTGAATTACATGTATTGTTTCACAGTTCTTGGATGATCTGTTTTGTTTTTGTTGTTAGTCTTTGTGTACATGTGTGCATGCGTGTGTGTTGGTCTCAATTTGGGTAATTTCTGTTGATCTGTCCTTGAGTTTTCTGAGGCTTTCTCTAGTTGTGTCCAGTTTACTGATGAGCCTATGTGAGGATTTTTAAAATCTTTTATTGTGTTACGTGGTAAAAATAAAAAAAAAATAAAATCTTCTATTGTGTTTTTTTATTTCTATCATTTACCTTTGTCTCTTTCTTATAGTTTCCACATCTCTGTTGACATTCCCCATCCTTTTATTCAGGTTGTCCAGTTTTTTCTCCTAGATCTTATAACATATTAATCATAGATATCTTAAAGTTTTTGTCTAATATTTCTAACACCCGAGTCTTCTCTCAGTTGGGTTTTGTTAATCTTTTGATAGTGGGTTTTTTCCTTGTTTTTTTATGTCTTATAATTTTTGACAGAGTACCAGATAAATGTAAAGAAAAATTGTAGAGATAGGGGTAAATTGTGTTTATACTTGTAAATGGACATGTATCTTTTTTCTCATTCATGTGGGATACCATTTATGTGGGAGGTTGAGTCAGTCTGTCAGTAAGTTGAGCTGGATTTGGCTTTTGTTGTTGGTATCTTTATCCTCAGTACACCACAGACTTTACATTCCTTCTGCGATAGGCTCCTGTTAATTTGTGCTTGGAGTTGGGGCTTAGGTGCTGTAGGATTTTTTTTCATTTTTCCATCTCTTTAGATTTAAGTTGTCTCTGCCCACCTTATTATAAATGAGGGTCTTCCTGAATGCTCTTGCCCCTTTTCTGTCAGTAGACTGTTTTTGCTTGTTATTTACTGCTAGGCTTTTGGTAGAGGCAAGGGTTTTTTTCTCTGTTGTGTTGGTCCAGCCTCAGTCTTAACACAGATCTTGAACTTGGGGGTGGGGCCTTTTCAGTGTTTCTTTCCCTCAGCCAAACTAGTCTTGTATCTGTAATTATTACTTTCAGGTGGGAATTTCCTGCCTCCACCCCGGTTGTAGCAGACCTCTGCATGGTATCAGTGTGGGGTCCTAGACCCAAAACAATTCCCTGCACTTCTCCCAGAGGTAAAGGGATTTCGGGTCTACTTTTTGTCCAGCAGCAGATCATATTCACTTGTATCCTGGAAAAGAGTTTTCTATCTTTCCCTAAAGGGAGAACAGATTTATTTCTTTTCTTCCTCCTGAAGCAGTGAATCTTTGTCAGAGTCCTGTGGGTGAGAGATTTTGCTTTGTAGAATCTATGCAATATTGGTGGGCTTTGTCTCCCCTCTCTCTGCTACTTCTTCCCTGTTAAGAGGGACTGTCTTTGGTCTCCTGCCCTATCCCCCCCATTCTTTCTTATGAGCACATGGTAAAGGCCTATGGAGAAGAGCTTGAGAGTAAACAAGGTCTCAGTTGAATTTCTCTAGTGTCTGGGGCCCTTGTTGCTGACAAACTGGCCCATGCTTGGCCTTTAAAATTTTAGCTACTTTCTTAACTGCTTGGATGGATGCCAGCTCTTTTTCCCATGCTCTGCCAAAGGTGAGACAGTTTGTGTGTCCTGTTTCTCCTTGAATAGCCTTGTCCCTCTTAGGAATGTGGTTTGCTTGGTTGCCTTGCAACCTGACCTCTCTGATGTGACTCAAAAATAGTTTTATTTTATTTTTTTTTTTAAGCTTACCTAGTGTTTTCTCATTGTTTGGGAGGGCGCATTATTCTTTGTAGCTGTTCACATCCCAAACTAAGGTGGAATTCCCATTGATAGGTTTTAAATTTCTGCTTGGTAATAAGATAGGCTTGAGTGTGTATTCTCTGGTTATCTTTTGAAAACATTTCAAATTCCTATATTGTGACTGTTATAAGGAATCTTTAACATAGGCATTTTTGTTAGACTTCTTCATTTTACATAAAATATAAGACAGACATTATGCCAAAAAATGGCCCCAATAAGTAACATTCCTAAATGCAGTTGGACCATCCCCCCGTCCCCTATCCTTCAAATACTGGCCATTTGGGAACAAACAGAATTATTTGGGAATAGACTTTGGAAAATTTAACTGAGAAGAAATGGACTTTGGGGTATTTTATGTAAGAATTTTGGTACAGTCCTACGTATTCATGAGTAGATTTTCTGTTTTACAGACTTTCTAGGGCTCCAAGGGTACTTTTCTGCTACTCAAATCAGCTATTCTTTACTGCTACATTGAAAAATCTAGATTTTCTTTCTAGCCTTTTGTAGCTAGTATTTTTTCTTGTGGTTTTCTTTTTTGTGGATTGTGGTGAGAATCTAACTGGCTTCTGTATGCTTTTTATAATATAGTAGTGGAATTTTTTTAACCTTTTTTTTTTTTTAACTAAAAAGGGGTAATACATATGCCTTGCAGACCATTTGGACCTTGTAGAAAAATAAAAAGAAGAAAATAGTCATCACCTGTAATTCCACATTAAATACCATCTAACATTATGCATTCTGGCTTATTTACAAGAATAAATAAATTAAAAAATATATACCATGATTAAAGTTATAACATGTATACAGTTTTGTATTTGATATTTAGTATTACATCTCAAGTATCTTCCTGCATCATTAAAAGGTCTTAAACATTTAAAATGTTACATATATTAAATTATTATGGAATTTACTAGAAATTCTTTTCTAAGAACTACTTCCCTTTGCAGCATTCATAATTTGAAAGTCAGAAAGGTTTAAAGTTGAAGGTCATTTTAAAAGCATATTCTATTTGTAATTGTATTCTAATGCATAGAGCTGTGTAGGTTTCTGATTGTTTTTAAAGGTAGATTTTAGTTTTTGGATTTGATTGACCTTTTGGCTTTTCTTCTTTAATTCCAGAATTCTATACGACATAATCTGTCACTAAACAAGTGTTTCCTTAAAGTGCCTCGATCCAAGGATGACCCCGGAAAGGTAGGATTCATCTTCTTAAAACAGTTGGATTCTTTAGTATGTCTGTCATGTTTGAATTAAGAGCTTGTCCAGTTAATTGATTAGGAACCTTTGTGAAATAGCAAGTTCTCCTTATCCCACTCCACCCCTGGTTTAGTGGATATGCTCCAAGGACCAGCCAGTGAGGGATAGCTTTCTTTTCTTTTCTTTTCTTTTCTTTTCTTTTCTTTTCTTTTCTTTTCTTTTCTTTTCTTTTCTTTTCTTTTCTTTTCTTTTCTTTTCTTTTCTTTTCTCTCTTCTCTTCTCTTCTCTTCTCTTCTCTTCTCTTCTCTTCTCTTCTCTTCTCTTCTCTTCTCTTCTTCTCTTCTTTTCTTCTCTTTTTCTTTTCTTTTCTTTTCTTTTCTTTTCTTTTCTTTTCTTTTCTTTTCTTTTCTTTTCTTTTCTTTTCTTTTCTTTTCTTTTCTTTTCTTTTCTTTTCTTTCTTTCAGAAACAGCTGTCTTGCTCTGTATTCTAGGGTGAAGTGCAGTGGTGTGATGATAGCTCACTGTAACCTCAAACTCCTGGGCTCAGGTGACCCTCCACCTCAGCCTCCTGAGTAGCTGAGAGTACAGGCATGCACCACACCATGCCTGGCTAATTAAAAAAATTTTGTGTGTGTAGAAACAGGGCCTTGCCATGTTGCCCAGGTTGGTCCAAACTTCTGGCCTCAAGCTGTCCTGCCTTGGCCTCACAGACTGCTGGGATCACAGATGTGAGACACACCACTCCCAGCCAAGAGCTTTCTTTTTAACCAATGAGAAGTCAGCTAGTGTAGAGCTGGTCCTCTGTTGTAGTTTGCTACTTTTAATTTAGTCTTTGCCTTCTTAAGTGTTATGTATTAAGTTTGGTGTTTGAACTATTTGTCGGGAACCACCATGAATTAGTTAATTATTACATATAAGGGATGGATCTATGTCTATTGGCAACAAGTGCAAGTATTTTTACCCAGGAGCAAAATTGATTCTCTGTTATTACCCCACTTTCTGAGTTATTGCATTCTCTTCTTCACTCCATTTATCTCCTGTCACCATTACATTTTTAGTGTTTTATCTATAGAGACTCCCCTCTTTTTTTGTTTTAATAACTGTATCAATTACAGTGTGGCCTGAACTTGATACTAGATGCTTAGTTTCTTTTTTTGGGGGGGAGGGGACAGAGTCTCACTCTGTTGCCCAGGCCAGAATGAGTGCTGTGGCGTCGGCCTAGCTCACAGCAACCTCAAACTCCTGGGCTAAAGCAATCCTGCTGCCTCAGCCTCCCGAGTATCTGGGACTACAGGCATGCACCACCGTGCCCGGCTAATTTTTTTTATATATATTAGTTGGCCAATTAATTTCTTTTCTATTTATAGTAGAGACGGGGGTCTTACTCTTGCTCAGGCTGGTTTCGAACTCCTGACCTGGAGCAATCTGCCCACCTTGGCCTCCCAGAGTGCTAGGATTACAGGCGTGAGCCACTGCGCCCGGCCTAGTTGCTTGGTTTCTAAAGCTCAAAGTACTTGCTTGTACCATACTTGTAAAGATAAGTTACTAGATTAGGACTTTGAGATAGTATCTGTTGGCAAGCATGTATTCTTGGTTGGATGGTTAGGCTTCTTGTATTCTTCTTTAGGCTAACTGTCCCTGCAAGAATCTTTCTTAAATGTAAGCCTAGACATGTAAATACCGTGCTTAAAAGTACTTCTCAGTGTCATGGAGGTATTTACTTTCTTTCTTATAAAATATCCTTTATTGCCTTTTTTTGATCTACCTTTTTAGCTGATTCACCTTATTCAAGACCCACTGTGAAGAACTACTTGAATTTTCCCAAACATGCCATTCATATGGTCTTACTGCACAAATTCTCTTCCTCTAATTGCCTGGCTTTACTTGTCTGTCTTTCAAGATTGAGCTGCAACATTACTTCTGTGAGGCTTTGTTGTTTCACTGTATTTCCACCTGAGTTTGTTGCTCATTCTTTTGAGTTCTTGTTACTTTATAGGAACTTTCATCATTGTAGTAGCTCCTCTTTGATCTGTCATTGGGGTTGATCCATCCAGTTTATAGTAACTTTAATATAATAGCCAGCAATCTTTCAAAAGTGTTAACCTAATCATATAGTCTCTTGTTTTTCAAACTCTTCATTGGTTATCTACTGTTCTTAGGTTAAAGTCTAAATTTATGAGGATATGGATCATGTGTATATTGGTCTCTGTTTAGCCCCACTTGCTTGCATAGTGGTTAGTGGCACTGAGGAGACACCCATGTTGAATGAATGAATATATTGTATCCTCTGCTAGACTATTAGCAGAGGACTATTCTTGAGGTTAAAGATGAAGAGTTGTTTATTTGTGTCTTAAAGCAGTCATTCTTTTTTTTTTTTTTTTTTTTTTTTAAGACAGAGCCTTGCTCTGTTGCCAGGGCTAGAGTGCTGTGGCATCAGCCTAGCTCACAGCAACCTCAAACTCCTGGCCTTAAGCAATCCTTCTGCCTCAGCCTCCTGAGTAGCTGGGACTACAGGCATGTGCCACCATGCCCGGCTAATTTTTTCTATATATTTTTAGTTGTCCAGCTAATTTCTTTCTATTTTTATTAGAGACGGGGTCTGACTCTTGCTTAGCCTGGTCTTGAATTCCTGACCTGAGTGATCCTCCTGCCTCGGCCTCCCAGAGTGCTAGGATTACAGGTGTGAGCCACCATGCCTGGCCACGCAGTCATTCTTAAGTAATGAACGTTTCATAGAAATTCCTATGATCTGCTCCATCAAGTTGGTTCTCAGTAAGATTGAATAGATTATTATAATAGTCTTTTAAAAAATTGTCTATATTTATAACTCTCTAAGATCCTGAATAGGAATTGGTAAAATTTTTCTTTCCTTTAAAGCAGGCTTATTAGAAAAAAGAATTAGAATTTTTTATATATTCTTCATTACAGTTTCCTACATGACTCAGTGAGTGTACATGAATCATAAAAATGTTTTTAAAAGACTTCAAAGATTTATCTATTTTATTAGAGTTCTGTGAAGGTACTAACTGTATTTTGTAAACGTTTTGGTTCTGATTTGATTTTTTTTTCTTTTTTTTATATATATATTTTTTATTTCGGCATATTATGCTGATTTGATTTTGAAATTGTGAATTATTACAAAGTTAAAACACACATACTTAACTACATTTAAGTACTACATTTCAACCAATTAGAGACCCTTTAAAAAACTGTATTGTCGGGTTAATTTTCTTTTGTGCAGAAGTTAAAGCTTTTCTCCATCAAATTATATATGGGATAAGGCAGATGTGGAAAACATATGTTCTTCTTTGCAACTATTTTTTTTTGAATCAGGATTCTCAATAATGTGCAATTAAAACAAAAAAAATAAATTGAATCCTAAGAGGCTAATAAAAGCTTTCAGCTTTTATCATTAGTATCTAGTTTTCAAGTTTTATATTTATCAGAACACTTCATTGTTCTCATTGATTTTGGCCATAAGTAAATATTATACATTTGATTTTATAAAATATATTTATAGTAATAGAGTCATTTTTATTTTCAGTTTTAAAAATTAGGTACCCATTGTTTCATTGATTTTGGTCAGAAGTAGATGGTAAATTTGATCTCATAACATGTGAATAAAACCATTTTTATTTTTGATATCAAAATTGCCTTTTGCTTAAAAAATTCAAAATTCCATTACATTAAGCTTTGAAAAACCTCAGGTCTAACCCATTTTATAAAAGAGGAAACTAAAGCCAGTAGTTGAGAAGTGAGTTGCTCAGGTTTAGTGTAGAATTAGAACCCAGGTGTATTGGCCAGACTAACTTGCTAGTCACAGAAACCCAATACAAACTAACTTAAGGGGGTAGGTACTGTAGGAAGAACTGGAGCCAAGTTCTTAAATTGTATCATCAGGAATGTCTCTTTCCATCCCTTAGTTCTGCTAGCTTCTCTGATGGCTTCATTTTCAGCCCAATTAGTGGCAGAGATGGCCATTGGCAGCTTCTGGCTTTTATATTCCACCAGTTTAGCATCGCTTAGCAGAAACAGACTGCTTGGTGTCCACTCCCCAGCCCCCCAGTCATCTGTAAATAGAGCAAAAATTTTAGAGTGTATGCTGAACAAGCAGAATACACTTGGTTTCCTAGTTCTTAGATTAGTGCTTTTTCCATTGTATCAATCTTCCTGAGAGGGAGGCCAGAATGTTAGTTAAGGTTTGGTACTTATGAATTGTTTTTTCTTTTTGTATTACAGTGTTTCCTGGCATTTGAGGAGCTTTTCCAAAACCACCCTCACCACAGTGGGAGAAAACCATTGAGTCAAGGTGGGGTGGGAGTAGATTTTGGTCTTGGGTATGGGGTGGACTTTAACCCCTTAGAATTTTGCTAGCTACTGCCAAGACTCAGACAGGTTCAAGAGCTAGAAGTGGCTCAGACAGCATCATCTTTCCTACATTTTCATGGTATAGCTTTCTGTTCATTGTATTCCCAGAGAGGTGTGAAGACCAACCTCAACTCGAAGTATATTGTTGAATTATGGATGTTTTTATGTGACTATTTATTCGTTATTCAATCCTTCGTTTTCTAGAAGACTTTCTTATAAAAGCCTTTAATATTTGATACCTTTCCATGTACATTGATGGTCTGGTACTCATTTTCCTTTCTTTACTGTTACTAATTTCAAGCAGCCACATTGTTGCTTTCTTTAAAAAGAAACACAGAGTGAAATTATATCTCACATCTATAACTTTGCTGCTTTTTGGGGGAACAAATTTCTCTTTTTCTTCTTCCTTGATTACAACCCTTTCTATGTATGCATTTTGCATCCTCTACTCTGTATGTATGCATTTTGTAGTTTATCTTCATTTAAAGAATCCTTTTATCTCTTCTCATTAGTTCTGTTTTCACTATTTCTTGTTTGTTTTTTTGATCTAGATTTTTTTATAGAAATCTTTTTATGCTGCAGTTCACACATGCTTCTTAATTATCTTAAAGGTAAATATTTTGCTCACATTATGGAAAAAATTCATCGGCTAAATTTAGTTTTAATAAAAAGAATTCTGTTTCTCTGCTTTCCAACTTAATCTTTTCTTAACCTTGTTTCCCTTTCTCCAGTTCAAAAAAATGATACTTGGCTTTGATTATAGGAGGTAGTTTTAACAATTGCATAAGTAATTAGCAGCAGTGGGCTCTGTTAGAACTGAGAAGATAGCTAATAAATTTAAGACCACATGAAGGCCACCTGCCTAGTCTGGGGAAGATAACTGCAGTTAATTCATAGTAAGAATAGGTTTTTTTTTTAGTGGTTGAGGGGAACCTTTGTCTTGCCTGGGAATGGGAAGTTGTAAAGGTGCAATGGCTGCAAAGATTGAGATTTCCTGGTTTGTAAGGAAACAACAAACTCACTGCTAGAAAAGTAACTTGAAAGTTTTGAGATTGCGATTTTTTTTCTGTTTCTGTCCTCTAGCTTAGTATCCTTAGTGTAAGAGACTGTAACATAGTTGACTGATTTCTTTCTTTTCAAACAGTATTCTTTTTTTTTTCCATGTTAGTATTGTACAATATTTATTTGTAAATTGTTATTCTCTGGTATCCCATTTGATCGCTTTATTTTAAAAAGTAGAAAAACCGTTAATGACATCTGTACATGTAAAAAAAAAAAAAAAAAAAGTAGAAAAACCGGAGAGGTTTGAGAGAACATAAAACATAACATTGTGATAAACAGTGTTGTAGGAATCATAGAGACATTTACCCTAAAGGAGGAAGATCAGGGTGTAATTTTAATACTCATCATAAAGTAGATGAATGATTTTTGTGGGGAAGACGTTCACTGCTTATCTGTATCTTTGTACAAAACTAAACATGAAGTAGAACTTAAGAATAAGCAAGAGTTTGGTTGGACAAAAATGACATCATATTTATGAAGTTAAAAGTCACTGGTGTAGATTCCCAAGGGAGACTTTAGAGCTTGCCACTTTTGAAGCACTTGAATAGATGAAATTTCTAGCCTTTGTGGTTTTAACTCACGGTGGATAAGAACCCCAGTTGAAGGCTGGGAGGAAGGACATAATCAGGTTTAGCTGAGGAACCAGTCAGAACAAACTTGGGATAGAATTGGGAATTAAGGGAATTAAATATTAGTACTAACATGAGATACCAGAGTGAAGAAATGAATTGGTACCATGAGTAATTCTCAAGATAGAGGTAGATTATGAATGTGAGATAGTCCATTATACAAACAAAGATTAATAAGCTAGAATGTTCAGAGGGTTAGAAATATTGAGGTAGATAGAGGTGAGGGTCTGATTCAGGAAGGTAACACCGCAAAAACAGAAGTGTCAGCCTAGAGCCCTGACTCACTGTTGGGAGCACTGCCCTCACTGTTGGGAGTACTGTTCTCACTGTTGGTCAGAGCAGTGTAGTTGCAGTTGCCTTTTATTTGCATGTGCTGTGTTCTCTGTTCTCTTCTTAAGGGTGGAAGAGAACATTTTGTTGTTGTTTGCTGCTGCTTTCCTTTTCCAGATCTAAACTGAAAAAATAAAATTTGACCCTAGAACTTAAATATAAAAAATTATATATGATAAAATTCACTCTTTGGTGTCTGATTCTAGTAGTTTTGACAGATACATGCAATGTAACCATCACTCTGATCAAGATATAAAACAATATAGCTAACCGCTACCTCTATCCCCAGACCCTGGCAACTACTGATCTATTTTGTATCCCTATAATTTTGCGTTTTCCAGAATGTGATATAAATGGGATTCATATACTAGGTGGCCTTTTGAGTCTCGCTTCTTTCATTTAACATAATGCATTTGAGATCCATCCATGTTGTAGATATCAGCAGTTTTGTTCCATTTCATTGCATATATTCCATTATGTGGATTTACCACAATGTAATCATCATTTCGAAAGACATGTAGATTATTGCTAGTCTTAAATTCATTTCTAATAATCTCTCTCCTGGGTAACACTTAATTTGATATTCAGTGTATTTAAAAGTAGTAAAAATCTGTATTTGTTCAAAAAGGATGTTCTGGCGACCTGAGCTGGCATTGGAATAGTTACTCATACATTCATTCAGCCAACTAGACAGCCAAGCAGCTTGTCTTTGAGTATTTCCTGTGTGTTTGACCATTTGTAGTTTTATTTTTGTGGTCTGAGTAGTTATTTAACCTATTGTTCCAACTAAAACTTATGAAAATGAAAGGACATATTATTTTTAATTATGCTATGCCATGAGGCTAAACTAGGACTAAAACTGGGAAGTCTGGTTGCTTTATCTTTGGTGTACACAAATGGTGTGCCTTGAAAGTCTGAGCATTTACCAGGAACAGCATCCTAAGATATTGGGGGAAAAGAAAGAAACCTTTTCAAATTGGAGAACCAAATATAAATTGGGAGAGAAAAAGATTAAGGTATGGTATGAAGCCAAGGAAGCCAGGAACAAAAGGAATTCAATACTATGTCTGAAGCTCCTGAAATGGGTGTGCATTGAGAGCTAAGGAAGAGCAAAGAACAATCTATGATGATTCCCTTTACCAGTGTGCACATGCTTGACGATAGGGTTAAACATAACATTTGTATATTAGTCTATTGTGTCTGTTGATACTTAATCAGATAATAGCATTTTTACTAGGCCATTTTCAACCTGTGCACTCCTACGAAGTGTGTGATAAAGCAGGGTACTTTGTGTTGACATAAAGTTTCAACTAGAAATAAAGTATAGAAATAATTAAAATGCATTTGAAGTGATATTTTATAATGATGGGAATAAAGACATTTAATCTGTTGGTTATTAACACATCTTCATTTCTTATATATTTTCTATATCTTGATTACCTTAATTTTCACAAAGTTTATCAATTATCAGTATTATTTATTTGCTGTTTTATTTAAGAATGTTGCCTAACTTTCAGTTGCGTGCCATGTTTTTCCCCTATAGAATTAAACTTTGGATAAATACCCACTAGTGGGATTGCTGAATTGTATGGTAGTTATATACTTCGGAGGCTGAGGAAGGAGGATCCCGTGAGGGATTTGGAGGCTGCAGTGAGCTATGATGACGCTACTGCATTCTAGTCCAGGCAACAGAGCAGGACCTTGTCTTAAAAACAAAAAAACCAAAAACACACAAAACATTAAATATGAGCTTTTTTCTTTGCCTAAAATTAGTTTTATTCCTTTTCTTCTTCTCACCATGTCTGACCATAGTTCTTAAGCTAATGTTGGGCTTAGCGTTGTATGGTGATTTTTTTATTTGCTTTTTATGTGCTAATCACTATACCAGCAAACAAAATAGTTAAAAATCTATGCCCTTGAGGGAATGGTCTTATGGAAGAAGAATGACAGTAAACAAAGAAAATATATAAATTGTTTAGAATGTTACACAATTATAAATGCTGTAGAAAAAATATAAAGTATGATAAGGTTAAGTCTATTGTGTATTGCAGTTTTTAAGAGAGGGAACAAGGCAGGATCATTGAGAAAGTGATATTGAGCAATGGCATGAAGGTGGTAAGAGAGTTCACATGCAAATATGTTTTCTGTCTTCCTCTCCACACTTGAGGACTGAGACTTTCTTTTTTTAAGTCTGTATTTCTAGTACTAGCATTGTGCCTGGTACATGTCAACCCTTGATGAATTGTCATCAAGAGAATGGTTGTTTACCTTTCTGGTATCTGCCCAAAGTTTGAGGAGTTTAGCCATTTGATTCAACATGTGTCATTTTTCCTGTTGTTGGGTTAGATAATATTCATGATTATATCCACCTATAGCTTATTGTCCTTGTATTCTCTTTTTGATAATAAACCTCACTAAAAATATTTTATCTACTGTTACTGTCATTTGCCTTTTCTTATTCAAAGTAGGGTGCAGCAAATGCTAAATGAAAGATAAATCTTTGTGAGTAGCCAAATTATATATCTTTTCTAGGCATAACTGTCTTAAGTAATTATTATTTTCAGTAATTAAATAAAAGTTATAGTAGATTATTTTAAAGGTCTCTTTCAGCCCTAAAATTTAGAATTTGACAAATATTTGTGTGCTTGCTCTTTCATAGAAGTTGTAGTTGATAAGAAAGAAGAATATTTTAAGATTAATACAAAATAATATGTGGTCAAATAATGGAAGAGGAAATATTTTCATTTATATTTTATTTATCCCTCAGTATACTATTAGGGTCCACTGGACCCAGTTTAGTTTTCGAATATCTATTTTAAGCAGTTCTATTTTTAAAGATTAATATTTTATGATTTTTCATCCTTTTTTAGGAGTCTTCCATAGAACAGATAAATTTTTAAAAATTGAATAAAACTTATTTTATCTTACAATTTGTATATGGGATTCTTTTATAAATGGAAGCTGCATTATGGAATCTTGGTGATCTTATTTTTCCTATATCTTGAAATGATTTCATCCTCCAAGAATGATTTCATTGTTACTCATTAATTTTTCTCCCTGTGCCCAAACACTAAAATAATATGAATGCAGAAGAAAGATTGAATGACCTAGAAGGATGATTCAATAATGCAATCATCACTATTATCTTTTGGTTTTCTTAATGTGTTGCCCAAAATATTATGTCATCTTTCAAGAAGGTATTAAAAAGGTATATAGATACCATCTTAAGTCTTTTTTTTTTTTCTTTTGGCTTTCATTTAACATAATTGAGAATTTGGATTTTATTTTTACTCATAATGACAAAGGAAAGAAAATTAGCAGAGAAAGATGATTACCATTATCAGTTGAATTGGAAGATGAATACAAAGAGACAGCAATATTATAGACTCTAATTATGATGGTAAAGTTGAATAGATTAATTTTCTCAAACTCAAGAAATATTTAGTTAATAATATATTTCTAAAAACGAAAAGATATGTGATACTCTAATGTATTTAGTTATCCAACAAGAAGGTTTTCATAATGCAATATTTTGTGTCTAGAATCTGAATCATTCCATTTTGCTAGAAGAACATGTGACTGTACATTTTTTTTAAATCTTTAATGATTTTTGTGTACCAGAATTTACTTGCTATGGTTCATAAGTGGATAAATCCTGAAATCTGGCGTGTATGCAAAAGTGCTTGCAAGGAAATAGATGATATAGAAATGAAAGAGTTGATTGAATTTATCAGTCTAGTTGGAATTTATAAATCTAAATTTGAAAAATGTTCTATGCAGTTATGGGGCAGAGATAACTATCCTTCAGCCAAATTATGAGCCATCAAAAATTTCATATGTATTGCATTTTGAAATTGTCAGTACAAGAAGAACCAGAAGTAATAATACTCTAGAATCTATTAGAGATATATTTGAAATCTGGATTCAGTATTTGCAAGATAGATAAGTTTGTTTTAGTTTTATGCTTGACAGATGTGAGTAGCTAGTTGCATTGGAAACATGTTGACCATTTTGGTATGTGACTGGGAAAATTTAAATATATAAAATACATAAAATACACAAAACATAAAATATAGAAAATTTGGGTTTACTATGCTTAACTTTCTATTAAAGTATCTCATAAGGTGGTTTCCCACTATCTTTTTATAATCTGTAAAATATTTGTAAAATGATGTAACTATAAACAAAAAGTATCCATTGGACACAGATGGTAAATATTAATAGTGATGATGAGTCTTCCTGGTATATACTTAGGGTTAATTCTCATGGTAATTTTATGAAATAGAGATGGGGAAAGCGGATCAAAGGTTTGGTAATTTGTATAAGATTACCCCATCAGATCTGGGATTTGAATCTAAGTTGCAGATTAATAGATGGTCTCTTCATTGTATCATATGACCTAAATATTGAAATACATTTGTTGGAATTTAGCACTATTGGAGGATGCACAACTCAGAGAAAACTTAGCTTGCCTAGGAGGGTAGGAAGTGAGAGAGACTAATGTCAGTATGGCTCAGGTAAAAGTTGAAGTTATCTAAGCTCCTCAGTCAGCTGGAACAATGGCCTTAGATAGTGGATTTAGGAGCCAAACATTTTAAAATGCCATTATAATATGCTCAATAAATTAAAATAAAATATATTTATATAGTTAATGAACAGGTAGAGAATTTCAACTGAGAGGTGGAAAATATAAAAAAGAACCTAATAGAAGTTGTAGAACTGAAAAGCACAATAACTAAATGAAAAATTTGATAATGGTGTATTAGAAATAGCATAAGGAAAGGTCAATCCATAAAGAACATCTAAGAATTATAAATGTATGTGTGCCCCAAAACAGCTTCAAAAACCTCCCCCAAACTCTTAGAACTAAGAGAAATAGACACATCCACACATCTGGAGATTTTAATACACTTCTCTTGGCCGGGCGCCGTGGTTCATGCTGGTAATCCTATCTCTGGGAGGCCGAGGTGGGAGGATTGCTTGAGCTCAGGAGTTTGAGACCAGCCTGAGCAAGAGTGAGATCCCCCATCTCTACTAAAAATAGAAAAAAAATAGCCAGTCAACTAAAAATGAAACGAAAAATTAGCTGGGCGTGGTGGCACATGCCTGTAGTTCCAGCTACTTGGGAGGCTGTGGCAGGAGGATCCTTTGAGCCCAGGAGTTTGAGGTTACTGTGAGCCTAGTTGCCGCCACTGCACTCACTCTAGCCCAGGCAACAAAGCGAGACTCTGTCTTAAAAAAGAAAATAATAATAATAATACACTTCTCTCAACAAATGATAGAACAACTAGAGAAAAAAAGTAATGATCTAAGTAAACACTGCACCCATGGATTGCAGGATATGCATTCTTTTCAAATGCACAGGGAATATTCACCAAGATAGACATACCGAGATAAGTTTCAATAGATTTCTAAAGGGCAAAATCTTAGTATGTTCTTTGACAGAATTGAACTAGAAATCAGTAACAAACAAATTTGAAAACTCCAAAAGTGAGAAACTAATATATTTTTAAAGTATCTTTATCAAAGAAGAAATCATAAGGAATATTGGAAAATGTTTTGGACTGAGGGATGATGAGAGCAGAATATATGAAAATTTGTGAGATATAGCTCAAGCAACCTAGAAGCTTATACCTTTAAATACTTTTATGGAACAGATAAGACGGGTTTGAAATTAGTTACCTAAACATGTACCATAAGAAGTTAGAAAAATAAGAGCAAATTGAGTTCAAACTAAGTAGAAGGAAGGAAATAATAAAGGATAATCATGGAAAACAATGAAATAGAAAATGAACAAACAAAAAGTAGTGAAACCAGAAGCTAAAACATTTAAGGAAAAAGCAATACTAATCCCACACACACTTACAAAAAGAGTGGGGGAAGGAATAGTTTCCATCTTGTTTCATGAGGTCAGCATTAACACGATGCCAAAGTCAGGCAAAGAAATTATAAGAAAACAAAACTACAGACCAATATCCTTTGTGAACATAGACCCAAACAGCAGAAATCTGCATAGACCCAACCAGAACATAGAACATAGACCCAAACCAGAAATCAGCAAATTGAATCTATTGTTATGTAAAAAAGGAGAATACATCATGACAAAGTGAGTTTGTTCCAGGAAAAGTGATGCAGGTTAAAATTAAAAAAACAATTGATGTAACTCACCATGTGAAGAAAGCTGAAAAAATCACATTATGTAAGGTGTAGAAAAAATGTTTGACAAAATGTAACACTCATTCAGCAAACTACGACTGCAAAGGAATTTCTTTAACTTAATTAAAGGTATCTATGGAAAACCTATATGTTACACTCTGAGAACAGAGAAAGGATGTTTGCATTTAAACTTTTATTCAAAATTCTGTTTGAGGTCTTGGCCAATGAAATAAGTAAGGTGAGAGAAAGAAATAAAAGGCATGTAGATGGAAAAAGAATAAGTAAAAAAAATATTTTTTTTCAAACATTATTGCATATGTAGAAAGTCCTAAACAATCTGTGGAAAGCTATTAGTACTAATAAGTTTAGCAAGATCATAAGATACAAGGTCAGTATAATTTTTTCAATACTAGCAAGGGATGCTTGGAAAATGAAGTTAACAAAAGCAATTCCATTTACCATAGTATCCAAAATAATGAAATAATTTAGGGATACATTTTAACAAAATATATGCAGACCTATTCACTGAAAACTATAAAACATTACCAACAGAAATGAAGGAAGACCTCAGTGAGTGAAAAGATACAGCATGTTTGTGGAGTGGAGGACTCATTGCTAGATGTCAGTCCTCCACTGTAAATCTATTTGGATTTGTAGTGTTAATGTAATCCCAATAAAAAATCCCAGTAGACTTTTTTTTGAAAATAACAAGCTATTCTCATATTTATGTGGAAACACGAAGGACCTAGAATGGGCAAACAATTTTGAAAAAAGCCAAAGTTGTAGGATATATACTGCTTTATTTCAAAGTTTAACACAGCTACAGTAATCAAGACAAAATAATATTGTCATAAGGATAGACATGTAGATCAATAGAACAAAATAGAGTTCAGAAATAGACCCACATCCATACTTCACTGATACTTTGACAGAGCATCCAATGTAATTCAATAGGGAAATGTTGTAGTCTTTTCAAGAAGTGGTGCTGTATATCTGGGTGGAAGAAAAATTAATATTAATTCTCATCTCACACAGAAAATTAAGTGGATCAGAGACCTAAACATAAAAGTTAAGACTATAAAACTTCTAGAAGGAAACAGTGGAGAAAATACTTGGTATCTTAGAGTTGGCAAAGTGTTTTGTTTTTTTTTTAATGGACACAAAGCACATAGTATAAAAACTTTTTACTCCTTAGAAGGTTCTATCTTAAAAACAAATAGATAATCACAAATGGAGAGAAAATGTCCCCAATGCATATAGTGGACAAAGGATTTGTTCAGAATATATAAAAAAATTCTAATAACAAATAACCAAAATTCTTATAATCCAAATAAGACATGGGCAAAAGATATGAACAGGCACTTCATAAAAGATGATATATAGGTGGCAAACAAGTACATACAAAGGTGCCTAGCATCATTATTCATTAGGGAAATGCACATGGAAATCCACAGTGCACAACACTACCTGTCACTAGAATGCTTGTGATTGGAAGGACTTAAAATATCAAGTATTGGCAAGACGGAACAACTGAACTCTTGCTGGTGAGAGGGGAAGATAGTTTGACAGCTTGGGTTCCTTTATATGAAATTCTAGAAATGGCAAAACTAATCCATAATGATAGCAGATCATTGGTTGTATGGGATGATCTGTGAACTTACACATTTGGATAAAGGGACCTTAAAATTCCCTTTCACAAAGGGGTCTGCAAAGGAAAGGGAATTGCTTGCTGAGCCACACAGGAGTTTTTTAGGGTTATAGAAATGTTCTATATCTTCATTTGAGTGTTAGTTACATGACTGTATACAACTGTCAAAATTCCTTGATTTGTACACTTAAAATGAGTATATTTTATTTCTGTTTAAATATACTTAAATAAAGTTGATTTTAAATATATAACCAAACAAAAACCTCCATTTTCCTACTTGATCCATGTGAACCTACTCTGGGAGGAAATTGGATCAAGCATCTATTTGTTGATTGGCTATATAGATGGCAGTTCATTTTTTGTGAGATGTGTATTGTTTAACAAGGAAGGGCAAAGGTAACTGCTTTTTAAAGGTAACTGAAGGCCGGGCGCGGTGGCTCACGCCTGTAATCCTAGCTCTTGGGAGGCCGAGGCGGGCGGATTGCTCAAGGTCAGGAGTTCAAAACCAGCCTGAGCAAGAGCGAGACCCCGTCTCTACTATAAATAGAAAGAAATTAATTGGCCAACTGATATATATATAAAAAAAATTAGCCGGGCATGGTGGCTCATGCCTGTAGTCCCAGCTACTCGGGAGGCTGAGGCAGAAGGATTGCTCGAGCCCAGGAGTTTGAGGTTGCTGTGAGCTAGGCTGACGCCACGGCACTCACTCTAGCCTAGGCAAGAAAGCGAGACTCTGTCTCAAAAAAAAAAAAAAATGAAAAAAAAAAAAATAAAGGTAACTGAAAGGGACTTGTTGGTAAAATACACATAAAATTTACCACTTGAACCATTTCAAGGGTACAGTTAGTGGTGTTAAGTACATTCACATTGTTCTGCAACCATCACCACCATCCGTCTCCAGAACCTTTTCATCTTCCCAAGCTTAAATAATAACTGTCCACCATACTCCCCTCCCCTCATAGCAACCACCATTCTACTTCTTTGTCTCTGAATTTGACTGTAAGGAGAGTCATACAATATTACCCTTCTGTGACTGGCTTATTTGTCAGAATTTCTTTCCTTTTTAAGGCTGAACAATATTCCATTATATGTACCATATTTTGTTTGTCCATTCATCCTACCATGCACACTTGGGCTGCTTCCACCTTTTGGCTATTGTGAATAATGTTGCTGTGAATATGGGTGTATGAATACTTGTTTGATTCCTGCTTTCAAGTCTTTTGGGTATATTTCCACAAGTGGACCTGCTGGATCATTTCATAATTCTGTTTAATATTTTGAGAGACTGCCATACCCTTTCCAGAGTGGCTGTACCATTTTACATTCCTACCAGCAATACACAAAAGTTTCAGTTTCTCCACATCCTCACTGATACAGGTTGAACATCCCTAATTCAAAAACTTGAAATCCAAAATGCAAAACTTTTTGAACGCCAACATTATGCCACTAGTGGAAAATTTACACCTGATCTCATGTAATGGGTTGCAATCAAAACTTTGTTTTATGTACAAAGTCATTAAAATTATTGTATAAAATTACCTTCAGACCATGTGTATAAGGCATATATGAAACATTAATCAATTTCAAGTTTAGACAGCCCCATCCCCAAGATATCTCATTATTTATGCACAAATATTCCAAGATCTGAGTTGAAAGTGGTTGTGAAATCTTCCACCTAATGGTTCTGACTAACCTAGTACCTGAGTTTGATCTGTGAACTTACACATTTGGATAAAGGGACCTTAAAATTGCCTTTCACAAAGCAGAACCACAATGAGATACCAGTTCACACACATTAGCATGTCTATTATCAAAATCTGAAATCCAGAAGACTTGTCCCAAGCATTTTAGATAAGGGGTATTCAACCTGTACTTGTTATTTATGTATGTATGTATGTATGTATGTATGTATGTATGTGTGTGCGTGCGTGCGTGCGTGTCTGCATGTCTATGGATGTGGAAGATTTCACAGTCGCTTTCATGAATCATTTCAATCATTAGTATTTGCATTTTGGCATTCAGGAGAGAGAGAACCTAATGGATAGTACTATGATTATGAATAATTTTTTTTCTCTGTTGATCTATTTGTAACAAGCCACAGCCGATTGTATTTTGTGTGGAGGAACAGATACAGTCTATTTAGTTTTGTTTTGTTTTTGTAGTTTCATTGGAATGTTTAGTAGCAAATCAGTCTGAAGTTTGGACACTGAATAGTTTCCCCAGATTAATACACATAAACATACTCATCCCAAACAAAACTAAACAATGGCATTTATCATTTCCATAAAAAGTTGTCCAGTGAGTTTTGGTATTTGCTCTCCTGTTTTATTTTTAATTTTTTAATAACTCAGTATGCATTTTTTTCCTACTTGGTTTATTTTGAAACTTGTTAGCTAAACCTATTCATGATATCATTGTTTTCATTTTTAGTGGTTTTTGTAGCATCTGCATTTTACATGCTTCTTGGTACGTTTATGTCAGGTCTGGTAGACTTATTAGCTTAAATGCAGTGACCACTTTGAAAAGATAATATAGAAAAATACCTCAGCAGTGGCTGGATGATGAAACTCCCCCATTTTTGTCCTCTTTCTCCAAAAGTGGGTATATTTAGAGAGAGAAGCAGGATAATTGAGGGAGATAGGAACTAAGAATCAAGACCTTGGTTCTGGTCCTGGCTCTCATATCCTTGGTTGGGCAAGCCAATTCATCTTTCTGAGCTTTGGTCTCATTGTCTGTATAATACGTGCAAACTATATGATCTATGTTTGTCAAAATAGATGTTTTTTTTTTTTTTTGGAGTCACAGTTTCTGAATGCCTGGAACACAGTTAGGTGCTCCATATGTATTTTTAAATAAATGGTGTGAGAACTTGTATCAAAAAGTAAAAGAGAATAGTTAAATTGAGACAGAGTAAGCAGTACAAGATTTATGTACAGACCATTGCTTTTCAAGATGCACTTATTATATAAAATATGTCCAAGCAGTGACATGCCAGGGTACAGAAACTACAGTATCTTTAGCATAAAAATCTTGTACAGTTTAACATATGATGTAGTTATCATGTGTTCAGTTGAGAATTATTATATATTAAAATTTAGTTGATCATTTCTCTTTTAAATTGAATGTGGCAAAAGTTCTTGGACGTGGGTTCTTCAGCTTATGGTTATTTTCTCTTTAGTTATAAGTGGACTTTTTCCCCCTCATATAAACATTACTTTTTTCAGTTCAAAAATAGTGTTTCTTCTCATGCTTCTTTCCCATTGTTGTATTTGCAAAATGTTTGCTTTTGGAGCAGAGGATTATAAAAATCCATTTTAATGTTATTGGGTTGCTATAGCATACTGTTAATAGAACTTACTTCTTTGCCTTTAGGGATCCTATTGGGCAATAGATACGAATCCGAAGGAAGATGCGCTGCCTACTCGGCCAAAGAAGAGGGCGCGATCTGTAGAACGGGTAAGAGCTCTTTATTATAAATTTAGTCCGAATGTGTTAGAAGTATAGATTATAAAAATTCATTTCCAATATAGCAAGTATAACTGTAATGAAGGTAAGATTTTATTTATGTAGCCTTTTATATTTCTCAAAACATTTTTTAGACCCATTATTTAATCTTGAGGGAGGTGGGCAGTTTAGGAATTAAGTAAAAGGTTTTGTCATAATTAGGACATACCTATTGCGTGAGACTGAATCTAGCACTCTTGAATTTTTTTTTTTTTTTTTGTTTCTGAGAAGACTATTTTATTAAGTGTACTTTCTTCTGTGTCTGAAAAAACTTATCAAATTGCACAAATCAGGCTCTAGCAAATTGGGTTGAAGAGTTTTTTAGAAGATAACATTCTTTTTTTTTTTATTTTTTTTATTTTGGCATATTATGGGGGTACAGATTTGAATTTTAATTTATACTGTTTCCTCTGCATCTACAACATTGAGGACTAGTTTTGTGTGACACAACTATTCCCTTCCATTGCAGATGATCAGTCTGTTTACATTGAATTTTCCTCATTGTTTTCAAAATGCCTTTTCCTGCTTCTATCTATGCAATAAATAGTTACTTTGTACATAATATCTCTAAGTTGTGTGCGTATTGTTTGTAAGATAATTCTTGTGAATTCAGGGTTAAAATTAATTTGCAAGAATGAATAAGCAAAGAAGCTCTAAGTGATATCCTAAGTTGTATATTTTAACAAATTTTTAGCCAATATTTTGGCTGCCAGTCAGACATTAACACTACCCTTGAGCTTTTCTCACACATTCTACAATTCTAGCATCTCAGCTAAAACATACACACACACACACCCATCCTACCCTACTGTTCTTCAAGACATTCAAGAACCTATTCCAAATGTTAACCACTTTGTGAAGCGTCTCTCCCCTTTCGTGTTCTTATAGAATTTTTATAAAGCTCTTTTATAGAATTTCTCACACTTGATAGAAATTAGTTGTTTTATACTTGCCTCCTCTATTGGACTATGATCCCCATAATGGCAGAGAAAATATATTTGTATCTCTGGTGTTATGATTTTTTATACTGTATAATGGATATCAGTACGTGATTGCAAAATAAAGCGGGGCAAAGAAAATAGAATAATATGAAGGAAACTGAATAAATGTTTGGTCAAATGAATTTGTTCTATGTCCATTCCTAGTAAAGGGATAAAACTTTTGAGCCTCAAAGATAAAAACCTCATACTGGAGTTAAGTTGGGATCATGTGAGTCCATAAGATATAGCAGCAACAAGATTTAGTCAGAAAGATTTATGGGAGCCAGTGGAGGGAATTTAGTAAGCCAGTTATCAAGGAATATAGAATGAACTCTTAGGCTAGAACAATTTTTGACTTTACATAAACCAGAGTTTAAGAAGTTGAAGTTTAGTATTGCTGACATAGTCTTTTGGTAATAGAACTAGATAGATTTAAGACTGAAATGTTGATAAGCTCAGTATATAATCATATGAGAGGGAAACACATGTCACTTTCTGCCCTCCTGCCTTTGCCTTTTAAAACAGATTTAGCATATGGACATTGTATGAAAATGTGGGGTAAAAAATATTTAGCATTGAGTGTCAGAATTGAAGGAGAAAAATCCACCTTTTTTTTTTTTTTTTAAAACAAAAACATCATTAAGCAATTTGGAAAGATACATAGTTTGAAGGGCTGAAGAATTGTGATCCTCTCTACCATTTGCTTTCTTCTGAAGTTCCTGTAACAAAGTTATTTTTGGAAGTTGGAATTGGGTTGTCAGTTGTGCATTGCTTTTGGATATTAAGCCTGCCTTTTATCCTGTTACCTTGTTTTATAGTTCTTAGAGCAATTCCTCTTTATTTCTGATAATCATCCCTTTTTTCCCCGGCACTATATTGTCAGTTTTATAGTAGAAGTCTGAATACATACAGGATTCATATCATAAAAGCATGTGTTTTTGAATGTACATTTTGGATATATACATTATTCATTTTCTACTGCTTATCTTTTTTGTCTTCATTTTAAGTTTAAAATGTAAAAACATCAAAAATTTCCCTTTGCGATGCAGTTCCACAAAATATACATAACAGTACCAGAACTTTTCGGTTAGTAATATTGATATTTATTTTGGCCTGAGCTGTGAATTTGTTGCCACTGTAGGAGAGAAACCTGTAGAAAGAGACCAGCTATTAGCTAAGTACATATAATTGGGGGAACAGATATTATTTAACAAATATTCTGAATGGTTATGTTCTTTCAAAACACAGTTTTCTGTGCTGATAAATTGATGTTATTTTTCATTTAGAGGTTTTCTGGGGGATGGAGGGTGAAAGGTTATATAATAGTATTTTTACTAAGTTAGAGGTTATATATTAAGTAACCATTGGGTTTTACCGAAGGAAATACCTTGGATGGTCAAATAGTGATGGTCCTGATCATGACCTTTAGACATTTAAAGTTTTCTCAAAAACCAGACAGAATTATAAGTTGAAAACTTTTAAAAGTAAAAAGGAGTTTTAAATGTAGACAGTAAATATGTTGACATTCCTAAAAGTACCTTATTATATTTGTGATTTCTTTTGTTAATGTGTAAACAGCATCAGAATTTTATGTAAAAAGTCAAAATATTTCACATATTTTTGACTTTTTGAAAAGAGATGAGCCTTTGATGGAACAGAAAAGTCTTTCTACATTGATAAAGAGAAGTGATTTTTTAAAATGCAAGTAAGAACATCTTTATGTCCTAAATGAAAAATAAAGCCTGATTGTAATCTCCAACCTAATATTCTTAGCTCCATTGTGTGGAACACTTCCCTTTTCCCTCCATTTACATGAATATAAGCTCATGCTCTCTTTTCTGTTACTATAGTATTTCTTTCTTTTTTTCTTAATTCTTGAGTTTATTAATGTCTTTTTCCTTTTAAAAATTTCTTTCATCTTCTTATCACTTTATCATATAATGGTCCTGAAAACCTAAAAAATATTGAATAAAGTTTCAGTATTTTTCAAGATATTGAAAAAATATTGAATAAAGTGGTGAGACCGATGGA
Source organism: Microcebus murinus (assembly GCF_040939455.1). NCBI lineage: Eukaryota > Metazoa > Chordata > Mammalia > Primates > Cheirogaleidae > Microcebus > Microcebus murinus. Next base: position 31,153,655 of record NC_134105.1, on the reverse strand, counting down.
CTCTTCTACAGGAATCCTGTGTTTCTTTTCTGGTGTTACCACTTACTAGATCTTGTGACTTTCTGCAAGTTGTTAAATTTGAGCTTCAGTATCCTCAGCTATAAAGTAAGAGGACTGAAGTCCTAAGAGTGTAACGACAATAATAACAGTAGTAGTAGTAATAATAATAATAATAGAAAATTATATTGAGTTTATGTGCCAAATGCTTTTTAAAGGATTTTATGCATATTTACTCATGTAATTTTTTTAAATAACTCAAAATGATGAAACTGCTGAAGAACATGGATGTTAAATAAGTTCTCTGAGGTTACTAATAAGTACCAAAGCTAAGATTTGAACTCAGGTAGTCTGCCTTCAGTGTCTGTGCTGTGTACATCTACACTGTTCTGTCACTAGTATTTGCTATGCTGAAGACTTCAACACTGAGTCAGATTTCTTTTCATATATGCATATTCTGTTGTCCTTGATTTTAAAAGAAAATTCCCTACATTTAATTCAAACTTATGTAATTAAGTAACATAAATGTGATTATAAATGACAGAGCAAGTACTAATTAATTTGTTAGACCAACTAAAGTGACTCAAAACAGAGGCTTGGGAAGGCCTCCAGAAAGAGGAGTAAGACTTAGAATTTTTATGCAGAAGTGTAACTGCTTTTTGCATAGAAAATAATAAAGGATATTCCACTTGGGGAAAACAGCATGCGTGATTGACTGGTATGCAAGACGTACAGGTGGGCATAATTGAGGATCCTTTTAAATATAGTGCTTGGAGGGGGGAATTTACAGCCTTCTGATTTCAAGATTTTTTTTTTAAGGCACCAAAGGAGGCCATAAAAGCTTCATCTTTCTCTCCTGTGCCCCTTTTAATAAAAGGATTTCTTTTGTAAAATTTGGATTCAGTCAACTGCTGCAGTCAAGGATCCAGAAGGCCACATGTTCCCCATCCCTGTTTGAGCAGAAAACCTAAAAGCACAGGATCAAGGACTTTACTTTTACTTCACAACCTGTAGTGCTGAGAAATGAAGCAAAACAGTTAAGAAAGATACTTACTCTTGACAAAATACCCATTGCAAGAGGAAGATGCTGAGTAGATGGAGTTGTAATGGTAATGGCCTGGGCTAGGGATGTATACATGAATGAGAAGGTTCTCTAGAAAACTAGCATGGTATCAGGTTTCTGATACTGTATATACCCATAATTGTATGTAATATTATTATTTATCAGTTTACTCCGACAGATCTTTGTTCTGTAGATACTGTGTACCAGACAGGTACTAGGATGTGCTAGGATGCTGTGGGTTATACCAAGAAGAATGATATATGATAAGACACATAATTTTAGCACAAGGTAAAGTATAGAAGGTATTTTAAGAAAGATATAAAATATTATTGTGTATGGAAGAAGAGATTATTTCTTACTGGTACTATCTGAGAAGGCTTCATAAGTTATGTGGCTTGGTTTTCAGATGAAGAGAGGCAGGGCAAGGTAGCGAGGACAGCATTCATTGAGCACCTATTGAATGAAAAGTGTCTTGTGGTGAGTAGGCACTGTTCTAGGTTCTGAGGAAACAGCAATGAATAAAACCGACATCCTCTGCTCTCATGAAGTTTATATTCTGATGGAGGAGGGTGTTTAGGAAGGTGGAGGCATGAGTAAACATAAGACAAGAGGTCATGATTAAAAAGTGTGGAACAGAGAAGTATTGGGATTTGGGAGGAAATAGGGTAGTTCATTTTGTTGGATAAGATTTTCCTTTTTCAGGTTAATTTGTATTATAAAAACTCAGTTATTGAGAGCAAGAGGTTAGAACACACCTTTCATGTTCTGAGCATTGAGCTAAGTGTTGGGGGAACAGTTGTTAAACAATATAGACTCATACCCTCTGCTCATGAAGCTCTTACTCAAGCAGGGAAGATAAACTGATAGGTAGGATGACAGTACATTCTTTGTGTTGCTTATTGTCTCAACATAACTACTAGTTCCACATTCATTCTCAAAATAGCATTTGGATGATAAATTACATGGTCACTGTAAGGTAAGGGCCTTGAAAATTGTGGGGCCGTATGGCAGAGAGGCATAACTTAGTTTAGGAGTCAGGAAAGGTTCCTTTGAAGAAGTGATGTTCAGTGGAGGCCTAATAGGATAGATGAGTAGGATTGGAAATGTGAAAACCTGGTGGTAAAAAAGAGTACCCCCAAAGTGCAAGGTGCTGACAGGTCAGTATGGTGGAGCGTGAAGTTCCAGAAAGGCAATGATTTCTTATTTTTCACTTTTCCAATCCTCATTAGTTTGTTTCTATAGTAATTAACAAATATGCTCTTTGACCTTTTTGCATTTTGCTTTTTCATTTGGCCTTGCTTGTTCATTTCAGCCAAAGGATATATTGTTTGCTTATTAATGAAAAGTACTCTGTCCACTGGAAGCTGCTTAGGATAGAAAAAAGCAAAATTGGTTGGATATTATCTGTGGAGTGTTTTGAAGACTGGCTAGCAATTAAACTATTCCAAGGGAACTGGTGTTCAGTAGTAGAAGAGGGAACACATGTCTTAGGTAATTCTTTGTTAAAGAAATGCTTTGAAACAGTGAGTGCTCCAAATTCTCAGTGTAGTTTGTCTCTTTTATCATGTTGATAATCACAGAATCATATTCTCTGTTCATTTGTTGATTTCCACCCTTCCCCCCTTTTAACTTAAATGTTGTGTCTTGGCTATCTTTGCTTATAGGAACCTGCTATGCTAAAGCAGTAGTTCTCAATGTGTGAGGCTATTTCAGGAGGTACATGTTGTCAAAACTATGTTCATAATGCTGAGATGTTCTTTGTCTTTTTAATTTGTTATCTCACAAGTTTTGCAGGGAGCTGTATGACCTGTGATTTTGCCATAGATTGAAGGCATAGGCAGATACGATAATCCAGCTATCTTCTATAAAGTCAAACATTAAAGCAATTAAAAAATATATAAATTAAAGTCATTCTTCTCACTAACTTTTTTGTTTTGGAGAATATATTTTTCATATAAAATAATATGTTAACATATAGTGGTTTATTGGTTCTAAATGAATTAATAAATATTAAATTTTATCTGTTTTAATTTATAATAGGGAAATATTAATAGATATAAATTATATAAGTAAGAGCTCTTTGGGATCTTCAATATTTTTTAATAGTGCAAAGTGGTCCTGAGACCAAAAAGTTCAAGAACTGTTGTGTTAAACGAAGATTTTGGGAAAGAAAATATGTCTGTCATGGTTTGTGTTTCCTCAGAAGTAGATAAGGAATTGAGCACAGGTAGTTTATCTCCCAGAGACTTGATCCTTGGAAAGTGGGGCAATGAGACAGAGCAGGGAAGAAGTTGATAAAGGGTGCACCATCAAATCAATTACCAGTGAACACCTAACAGCTCAGTCACACTGGGGACTTGCGAGGCAGTTCAGAACTGTTGGGCAATGAGTGGGTTATTTATCCATCGACTGTTTTTCCCTCACTGAATGATGCTTCTAGGGATATTAGCTTTTCAGCACTTCTGACCTGCCCTGAACAAAGCCAAAGCATAGTTCCTAACCAGAAAAACCCTCAAGCAGGGAGTTGCAGATATTTGTAGTAAGTAGACTTCAGGTGTGTGAAAATGAATGCAGAGGGGAAATTTGGGAGGGTTCTGACAGTGTTTGCCACATATGTTTTCTCTTTTTATTCTATTGGTGGAATGTGTTTTCAGGTCCTTTGTGTTTCTCTTATTTTTGTTTTTTCCTTCACAGCTTCCTGGATTTTGATAGCATTTGCTTTCTTTCTTTCTTTTCTTTTCTTTCTTTTCTTTTTTTCCTATTCTTTTTTATTTTTTAAGTCTTTTGTTCACAGCATTTGACCTCTTTCTTAAATTGGACTCCCAACTCAAAAATCCTTAAAAGACACCTTTTGTGTGTGTGTGTGTGTGTGTGTGTGTGTGTGTGTGCAGGGTGTGTATGGGCACAACTGTTCCTCTTAAATTAGTAGACTGAAGGTGTATCTTTTAGAGTGTATTGTCTCTTGAAATTGAAAGAGTCTTTTCCTGGTCACTGCATAGTGTTTGCCTAAGTGCCGCATTCAGAATTTAATATAAGTGACAAATTCAACACTGTTATAGAAGAAGTTGAAATGTTGAATGTGACTGTTGCATATGGGTGATGAGGTTAAATATTTACTGTGTTTCTGTTAACATGCTTAGCATAAGGTAAGATACTTTGAAAGAGTTATGAGTAGGAAATAATGTACCTGTTAGAAATATAAAATTTGTGAGTATTATGAAGTTGGGGGTGAGGTTAGGGGCAGCCCGCCAATGGTAGGAATTGAAAATTCTAAAAAAACCCAAAAAACCCCGAAACATTAGATTGTGTTGTTTTAGCAACATTTAAGGATCTAAAGTTCCTCTGTTTTGTTTACTATGTAAGAACATAGTAAAATTATGAGAAAGCCAAGTTATGTTATAAAGTTATGAGGTATCATTTTTATTAAGTACAAGATTTAGGGGAAACAGTATAGTAGTCCCCCCTTATCCAAGGGCGGGGGTAGATACATTCCAAGACTCCTAGTGGATGCCTGAAACCTGATAGTACTAAACCCTATAGATACTATGATTTTTCCTATACATACATACCTGTGATAAAGTTTAGTTTATAAATTAGGCACAGTAAGATATTAACAACAATAAATGATAAAATAGAATGATAACTGCAACAGTCAAGCTGATAACCAAGAAGGCTACTAAGTGACTAATGGGCTGGTAGTGTATACAGCGTGGATATGATGGACAAAGGGATGACTCACATAGTAGATGGTATGGGGTGGAATGGCACAAGATTTTATTACCCTACTCAGAATAACATTTTATGTATATATTGTTTGTTCTAGTATATAAAAATGTAATTAATTTTTGTATATTAACCTTGTATCCTATAATCTTGCTAGTTCTATAATAATAGTTGTTTGAAGATGCCTTGGGATTTTCTATATGTATAAACAAATCATATCTTCTGCAAATAGAGACAGTTTTCCTGTCCCTTTCCTTCTGCCTCCCCCTGTATCTATATATTAATATTTGAAGCCGTGGCTGCATTTTGCTGATTCTTATTTTTTTTTAGCCTCTCTGACAATCTCTGCCTTTTCATGGGAACATTTACCATTTAATGAAATCATTAATATGGTTGATTTAGGTCTGCATTTTGTTTTCTGTTTGACCTCTGGTTTTTTTTTTTTTTTTTTTTGAGACAGAGTCTCACTTTGTTGCCCTGGCTAGAGTGCCATGGCGTCAGCCTAGCTCACAGCAACCTTTCAAACTCCTGGGCTCAAGTGATCCTCCTGCCTCAGCCCCACAAGTAGCTGGGACTACAGGCACGTGCTGCCATGCCCAGCTAATTTTTTCTATATATTTTTAGTTGGCCAATTAATTTCTTTCTACTTTTTGTAGAGACAGGGGCTCGTTCTTGCTCAGGCTGGTTTCAATGACCTCTATGGTTTTAGTTCATCTCTCCCCCCTCCTCCTGCCCTCTTTTAGATTGTTTGGCTATATTTAGTATTCCATTTTAATTTATCTATTAGCATTTTAGCTATTCTTCTTTATTTGTATCTAGAGATTGACCTCTATGGTTTTAGTTCTCTTCCCCCTCATCCTGCCCTCCTTTAGATTGTTTGGATATATTTTAGTATTCCATTTTAATTTATCTATTTGCATTTTAGCTATTCCTCTTTATTTATATCTAGAGATTTCAGTATACATCCCTAACCTTTCATAGTCTACTCAGAGTTATTATTGTACCACTTCACATAAAATGTAGAAATCTCCCAACTATATAGTGAGGGAAGGCATATTTGCCCCTTCCTTCACTATTCCCCATGGTTGTAATATGTATTACATAAGTGTGTTGTAAAAATCACAAACAGTGCTATAACTTTTGCCTTAAATAGTCATATGTGATTTTTTAAAACTTAAGAGGAAAACAATAGTCTTTTATATTTACCTAGATGTGTACCATTTCTGGTGCTTTAATTCATTCTTCAGGGTCCAAGTTTTTTCCTACTATATAGTAATTTCCCTTCTGTGTAAAGAACCTTGTGTTGTTTCATACTCAGGATTATGGGACCTTTTGCAACTTTATGCCCTGTGGGATTCTCTTCTCTCTCTGGTAGTTGACTATGTTAACTTTTCCCTGGTTCTTCCTGACAAAATGACAGCTTTAGCTGTCCATACTCTACATCTACTGCCCAACCTTGGGGCAAAGATGTAACAATACAGGAAACTCAGTAACGTGCTGGTCTTTCCAAGTTTTGGCTTCTCTCCACAGTCTGCCAATTATATTTACTCTTCAAGATCCTCAGTTAACTGTTTTTTCCTACCAACATAGTTAATAGTTGCTATCAGCAGAAGATTGGTCTGTAACAGCATCACACTGCGATACTGGAAGTGAAACTCATGAGTATGATTTTGACATGGGTAAAAGGGAACTCCAGAAGGGACCTTTCACAGGGTCACTGATGCCTTCTGATTAGATTCATTGATACTTTTCTTTGCCTAGAATTTGTGTTTATGGATGCAGTAATAAGTTATACAAATGAATTTTTTTAAATTTATTAACTTATAATAGCTAAAGCTGTGACTCTGACTGTGTGGGAATACAGTGTCTCATAACAAAGCTGTCACCTTTCTTATTAATCACCATTGAGTATTCGTTTGTTTTTATTTTTTTATTTTTTTTATTTTTTTTTTTTTTGAGACAGAGTCTCACTTTGTTGTCCAGGCTAGAGTGAGTGCCGTGGCGTCAGCCTAGCTCACAGCAACCTCAAACTCCTGGGCTCAAGTAATCCTTCTGCCTCAGCCTCCCGAGTAGCTGGGACTACAGGCATGTGCCACCATGCCCGGCTAATTTTTTATATATATATATGTTAGTTGGCCAATTGGTTTCTTTCTATTTATAGTAGAGACGGGGTCTCGCTCTTGCTCAGGCTGGTTTCGAACTCCTGACCTTGAGCAATCCGCCCGCCTCGGCCTCCCAAGAGCTAGGATTACAGGCGTGAGCCACAGCGCCCGGCCTTGTTTTTATTTTTGACAAATAATGATTTTATGCATTTATGACTGCAGTGTGATATTTTTTGTGAGTTATTGATATCTTTATTTAGAACCTCTTATTGAAAAATTAATGAGTGAGACTCTTTCAACTGTATCATGGATAATTGTTTTTCATATTTAATTATGGAAGATCCTAACGTGCTTATTTGAAGTACTTTTTTTATTTCAGCATATTACGGGGGTACAAATGTTAAGGTTACATATATTGCCCATGCCCCTCTTCCCCCCTCGAGTAAGAGCTTCAAGCGTATCCATCCTCCAAACATTGCACATCTTACTCATTTTGGTTGTATATACCCATCACCTCTTTCCCCCTCCCACCCTCCCGACACCCAATAAATGTTACTCCTATATGTCCACTTAGGTGTTGATCAGTTAATACCAATTTGCTGGTGAGTACATGTGGTGCTTGTTTTTCCATTCTTGAGATACTTCACTTAGTAGAATGGGTTCCAGCTGTATTCAGGAAAATACAAGAGGTGCTATATCACCATTGTTTCTTAAAGCTGAATAGTACTCCATGGTATACATATACCACATTTTATGAATCCACTCATGAATTGATGGGCACTTGGGTTGTTTCCACAACTTTCCAATTGTGAATTGTGCTGCTATAAACATTCGAGTGCAGGTGTCTTTTTCATAAAGTGACTTTTGATCTTTTGGGTAGATGCCCAATAGTAGAATTGCTGGATCAAATGGTAGATCCACTTGTATTGCTTTAAGGTATCTCCATCTTGTTTTCCACAGAGGTTGAAATAGTTTGCAGTCCCACCAGCAGTGTAGGAGTTATTCCTATCTCTCTGCATCCATGCCAACATTTATTGTTTGGAGACTTTTATGAAGGCCATTCTTACTGGAGATAGTGATATCTCATTGCAGTTTTGATTTGTATTTATTTCCCTGATGATTAGAGATGTTGAATATTTTTTCATATGTTTGTTGGCCATTATTCTGTCTTCTTTTGAAATTTTTCTGTTCGTGTCCTTTGCTCATTTTTTGATAGGGTTGTTTGATTTTTCCTTGCTGATTTTCCTGAGTTCTAAATAAATTCTAGTTATCAGTCCTTTATCAGACGTGTAGCTTGCGAAAATTTTCTCCCATCTGTGGGTTGTCTGTTTGCTCTCTTGACAGTTTCTTTGGCTGTGCAGAAGCTTTTTAATTTGATCAGGTCCCATTTATTTATTTTTGTTGCTGCTGTGATTGCCTTTGGGGTCTTCTTCATAAATTCTTTGCCTAGGCCAATATCTAGAAGAGTATTTCCAAAGTTTTCCTCTAGAATTCAAATAGTTTCATACCTGATGTTCAAGTCTGTTACCCAGCGTGAGTTGATTTTTGTGAGAGGTGAAAGGTGTGGGTCTTGTTTCAGTCTTCTACATGTGGCTATCCTGTTTTCCCGGCACCATGCATTGAATAAAGATTCTTTTCCCCAGTGTATGTTTTTGTCTGCTTTGTCGAAGATTAGTTGGCTATATGAGGATGGTTTTATATCTGGGTTCTCTGTTCTGTTCCACTGGTCAATGTCTCTGTTCTTGTGCTAGTCCCAAGCTGTTTTAATTCCTATAGCCTTGTAGTATAGTTTGAAGTCTGGTAAAGTGAAACCTCCTATTTTGTTTTTATTGCCTAGAATTGATTTTGCTATACGAGGTCTTCTCTGGTTCCATGCAAAGTGTAAAATTATTTTTTCTATATCTGTGAAAAATGATGATGGCATTTTGATAGGGATTGCATTGACTCTGTAGGTCACTTTGGGTAGTATAGACATTTTAACGATGTTGATTCTGCTGACCCACGAGCATGGTATATTCTTCCACCTGTTTACATCCTCTGCTATTTCCTTCTTCAGTGTTTCATAGTTCTCCCTGTAGAGGTCTTTTATTTTATCTCCTTAGTTAAATATATTCCGAGGTATTTTATTTTCTTTGTTGCTATTTTGAAGGGAATTGAGTCTTTGATTTGGTTCTCACTTTTTGTTGTTGGCGTACATGAATGCCTCTGATTTCTGTGTATTGATTTTGTATCATGAGACTTTACCAAATTCATTTATCAATTCAAGGAGTCTCTTGTTTGAATCCTTGGGGTTTTCTAGGTATAATATCATGTGATCAGCAAAGAGTGAGAGTTTGATCTCTTCTGCTCCCATTTGGACACCCTTAATTCCGCTCTCTTGTCTGATTGTCTCTTGTCTGATTGCTGTAGCAAGGACTTCCAGCACTATGTTGAATAGAAGTGGAGATAGTGGGCAACTTTGCCTTGTTCCAGTTCTAAGTGGGAATGCTTTCAATTTTTCCCCATTCAGTATGATATTGGCTGTGGGTTTGTCATATATGGCTTGTATTGTTTTTAGGTAGGCCCCGTCTATGCCTATTTTGTTGAGCGTTCTTATCATAAAAGGGTGTTGAATTTTGTCAAATGCTTTTCCTGCGTCTATTGAGAGGATCATATGGTCTTTGTTTTTGCTTCTGTTTATATGGTGAATTACATTTATAGATTTGCATATGTTCAACCATCCCTGCATCCCTGGGATGAAGCCCACTTGGTTGTGATGGATTATTTTCTTGACAGGCACCTGCATTTGATTGGCTAGAATTTTGTTGAGAATTTTTTCATCTATATTCATAAGGGATATTGGTCTGTAGTTTTCTTTTTTTGTCGCATCCTTTTCTGGTTTTGGTATCAGGGTTATGTTCACTTCATAAAATGTATTGGGAAGGATTCCATCCTTCTTGATGTTGTGGAATAATTTCTGCAGGATAGGCACCAGTTCTTCTTTGTAGATGTGGTAAAATTTGGGTGTGAAACCATCTGATCCAGGACTTTTCTTTTTAAGAAGGTTTTTTATTGCTGTTTCAATTTCAGTACTTGATATTGATCTGTTCAGGAATTCTATTTCTTCCTGGTTGAGCCTAGGGAGGCTATGTTTTCTAAGAAATTGTCCATTTCCTCCACATTTTCCAGTTTGTGTGAATAGAGGTTTCTGTAGTATTCATAAATTATATCTTGTATCTCCGTGGTTTTGTTGTAATTTCTCCTTTATTATTGTTCGTGGAGCTTATTAAGATTTTTCTTTTCTGCTTTTCGTTAGTCTAACCAAAGGTGTGTTAATTTTGTTTATTTTTTCAAAGAACTATTTGTTTTATTAATCTTCCGTATGGTTTCCCTGTTGTCAATTTCGTTTAGTTCTGATTTGATCTTAAATGATTTCATTTCTTTGGCTGGGTTTGGGGTTGGTCTGTTCTTCTTTTTCCAGCTCTTTGAGACAATTCATTAGGTTGTCTATTTGTGATCTTTCCGACTTTTGCATATAGACATTTATGGAAATAAACTTTCCTCTCAGGACTGCGTTAGCTGTGTGCCACAGGTTTTGACAACTTGTGTCTCCTTTGTCATTTAGTTCAAAGAATCTTTTGATGTCCATCTTGATTTCCTCGTTTATGAAGTGATCATTCAGCAGAAAGTTGTTTAGTTTCCATGACTGTGTAGAAATGAGAGTTCCTGTTAGGATTGATTTCTACTTTTATTCCTTTGTGATCTGAAAAGATACATGGTATAATTTCTATTTTTTAAAAATTGTTTGAGACATGCTTTGTGTCCTAGGATATGGTCAATCTTAGAGAATGACCCATGAGCTGATCAGAAGAACGTATATTCAGTGGTTTGGGGGTAGAATGTCCTGTAAATGTCAGTCAGGTCCATTTGTTTTAGAGTTCTGTTTAAGTTCATTATTTCTTTGTTGATTTTCTGTTTGGAGGATCTGTCCTGTGATGTCAGTGGGGTGTTAAAGTCTCCACCTATTATGGTGTTGTTTATCCATTTGTTTAGATCAAGTAGAGTTTGCTTTATGAATCTGGGTGCACCAGGGTTGGGTGCATATATATTTAGAATTGTTATGTCTTCTTGTTGAACTGTACCCTTCACCATTATATAGTGACCTTAATTGTCTTTTATTACGTTTGTTGATTTAAAAACTAAGTTATCTGTAATCAGCACCGCCACACCAGTTTTCTTTTGTCTTTCATTTGCTTGAAATATTGTTCTCCACCCCTTTACCTTTAGTCTAACTGCATCCTTGCAGGTTAGATGTGTTTCCTGACACAGCAGATACTTGGCTTGTATTTTTTTATCCATTCCGCCAGCCTATGTCCCTTGAGTGGGAGGTTCAAGCCATTCACATTTATTGAGATAACTGATAGGTGGGACAGAATTCTGTTCATTGTGTTGGGTTGAACTTTGTTGCTTTGTTTTCTCTCTTGAGCCACTGTGGTATCTGGGCTTTGATCTTTAGCTTTTGAGTAGATTTACTTCATGAGTGTTTACTGTGCTGATCCATGGGTAACACTGTTTTGAGTACTTCTTGAAGGGCTGGTCTTGTCTTGGTGAATTCTCTCAGTCTTTGCTTATCTGAGAATGCCTTGGTTTCTCCTTCACATACAAAACTTAGTTTTGCAGGGAATATGATTCTAGGCTGGGCATTATTCTGTTTCAGAAGAGTGAGAATGGGGCCGCAGTGTCTCCTTGCTTGTAATGTTTCAGTAGAGAAGTCTGGTGTTATTCAGATTCACTTTCCTTGGTATGTTACCTGCTTCTTTCGTCTTACAGCTCGTAGAATAGCCTCTTTAGTTGATATTTTGGTCAGTCTTATGACTGCATGTCGTGATGTCTTTCTGTTTGCATTGAATTTCCCAGAGGTCCTTTGAGCTTCTTGAACTTTGTATATCGGGATTTTTAGCAAGGCCTGGGAAATTTTCCTCTATTGTATCTTCACATAGCTTATCCAACCCTTGAGTGTTTCCTTCTTCCCCCTTCGGGTAACCCTATAACCCTCACATTAGGTTTCTTCACATAATCCCATATCTCTTGTAGGCTTTGCTCTTTTCTCTTGTTTCTCTGCTCTATATCTGTGACTGATTTATTTAATTGGAATGTGTTATCTTCAATCTCTGAGATTCTTTCTTCTGTTTGATTACCCTGTTCTTGAGGCTTTCTACTGTGTTTTGTAGTTCCCTGAATAGATTCTTCATTTCCAGGAGTTCAGTTTGATTTTTCTTCATTATTTAAATTTCTTTAGTGAATTTTTGTTCCAGGTCCTGGAATCTTTTTGCGTTTTTTTTTTGTGTTTGTTATCCAGTTTTTTTTGCAAGTAGTTGACTTTTTTTAAGATCCATGCTTGAAATTCTTCTGTCATTTTAGTGGTCTGATTTTTGTTGATGTCCATTTCTAAGGGGCTGGTCTTTCTCTTTCGGGGTGTGCTTTCTATTTGAGTTTTCATATTTCCAGAATTCCTTCACTTATTTCTTCCCATCTGGATCAGTTGTTGCTTCTTACCTTTTGGTTTTCGTTTGTATAATGACACGCCTTGTTTAGTCTCTGAACCAGTAGGTGGTGTTTGTGGGTGAGATTCGACCACACCCTGTATGATGAGTCAGTAGATGCCGTAAAAGGGTGTGCGGAATGTCCTCCCTGTCAGTAGATGGCGCTTGCTGGGAGGAGCAGGCTACACTTGTTTTTGGGTCCTGTAACCAACTCTTATTCCCCTGGAGAGGCACTCTAGTGCCTCAGGTGGTCGGTGGGGCCCTGGGACTTCCAGGTGTGTCCTTATTCTCCACTTCAGTGAGGACTTGTCTGGGAGTGAGTCTGGGCGAAGCTGGGTTGGGTAAGCCTGCCCTCAAGCACCACAGATGCTGTTAGCAGGGGTCAAAGTTCTTTTCTCTGCTTCCAGGAGAAGCTGTCAGGAAGGGGCTTGAGTGGCCCCACTCAGTCAGAAAGTATGCGTGTGGGGGTGGGGCTGTCTGAGACCTGCAGTGTCCTGGCCCGCGGGACCTTGTGTTACTCGTGGGGTCAAGGGGGGCCGTGCCTGAAAGAGATGGGCGAGAGAAAGGAACGAGACCAAGCAAAGGGTTGTCAAGGTCTGCTTTACTTAGATTCTTAGTAGGTTTTATAAGCATACAGAAACAAGGAAGTAGAAACAAAAAATAGAGTGGGGCGACGATGAGGCTTGGGTCTGGGTTAATCAGCCCCAATCAGCATCTTATCGGTATCCTGTTTTTGACTGGTTACTCATCTCCAACCTGGCAGGTGGTCGGGAACAATTGCAGTCAGCATTCCCTGGAGCATCCCGTGGTCAGCACGTCATGGAATGCATTCTTCTCGGAGCTATAGCTGGAATTTTCCAGGGCGAAGTCCGTGCGTAGGACGAGTCATAAGGGAGTTGAGGGTCTTTGACGGTCCTTGCCTCTAACATCTCCCCCTCTTTATTAATATGAGGGAGGTTTATATAAGTTGGTGGAGAGCCTGTCTTAGGCTATGCGATGTGCTTCCGCGACCAGCACCCCAGATATAAGATCTGGCGATTAATGTGAAGGTGAGGCCTCTGTCTTAGGTTATGTAGGTGGCATCTTGCTCCGGCACTTCTGATTATGAAGTGTGCCCCCGAGCATGGACCTACAATATTCCCGTCATGGAGTTACCTCACTGCTGGCGGGGTGTGCATCTGGTACACGGCATCGCTATAATTCCGTCATGGGCGTCTCCACAGCCTTTGGAACCAACTGCATTCCATGTCTGAGGCAAGGTCTGAGAAATTTAGACCTTTAGTGGGTGTATTGGGAGACTTTCCACGGAGGTCTTCTCTGGCCTCTTTGTTCTAGCCGTTGGTAAAACACGGAGACCGATTTTTGTGTGGCTGCGTCTACCTGTGACTTGACAAAATTAGTTAGTTTTTTGAAAGCCCAAGGCCCAAAGGTGAGGAGCAACAGAAAGCCTACAAGTGGCCCTAAGACACTGGGAAGCAATGTGGATAGCCCGGGGGATGTAGAAAACCAATTTTGATACCATGCCTCACTTTGTTCTCTCCGTTTTTTTCTATCTTCTAGGCTCTGTCTAACTCTCTCAATGCTATCTTCTACCAGACCTGTTTTGTCTGCGTAAAAGCAACATTCCTCTTTAAGTGCTGCGCACAAACCTCCCTCTTGGAGGAACACTAAGTCTAGACCTCTTCTATTTTGCAACACTACGTCAGAAAGCAAAGCGAGGGATTCTTTGAGATATTTTAGGCCCTGCTGTAGCTCTCAGAGATTGTTATCGATGGCAGCAGAGAGCTGCAGGTATTGCTGGTTGGAGGTGACTAGAGAGGCTATGCCTGTTCCAGCCCCTGTGGCACCAAGGCCTAGAACAACTGCGAGTGTTATGGCCGTGATGGGCTCCCTTTTTTCCCGGGGCATTGTGGTGCCGCGCTCTCAAAATTTGAGCAATTCGTCAGCAGGATGTACAGTGAGTCTGGGGAAAAGCATGACTAACACACAATATTCTCTATGCTCAAGAAACGTTGCAGTGACTACATACAGGGTAAGACCGGAAGAACAAGCAAAATAAGAGGTGTTAGATGCCTGAATATACTGAAAGGTAGAGTCGACAGTAATTGACTGATTACATATTTTTTCTAAGGGTGTGGGGGGAAGCATTCTTGGGCTAAGAAGGCAAAGGCCTAGGCCTGTGACTTGGCTGAGTGTCAGGCCATCATGGGTCTCCAGGCCCCATCTGAGTTTGCTGGTGTCGTTAGTAAATAATAGTTTACCAAATGTAGCGACACCCTCATAGAAGGGAGGCCGAGGGGAGTAGCATACCCAACACTCCTGATATTCTGAATTGTTGGCCTCTCTGATGGTCCTGACAGAGGCGTTGACTAGGGTGAGAATTAGTTCTGCAGAGGAGGGGGGCCCCTCGGGCAGGGTAGGTTGGTATAGGGAGGTGCTAAACGGAAAAGGGGACACAGCTGGGGAGGAGGGTAGGCCCCTGGAGGGACCGTGAGGCCGAGCTGGGTGTAGGTTGTGGTTAGGACCTATTGCGACCATAGGACCTCTGGGGAGGCTTTTAATTAATTTGATTTTAAATGTGAGACCAATGTCTTTTCCAGATATGTAAAGTCTAAGCCCCCATTTAAATCCCCTGGACTGATCCCAAGAAGCCTTTTTCCAGCTTCGGTGAATGAAATTAACAGGGGGTTGCACCATTGGTTGTTACACTGAGGATCAGTGGGTGGTTGTGGGGCGTAGGGGGACGAAGGAGCTTGACGGAGAAACTGCTTTTTGATGGTGATATAATCCCAGGAAGAGGAGGGATTCCAGTAGGCATCACCGGTGGTCTCACAGCCCCAGGAAGCACAAAAGAAGTCAGGGGCGTAACCACATTGGTAGTTGTTGGTACGAGGTCGATGGGCCCCCGGGCAAACATAAAAGTCTTTATATCTCGTTGTAGAGCGTCCAGCTCTTGAGGAGCAAAGGCCTGGGGAGGAGTCAGTCGTTGGAGGAGCTGGCTGAGGGGCGAAAAGTGCGGGAAGGCCCCACGCAGGGTCTTTAGCCCCAAGAGCTAATATGCATAGGTCAATTTCTAATGGATTCCATGGTATAACGGTGGAGAGACGTAAGGAGGAATTAACAACGTCTCCTGCCTCATTAATTACCTGCCATGTATAGTTGTAGATCTGATGGATATTGGTTGTGATGGTGCTCTTGATCACGACTAGAATCAGGCATAGGAGGGGCAGCGCCTTTTCTTGGGGAGTCATTGTATTTCTGGAAGAGAACAGAATTAAGAATTCTTCTCAGGGGATTCCCTGGGTGGGTTATATAACTTAATTGCTCTCTCTGGTAGCCATCTGGCGTTTCCTGCCTGGGTATCGTAGATGCAGGCATGTCCTTTTTCCCATATGAGGACAGGGTCAGGCCCCAGCCATTTGCCTGTAAGTAGCTCCTTCCATAAGGCCTGTGCATAAGTATCTGTGGTGGATGGGTGCCAAAGGTGGTCGGCGGCTGTTTTACCGGTGGTGTCAAAGGTGAGAAAATTTAAAATGAACAGGGCGTGATTAAGCAGGGTTTTGGAATTACCTGTCAAAGGGCACAAAATTCCTCCTCTTGATTGTAGTTTGGAGAGCGTATTTTTTAACGTCTGATGAGCTCTCTCTACAATACCTTGGCCCTGAGGGTTATATGGAATGCCTGTAATATGCTTAATGCCTAGCTGAGCACAAAAGCTTTTGAAGTTGGAGCTGACATATCCTGGGCCATTGTCAGTCTTAAGAACTTTAGGCTGAGGGAGGGAGGTGAGACAGGATATAATATGACTAATAACGTGGCGGGTGGCTTCGCCTGTTTGTAGGGAAGCAAAGATAAATCCACTGCAAGTGTCCACAGAGACATGTACATATTTAAGCTTTCTAAAAAGGGGGGTAGTGAGTGACATCCATTTGCCAGAGCTCTCTAGGGATCAGGCCGCGGGGGTTGACTCTTAGGTGTGGCTCAGGGAGAAGGGTAAAACAGGCCTTGCATTGGCGGACGATTTCTCTGGCTTGTTTCCTAGTAATAGAGAATTTAAGTCTGAGGGTATGGGCATTGAGATGGTGTAAATTATGAGCTTGGCATGCAGCGCAAACAGGGTCAACGGCGATAGTGTGGACTGTGCCTGCAATGCGGGTTGCCTGATCAACAAGATTATTTCCAGCGACTAGAGGCCCAGGAAGGCCAGTGTGGGCGCGAATATGACCTATGAAAAAGGGCGCGGAACGGGAGTGAGTCTTTGTAGTTGCTGGAACATTTGAGTGGTATTGTTGGAGGGCCGAATATGAGGCACAGTTTCCAAAGTGGCGACAGCATGAGCAACATAAGAACTATCAGTATACAAGTTAAATGGCGACTGATCGACGTTTTTGAAGACCGCGACTAAGGCTGCTAACTCAACGAGTTGAGCAGAGGAGAACCCGGTGGGAAAACTGTGGACCTGGCCATTAATGCTATAGGCCGCGGTGCCCGAGGAGGATCCGTCGGTAAAGACTAAGACGGCTCCTGGAATGGGGGAGACTCTTGTTTTTTTGGGAAATATTACAGGTGTCCGATAGAGGAACTGAATTAGTTTATCAGGGGGGTAATGATTATCTAGTTTGCCCTGGAAAGACGTACAGTTAACTGCCCAGTCATCATCATTCTGTATTAGCCACCGAATTTGAGAAGCATTGTAAGGGAGTATTATGATATCTGGATCCTTTCTAAAGAGTTTAAGGGAGTTTTCTCGCCCCAAGCGAATAATCTTAGCTACTAAGTAAGGGTAGGTGGGAAGGACTTTAGGGGGGGAAGCCGACAGGTGAACCCAAAAGAGAAGCTTGCCCTGCCAAAAGAGTCCTGTGGGCGAAAAGGGGGTAGGAAGGACAATGAAGTACAAGGGGGAGTCGGGGGAGAAGTAGCCAATGGCCTGGGGATTTATGGCCTGCTCGACCAAACTAAGCGCTTGCTGCCCTTCTTTAGTTAAGGAGCGTGAAGAGGTTGGATTGGCATCTCCCTGCAGGATGTCAAATAGGGGTTTTAACTGTCCTGTGGTGAGTTTTAAATATAGACGAAGCCAATTAATGTCGCCTAGAAGGCGCTGAAAATCATTAAGGCATTGAAGAGAGTCTTTTCTGATTTGCACCTTTTGGGAGAGGACCTTATTGGGGAACAATTCAAAGCCTAGAAACAGGTGAGGGGGGCAAACCTGAATCTTTTCAGGGGACAAGCAGAGGCCTCGAGCTTGTAAGGCCGAGACAACCTGCATGGTAACTTGAAGTAAGGTTGCCTCGTCGGCTCCGGCAAAAAGAATGTCATCCATATAATGAATTATATATAGCTGAAGATGTTGAATTCTAAAAGAATCAACTGTCTGAGCTACATATTTTTGGCAAAGGGTAGGGCTGTTGGCCATGCCTTGAGGCAATACTCGCCATTGGAGACGCGGGGAGGGCCCTATACAGTTTACTACCGGGAGACTGAATGTGAAGCGTTTGCAGTCATCTGGGTGCAATGGTATGGAGAAAAAGCAATCTTTTAGGTCTATGACTATCTTATAGTAGCCTCTGGGTATAGCTACGGGCGAAGGCAAACCAGGCTGGAGTGCCCCCATGGGAACCATTGTTTGGTTAACAGCCCATAAGTCTTGTAGCAGCTGCCACTTGCCAGTCTTTTTTTGAATGACGAAAATAGGGGTGTTCCATGGTGAAGTAGAGGGCTCTGTGTGTCCGGCAGCTAATTGTTCCTGCACTAACGCTGTAGCTGCGGCTAGCTTGTTAGATGGGAGGGGCCGCTGATCGATCCAGACAGGTGAGTCACTCTTTTAAGTGATTTTATCTGCCTGAAGTGCAGGGGGATCGATGGCCCTTACGAAAAATGGTCTTTGAACCCTAGTCCTGATCTGTCTGACTTAGGGAGGGTGGTTAGGGGTGCTCTTAGTCTCTGATCCTCTTTGCCTAAACCCTGTCCTGGGAGGAATCCCTGTTTAAGCATTTGGCTGGCTACAACTTCATTGGGGCTACACATAATGACATTCATTTGTGCAAGGATATCACGCCCCCATAAGTTAACGGGTAGGTTTGGGACTACAAAGCGTTGAGTAGTACCTCTGTTTCCCTCAGAGTCTTCCCATGTCAAAATTTTTGAGCTCTGGAGAGTATCTCTAGACTGTCCTATACCTTGTAAGTGCATAAGGGAGGGCTGCAGTGGCCATGAATCGGGCCAGGCGTCTTGGGCAATAACCGTGGAATCGGCGCCTGAATCAAGAAGGCCTTAAAAAAATTCACCATGTAATTTTAGCCGCAAGGTGGGCCGTTCTTTGGTGATAGCTTGGACCCAATAGAGATCAGAAGAGCCAGGGCAGGAAGCACCTCGGTTAGAGGCGATGGCTGGGAAGGATGTATTAAGGGGCAAGGGTAATGCCTGAGCTAAGCACTGTCCCTTAGAGACATACACAGGGCCGGTAAGCGCACTGGCTAAGATGTTAATTTTTCCGGTGAAGTCACTATCTACTATGGAGGGGTGGACTATGAGCCCTGCAAGAGTGGAGGAGGCTCGGCCCAGAATAAAAAAGAACATGTTAGCCGGGGGGGGGGGGTGTCCAAAGGAGCCAGTGGGTAAAATTTGAACACCATCCTCAGGTCTTAATATTGTGTCGGAGGAGGCACACAAGTCTACTCCTGCGCTCCCTGTGGTTGCTCGGAGGAGTCTAGGGGCTGGGGATCCTCTTGTCAGCTGTTCCCCGAGGCCGAGTGAAATTGAATAGGGCGAGGGGCCCGGGGCTGCCCCCTCAGGCCGTTTCCCGAAAGGGGGGGCAAGGGATTTCCAAGGGCATCGGTCTTAGAGCGGCACTCACTAGCCCAATGGTATCCCCTCTTTCAGCGAGGACAGAGGGAGGGGGGCCGAGTTGGCCTGCCTGGTGGTCCACTGAGGTTAGGGGCAGCAGAGGAGGTGGCTAAGGGACACTGTCTAGCAAAGTGCCCTGGCTGACCGCATTTAAAGCAGTCTCTCTGTGCCGCGGTCCCTTGGATGGCGGCCCCAACCGCAAGCTGTACGGCCTGCGATACCTTATGGGTGAAGGGGTCAACATCATTACACATTCTAATCATGTCATTAAGGTCTTTATTTTTGAGTTTGCCCCTGAGGATGGCCCTACAGGTGCTGTTGGCATTTTCATAGGCTAATTGTTTAATAAGCCTATTATTCTCATCTTCGTGTCCGAGGGCTCGTTCAGCAGACTCTAAAAGCCTGCCCACAAATTCACTAAAACCCTCTTGAGCTCCCTGGGTGATTTTTGTCAGGGGAGTAAGGACAGATCCCGTAGAGGGAAGTGTACGCCAAGCGCCGAAGGCGGCTGCGGCAGTCTGAGACAAAAGCCCGATTGGGAGTCCCCTTTGGCGCTGTTCAGTGGCAAACTTCCCTTGTCCGTTAAGTTTTTCAAGGGTCCAAGATGCAGAATTGGGGTTTTTTAAATTATTAGCAGCCGTGGTCTGACAGCGGTCGATAAAGTCGGCCTTCCAAGAGAGGAACTACCCGCGAGAAAGGACCGCCTGTACTAGTTTGACCCATTCTCCGGGGAGCAGGTAGCCACCCCCTGAGGCTGCCTCTAGGAGGGAATAGGTAAAGGGTGCATTGGGCCCATATGTCCTAACAGCAGAATTTAATTCTTTTAAAGTCTTAAGTTTTAGTCTGCGGAACTCAGTGGGCTCTGCAGTGGGCCCCGGGACTGCTTCCTCCAGGGGGTCATCACCTTCACTTTCCCTTTCTCTCGCTTTTGTATCCTCATTATCTGAATCTTGGGGCGGGGACTGGCTAGAAGAAGGGGCGGCAAGGTCTCCTTGCCTATTAGACCTGGTAACTACCGGGAATGCTAGGGCTTTATGGGAGGACTTTAAGGATTTTTTATTTAAGGTGGCGTATGACTGGGCGGTCTCATGATGTGGGTGGCTAATGAAGACCGACTCTTTAAGCGTATCTTGGAGGGAGGACGAGTCTTTGGAAAGCTGGGCGAATTCTTTTTGAAGTTGTAAGACATCCTTTAATTGCGTAACCCTTTGACTTAAGTCTTCTTTGGCACGCAAAAGTAAGGGCATTGTAAGGGGAGGGATTAATGAAGGTGCGCAAAGCTGAGGCGCGTAAGGAGGAGGTCTATGGGGTGCCACAGCAAGAGGCGGCCATTCGGGATTGTGATATCGGGCTGCTTCCTCCTCGAGGGTTGCTTTCTCTGCGGTGTCGAGGGGCTCTCGGAGGGGTTGTCTCTTGAATACCGGGTAGTTGAATGCATGAGGGGCAGTACCCTCGGGTAAGGGAGGGTAGAGGGTCTTGGTGTTTGGCCTACTAATCGGGGGCTCGTCCCTAGATATCTGGAGCTCAACCGATGAGTCTGGAAGGGGTATATTAATACAAACTGAGGGGCAAGGGGAAGGGCATGTAGGTCTCTCAGGATTATTAGGGGGAGTTGACCCTTTGGCCGCCTCTAACGACGTTCTCGAAGCGGACCGTGACACGGGTCGGAGGCAAAATTCCGCTACGGAGAGTAGCTGCTTCTTATTGGGGTCTGAATCTGCCCTTTCAACAATATCTCTGATTAGTCCCCAGTACGAGAAAACATATACAGGGACGGCATCTGGGCCTTGATTCAGAAGTAAATTGTTTAAATCTCTATCTACCTTTTGCCACTTGTGTGGGTGAATTTCAGGTCCATCAACTATGAACCATGGACAAGCTCGGTCAATGAACACAAAAAACTTTACTAAGTCCTTTTTCTTAACTCTAATTCCTCTCTCTCTGAGTGAGGCCTTGAGATCCTTAATAAAAACGGCCTCTTTAGACAATGAATGGCCCATCTCGATGGGATGACAATGTAAAAATTTACTCACCAGACCGTCGACTCTGTGAGCGGCAGAACGAGGGTCTCTGTAGGGTTTCCTTTGGCCGAAGAGCGCACCGCGGCATCATCCGACAAAGGTCCGTACCTCGGGCCCCACGTTGGGCGCCACTTGTCCCGGCCCACGGGACCTTCTGTTACTCGTGGGGTCAAGGGGGACCGTGCCTGAAAGAGATGGGCGAGAGAAAGGAACGAGACCAAGCAAAGGGTTGTCAGGGTCTGCTTTACTTAGATTCTTAGTAGGTTTTATAAGCATACAGAAACAAGGAAGTAGAAACAAAAAATAGAGTGGGACGACGATGAGGCTTGGGTCTGGGTTAATCAGCCCCAATCAGCATCTTATCGGTATCCTGTTTTTGACTGGTTACTCATCTCCAACCTGGCAGGTGGTCGGGAACAATTGCAGTCAGCATTCCCTGGAGCATCCCGTGGTCAGCACGTCATGGAATGCATTCTTCTCGGAGCTATAGCTGGAATTTTCCAGGGTGAAGTCCGTGCGTAGGACGAGTCATAAGGGAGTTGAGGGTCTTTGAGGGTCCTTGCCTCTAACCCTGCATTCTGGAGCAGGCCTTGCTCCTTTCCACCCTCCCCAACTCCGTGGCTTCTCCTGGGCCTCTGCCAGCAGGCTAGACCTCACGCCACTGGGTCTCCCCTGGCTGTGATGCAGGCTGGGATGTTCCCTATGCGGGGTTGCTGCCTCGGTGTGCCTCCCATTGGGAGGAGGATTGCCCTCAAGCACGCTGATCTGCCCCTGAAGGCACACACACCTTAGTAGGCTCCTTCACGAATATACCTTCTGTGCCCCGGCAATGCAAGACCTGGGTGCATGGGATCTGGTCTATAGGTCTGACCTCTGGGCCCCGGAATTCAATCTCTGACCCCACCAGGGAGAGGAGTGCCAGTCCTAATTTACTCCCGGGGAGCCCAAGCTGGGTCATTGTCTCTCAGCCTCACGGTCTGCCCTGTTCTCCTGGAATCACTGGGCCAGCAGCACCTGGGAGGGTTGGCGGGTAGGGAGCTCATAGTCTGAGTACCCCTGAGTCAGCTGAAAGGCCCAAAAGGGAAGGTCCCATTCCCTGTAGATGCCTCTGGCTGGTGGCTATATTGTCTCTCGACAGCCTCGGATAGAGAAGGGGGAGGGGAGAATGTAGCAATATGGCACCTGCCAGGCGGCTCGGGTCTGTGCACACGGAGGTGCCCTGAGTGAGTTGGGAGCCTGGTGCCGAGTCCGCTACAGGCTTACCACTCACTGGCTGTGGCCGTCTCTTGGCTGGTGTCCGCAGGTCTCTCCAACTTCTGGGGGCCCCACCAACAGTCCAAGATACAAGGGAGGGAGAAGTTAACTGCTCTACCTACCCTTGCTGCTGGTCTCCAAGCTTCTTGGGAGGTCTCTGCTTCCAGTTCTCCTCTGCAACCTCCCTTGGAGTCTCCCGTAGTCTCCGGTACCCCTCCTTCCAACCCTGGTCCGATGTATGTTCGTCTGGTTGTTTCTTCCAATTTCTTCTAGAAACTGTCTTTTTTGCAGAGACACTGTCTGGTGGTGTTTCTCGTCCGCCTTCTTGCTCCTCCCCCCCCCCATGTTTTAATATATGTATGTACTCTGCAATGATTAAATCAGGTTAATTAGTTACACCTCGAATATTTATCATTTATTTGTGGAAAGAACATTTAAAATCCTCTCTCATCTGTTTTGAAATATATAATACATTATTATTAACTATAGTCAGCATGCTGTGCAATAGAGCACCAGAACTAGTCTTCCTCTCTGAAACTTTGTACCCATTGACCAATGTCTCTCTCCATTCTCACCTCTGTTAACTGCCATTTTACTTTCTATTTTGAGTTTGGCTTTTTTAGATTCCACGTATAAGTGAGATCATACAGTATTTGTTTCTATCTGGCTTATTTCATTTAACATAATGCCTTTTAGGCATTTTATGTTGCCACAAATGATAGAACTTCCTAGGGTTTTTTTTGTTGTTTTTTGAAGGCTGAATAATGTTCTATTGTATGTATATACCACATTTTTTTCATCCATTCATATGTTGATTGATACTTAAGTTGTTTCTATATACTTGGCTATTGTGAATAATGCTGCAGTGAACATGAGAGTGTAGACATCTCTTCAACATATAGACTTTAATTTATTTGAGTATATACCCAGTAGTGAGATTGTTGGATCATATGGTAATGCTATTTTTAATTTCTTGAGGAACCTCCATCCTGTTTTCCAAAATGGCTGTACTACTTAAGTTGAAATACCACCAGCAGTGTATAAGGGTTTCCTTTGCTCCACATCCTTGCTGACACTTACCTTTCATCTTTTGGGTAATAACCAATCTAAAAGATGTGAGGTAATACCTCATTGTGATTTTAATTTGCATTTCTCTTATGGCTAGAGATTCATGTATTTCTTGGCCATTTGTATGTCTTCTTTTGAGAAATGTCTATTCAGGTCTTTTGCCTATCTATCTATCTATCTATCTATCTATCTATCTATCTATCTATCTATCTATCTATCTATCTAAATGTTGTGAGACAGGGTCTTGCTTTACTGTCCAGGTTGGAGTGCAGAGGTAGGATCATAGCTCACTGCAGCATCAAACTCTTGGGCTCAAGCGACCCTACTGTCTCAGCCTCTCAAGTAACTGGGATTACAGGCACTTGCCACCGTACCTAATTTTTTCCTTATTTTTTGTAGAGATAAAGGCTTGCTGTGTTCCCCAGGCTGATCTCAAACTCCTGAGTTCAAGTAATCCTCCTGTCTCAGTCTCCTAAAGTGCTGGGATTACAGGTGTGAGCTGCTGTGCCCAGCTCCCTTCTTAAATATGGTTACTTGTTTTTTTGTTACTGAGTAGTTTGAGTTCCTAGTATATTTTGGATGCCATCGCCTTATCTGATGGATGATATGCATATATTTTCTCCCAGTCTATGGATTATCTCTTCATTTTATTGTTTCTTTTGCTGTGCAGAAGCTTTTTCGTTTGATGTAGTCTCATTTATCTATTTTTGCTCTCATTGCGATTAGTTTTGGGGTCACATATAAGAAATCACTGCCCAAACCAATGTCAAGGAGTTTTCCCCCATGTTTTCTTTTAGTAGTTTTATACTTTCAATTCTTATGTGTAAGTCTTTAATCCATTTTGAGTTGCTTCTTATATATAGGGTGAGATAAAGGTCCATTTTCATTCTTCCGTATGTGGCTATCCAGTTTTCCCAGCACCGCTTACTGTAGAGACTTTTTTCCATTGTGTATTCTTGGCACTTTTGCTGAAAATTAATTGACCTAAAATATGTGAATTTATTTCTGGGCTCTCTATATTATTTTATTGGTTGATGTGTCTGTTTTTATACCAGTACTATGCTGTTTTGATTACTATAGCATTTTCATATATTTGAAATCCTGTGGAGTAATGCCTCCAGCTTTGTTCTTTTTGGTCAAGGTTGTGTTGGCTATTCAAAGTCTTTTGTGGTTCTATGTGAATTTTAGAATTTTTTTGTATTTTTATGAAGGATGACATTGGAGTTTTTTTTTTTTTGTTTGTTTTGTTTTGTTTTTGAGACAGAGTCTCGGTTTGTTGTCCAGGCTAGAGTGAGTGCCGTGGCGTCAGCCTAGCTCACAGCAACCTCAAACTCCTGGGCTCGAGCGATCCTTCTGCCTCAGCCTCCCGAGTAGCTGGGACTATAGGCATGCGCCACCATGCCCGGCTAATTTTTTATATATATATCAGTTGGCCAATTAATTTCTTTCTATTTATAGTAGAGACGGGGTCTCGCTCTTGCTCAGGCTGGTTTTGAACTCCTGACCTTGAGCAATCCGCCCGCCTCGGCCTCCCAAGAGCTAGGATTACAGGCGTGAGCCACCGCGCCCGGCCTGACATTGGAGTTTTGATAGGGATGGCATTCAATCTATAGATCACTTTGGGTAGTATGGATATTTTGGCAGTATTTATTGTTTCAATCCATGAACATGAGATATCTTTCCATTTATTTGTGTTATCAGTTTCTTTCAGCAATGTTTTATGGTTTTTAATATACAGATATTTCACATTTTTGGTTAAATTTATTCCTAAGTACTTTTTTGATGCTATTATAAGCGGGATTGTTTTCTTAATTTTTTTAAATAGTTCATTGTCGATGTATAGAAATGCTACTGATTCTTATAAGTTGATATTTTATCCTGCAACTTTACTGAATTTGTTTATCAGCTCTGACAGCTTTTGGTGGAATCTTTAAGATTTTCTATGTATAAGATCATGTCATCGACAAACAGGCAATTTCACTTCATCTTTTCCTGTTTAGATACCTTTTACAGACAATCCTGAACTTACAGTGGTTCTCCTTATGAATTTTTGACTTTATGAATTTTTTACTTCTCCTTGTGAATTTTTGACTGTACGGTGTTGCAGAAGGAATATGCATTTAGTAGAAACTATACTTCAAATACCTGTACAACCATTCTGTTTTTCACTTTCAGTATAGTATTACATAGTATACATTACATGAGATATTACATTACATGAGATATTACATAGTATAAATTACATGAAATATTCAACACTTTGTTATAAAATAAGCTTTGTGTTAGATGATTTAGCCCAAGCGTAGGCTAAGTGTTCTGAGCACATATAAAGTAGGCTAGGCTAAGCTAAGCTATGATGTTTGGTAGGTTAGGTGCATGATACGTGTTTTCGTCTTACAGTATTTTTAATTTATGATGGGTTTATTGGGACATAACCCAATCACTAGTCAAGGAACAATTTCTGCTATTGCCTGATAACTTTAGCTAGGCCTTCTAGTATTGTGTTGAATAGAAGTGGTGAGAGTGAGCATTCTTCTCTTGTTCCTGATCTTAGATGAAAAGCTTTCAGCTTTTCACCACTGAGTATGATATTAGCTGTGGGCTTGTCATATGTGTCCTTAATTGTGTTGAGGAATATTCCTTCTATACCTAACTTATTGAGAGCTTTTATCATGAAAGGATGTTGAATTTATTAAATGCTTTTTCTACATCTACTGAGGTGATCGTGTGTTTTTTGTCTTTCATTCTGTTAATATGGTGAATTCCATTTATTGATATGTGTATATTGAGCCAAGCTTGCATCCCAGTGATAAATCCCACTTGATCATGGTGAATGATCCTTTTAATGTAACTGTTGAATATGGCTTTGCAAGTATTTTGTTGAGGATGAATATTTCTTTGTATCAGAAGATCTTTGGCATCAGTAGCAGGGTATGTTCTAGTGGTTATCATAGTAGCAAGCATTTATTGTGTGTTTCAGTTACCATACTAAGTGCTTTATATAAATCATTTCATTGGTGTCCTTAAACCTCTAGAGGAAGTAGAATAATCCTCTTTTTATGGATGAGAAAATAAGCATATAGGTTGAGTAAGTTCCACGAAATCACACAACACAGGCTTCCCCTCTTCCTACCAGTGGGTAAGAGTAAGTATTAGAGGCCAGGCAGGGTGGCTTGTAATCCTAGCACTCTAGGAGGCTGAGATGGGAGGATTACTCGAGCTTAGGAGTTTGAGACTATCCTGAGCAAGAGTGAGACCCTGTATACTAAAAATAGAAAAATTAGCTTGGCTTCCTGGCACACACCTATAGTCCCAGCTACTTAGGAGGCTGAGGCAAAAGAATCGCTTGAGCCCAGAAGTTTGAGGTTGCTATAAGCTAGGCTGATGCCACGGCACTCTATCCAGTCAACAGAGACTGTCTTGGGGTGGGGGGTAAAAAAAAAAAAATAGAGAATTAGTGAACCGGTAGTCATAACTGAAATGACTGAGTTGAGTTAGGGAAACATGAGATTTGCAGCTTTCTTAAAGTAATCCTGTGTGTTAATTTAGATGTAGCTAAGTTGGCTGACACCAAAATTGAGTCATAGACAAAGTTGTTTTTGTAGCTCTTCCACTTCTATTTCTGAAACCCTTTTCCATTTTCACCTCATTGTCAATATGTACCCAGCACCTAAGTGCTGGATTCTAGGTTGAAGTGGTAGCTCTGGTGTTTTCCTTTTTTTAATTTCAATCAAGATTCCTGTTCTCTAACCCTAGGTTGATCAGGTCATCTGATGACAGAAATGCTGAGCAATTAAGATAGATTAATCTCAGAAATGTGTCTCAGGGAAATTGCTCTTTTGCCCATCTAGTAGGATCTTTTGAAATTGCATGTTCAGTTAAGATCATATATGGGACAAATATGTTTTTGCTAGAGAACAAATATATATGGAACTAGCATCATAGCCACAAATTATTTATGTTGCCCCTTCTTTAACTTTCATCATTGAAGTTGAACTTTTGAGGGCTCACCAAAGCAATAAAAACCATCTCTTGAGATAGAGAGGTGAGTTCTCACAATGTATATATTCAGAATTCTCAATGCAGAAAACCTTCTATATTGTCTTTGACAACCATGTTAACTCTTTAAACAATGCATATGAAGTTGTATTTAGGATATTGTTCAGTTCTAATATAGGAAGAAAAATAAAACTATAACTGACTTACAAGCACAGAAAGACAGGTACCACATGTTCTCACTCATATATGAGAACTAAAAAAGTAGATCTCATGAAGATAGAGAGTAAATTGGTGGTTACCAGAGGCTAGGAAGAGGGGGGGGCGGAATGAAGAGAGGTTGGTTAGTGGGTACAGATATGCACTTAGAAAAAAATAAGACCTGATGTTTGATAGATCAGTAGGGAAGTGGTAGTTAACACTAATTATACATTTCAGAATAACTAGAAGAAAATAATTTTAATGTTTTTAACATAAAGAAGAGATAAATATTTAAGGTGGGGGGTCTCCCAGTTACCCTGATTTAATTATATGAATATGTGTAATTATCACATGTACCCCTAAAATATGTACACCTAATATGTATCAGTAAAAAAAAATGTCAATTAAAAAATCTATAACTGGGTTAAACTAAGATTTATTTCTCTCTCAGGTAAATATCCAAGCTGATAGGTGGATTAGAAGGATAAATAACTATGTTTACAGGGTCATTCAGATGCCCAGGTTCCTTCTAATCCTGTTTGTCCGGTGTTTTCCCAGGGTATTATCCTTATCTTATGGTTAAGCAAGATCACCCACCACCACCATATCAGCCTTCCAGCCTGCAGTAAGAGGGAAAGATAAAGCCGTGAGCAAACAAGATCTTTCAAAGACATGAACCTGAAGTTTCATATATTACTCCTCCTCATATCCCATTGGCCATACCTTAGTCACATGGACACATCTAGCTGCAATTGAATCTGAAAAGGTAGCCTGTAGTTAGGCAGCCACTGAATAGATAACTGTAGAGTTCTGTTATTAAAAGGGAGAAAAGAAAAATGGGTATTAGGGGACCATAAACAGTTTCCACTTCGGAAATTTATCTATAACTTTTGTCAAGTGCAGTCAATTAAAAGAGTTGCTGGGGAGTAGTCATACCAGTGGACTTTGTGATATCAGTTCAGTAGTGTACTAAAACGCAGTAGAAGAGATTTCAATAACAATTTAAGTTCATTTTCAGAAACAGAGCACAAAACTGGATGTTGGAGAATTTGATGAAATCCCTTCAAACTGCATTAAAGTTGCTGGATATATAAGCTAATAATTATTTATTTTGTTCTTGTATTTTAGGCCTCAACTCCATATAGCATAGATTCAGATTCTTTGGGAATGGAGTGTATTATATCGGGAAGTGCCTCTCCAACTCTGGCAATCAACACTGTGACTAACAAAGTAATTTCATTTTTTTAAACATTTTTGAAATGTCATTGAGTAATACATTTAATTTGCCTTTATAATAACAATAGAGTTCTATATGATTAAGTTTAAAGATGATGTAAATTTGACTACTTTATACATGGCAGCTTGAAAGCTGATTTGAGGTATGCACAAATTAGAAGAAAATATTTCTCGGGAGAAATTGGAATGTCTTTATTTATAAGCTCTGTACTAATTTAAATTCTTGACTCTGTCATTCCCATTGATAGAATTTCTGAGCTTAGCTAACATTTTATTGAATCTATTTGTATTAAAGCTGTTGATTACCCCTCCAAATATGTGGTTGAAAAAGGCTTATCAGTTTCCGGGAGTCAACAGACCAGTAAAATAAATAATTTGGTTAGCATCATGGAGTTGATTGGAATGGTGGTCTACCTATTTTCATGATATTCAAGTCTAGGAACATACCCAGAAACAGTATGTGATAGTCTGCTGGATTTTTTTTGATGCTTGAGTGAAACCTTTGTGACAAGTCGTTAGATACCTAGTGTGATACAGATGTCTCTTCCTTACAAGGTAATTTCTTAATCTTTCATATTTAAAACCCTAAAAAGGCTCTGGGAGGTTCATGAATTCAGTTTTGTGCCTCTGTTTCCTCCCATACTATACTGTGAGAACTTCAAAGCCAAATATATCTCATATTCACATTCAGTCTTGTTCCCATTTTCTCCCTCTAGTTTTCACCCTTTTTTCCTCTTTCCTTCTCTTAGGTTTTCACTCTCTCACTTTTCATGCACACACACAAATACTAACAAATACACATACACCATTGCACCAATATAGTACTTATAGGATCCTTTTACTTGTAGAAAGGTAATGGATAACATAAGATAGATTTTATTCAGAGTGACATAATCAGATTTCCAGTTTAGAAAGGAAGCTGGCAGCTGAGGTTTAGAGTAATGATTTTTCCCACATAGCAAGCTGTGGAATGATTAATCATAGTCACTTAGGGAGAGAGTGTGGTGGTGTGGTGCTGGTTTTCCCAGGATTCCATTGCAGTCCTACCAAAATCAGTTACTCTGTCCTGTTAATAGGGCCCAGAAATCTGTACTTTTAAAAGTTATTTCTAATGGTGCCCAACTAGATGATAATTTCTGGTGAAGTAGAAGATTTAGAGTCCGAAATATCTAATACTACTCTTTGCAGTAGTCTAAGAGATGCTGGGGGCCTAAACATGGACAGTGGTGGTTATTAGGAAATAGTAATGCTGGGACTTTATGACCAAATAATGTATATATCAGAGGAGCTGGAGTTATGGATTTATGCATCCAGATATGATGGAATAGCTAGTATTAGACTAACCCTTCTGCCTATTTGTATAAAATGCTGGACACCTCACCTCCAGTAAAAACGAAGGCGGGGGGTGGGGGCAGGCATTGAAGACTAAGACAACCAGACCTTCAGGGGCCAAGATCCCAGAAAAACAGGAAACCCATTGAGATAAGCTCTGTAAATTTTACTTTGAAACATCTCCCAATTGCCAGTGCATGGCATAGGGGCTAAATAGAGAACAGTAGTGTAGAATAGTCAGTGAACTAGGGAGACAAAACCTCGAGTTTGGGACTACTAAATAGCCAGGACTTGAAGAGCCAAGATCCTGAGGAATTTCAGAAGTGAGTTCAGCTTTTTGTAAGGAATATCCACGTAAGGCATTTGCTAACACCTAATTGTGTATGCTGGGCCTGAGGTATAAACAAAGTAGATTTTTCACTAACCAGAATTCAGCAGTCTTACAGAATGGGGGAGACAAATATTATAGTTCATGGTCTTCAAAGGAGGACAGACCCATGGCTTTCAAGTTGATATCTGAGAAGGATTTTGTTCTGTGAGTAGTAGCAAACCAAAGTAGATCAGCCTCAACTGTTATTAGAGTGTGGTATTCTAATATTATTCTTGCCAGAAGAAAACTAAATTCTCTTTGGAGAAAGATAACGTCACCCAGAGCTTCTGTAATTTTCAGGACTAAGGTGTAGCATTCAGTCAGCAGTTTCCAGGCATGCCAAGAAATAGTACAAAATAATTAAATATTAAGGGAGGAGGAGACTATAAGCAGAATATTGATTGTAAAATAACTATGACTGGTATGTGCAAGAAAATAGATGAGTTATAGATAATTTACAAGAGAATTGGAATCTATATGAAAGAATTAAGAGGAAACTACAACTAAAAAATATAATAACAAATTAAGAATTCAGTAGATGAGTTTAATAGCAAATTAGACATATCAGCAGAGAGATTTAATGAACTAGAAGATAGGTTAATAGAAAATAAGCAGATTGAAGCACAGAAGGAAAAAAGAATGGAAAGTACAGAAAAGCTTAAGAGATAATTGGGACACATAGGAAAGGTCTAACAAAGTTTTTATTAGTGTGCCAGAGGAGAGGAAAAAGGGAATAGAGAAGAAGCAGTGTTTTAATTTTCTAAAATTTATGAAAGATAACATAACACAGATTTAAGAAGTTCTGAGAACCCCAAGAACCATTAATAAAATGAAAATGACATCAGAGAAATTAAAAATCAAACTGCTGAAAAACAAAGACAAAGAAAAAACTTAAAATCAGAGGGAAAAACCAGGCAACTTCAAAGGAACAGCAATAATGAAAGCCAGACATCAGAATGAAATTTTTATAATGCTGAAAGGAAGTACCTGCCAATCTATAGATAAAGAAAATTTCTATGGAAAACAAAGATTAAGAAAATATATTTTTATCAAAACAAAATCTGAGAGAATGTGTTACTAGCATACCAGCATTACAAAATGAAAAGGAATTAGTTTTCAGATAGAAGGAAAATTGTCCCATATAGGAAAAAATGGAGAACTCCAGAAGAGTATGTATGTAAGTACATCTAAATGTATATTGAGTTTTTAAAGCAATAATAACAGTGTCATTATATAATACAATGCCTTACAGTCTAAAATACATGTGGAAGTAAAATACATGACAGCATTAGTGCAAGGCTGAAGAAAATAAATGAAGTTCA
This sequence comes from Microcebus murinus, assembly GCF_040939455.1. Classification (NCBI taxonomy): domain Eukaryota; kingdom Metazoa; phylum Chordata; class Mammalia; order Primates; family Cheirogaleidae; genus Microcebus; species Microcebus murinus. The sequence goes on along the minus strand of NC_134105.1, from coordinate 31,121,605 downwards.
CTTCTTTGCACTCTATGGAAAGTGGTAAAAATACTACATTAAGGATGGACATGTTGAAATATCTAGTGCAGTGATTCTTAATACTTCAGTGTACATTGTTGCCTGCAGGACTTGTTGAAACCCAGATGGCTGGGCTCCACTCTCAGAATTTATGCTTTAATAGGTCTGGATTGGGTTCTGAAAATATATATTTCTAAGAGGTTCTCAGATGCTACTCATGTTATTGATCAAAGTTCTACACCTATGAACCATTGCTCTCTATTACTAAAAGACTGTGTAAGTAGTATGGAAAAATAATAAATCCTTGGTTTATCAAAAGTAGGCAAAAGGGAAATAGAAAGGAACTAAGAAAAGATGGGAGCAAAGGAAAGAAAATAGTATTTAAAGTAATTACATTAGGAATTACATTGAATGTAAATATACTTACTGAATATTCAACTTAAAAACAAAGATTATCACAGATATTTTATTATGTAAAAAGAGCATTTTGATAAGAAACAGACTAAATTTGTATATGCCTAATAACATAGCCTCAAAAGCTGACAGAACTAAAAAAAGAAATGGATAAATCCTCAATTGTGGTGCTAGATTTTTGACCTGTCTCACTCTAACTCATAGAACAAGCAGACCAAAACAATACAACAAACAAAAAAAATTCCATTAGAGAAGATCTGAACTAGAAAATTAGGAAATTTGACACAATTGACATATATGGAATACACCCAACAGTTGGAGAATATATATTTTTAAGTTCACGTGAAATACTTATCAAATTAATCATGTGATAGTGATCTATGCTAGATCATAAAGGAGGTCTTAACAAATTTCAGAAGACTGACATCATACAGAGTATATTTTCCAATGCAGTGGAGCTAAGGTATAAATAATAATAAAAGATAATCAGAAAATTCCCTCAAAATTTGCAAGTTTTAAGCAGTATAGATCTAAATAACACGTAGAGCAAAGAAGAAACATGATAGAAATTAGACAGTACTTTGAACTGATGAAAAACTTAAATGTAGCATATCAAAGCCTGTGTAATACAGTTAAACTAATAGCCTTAATTACATGTACTAGACTAGAACAAAGGTTGGATATTAATGATTTAAGCATCTAGGAAAAAGAGGGCAAAACAAATTTAAAGATGGAGGAGGAAGAAGGTAATAAAAATGAGAGAAGTCCATGAAATAGAAAGCACATATTCAATAGCAAAAGTCAACAAATGAGAAGTTGATTGTTTGTAAAGATTAATAAAGTTGATAGGGACTTCTGCTTCCATCTGTAGTAGAATAACTGGGTCTGGATTTACTCTGCTACCCGAAACAACTGAAAAAAGGAACAAAATAAAACAATAGTTTTCAAGAAATTAGACCTCAAGGAACAAAGGACAGTGATCCCTGAGAGATGGTGAACAAAGATGAGCTCTACAATTGTCCCAGCCTACCTCCTAGAGAAACTTTTCAAAGCACAATTGCTGGAACACAGAGGTCTCCGTGAGTTGAAGAGGTAGAGTTGGGAGATCATGGAAACCAAGTTGTCTATATAGAGTACACAAGGCAGAGAACCAGAGAGAGAGCTGAACAGAGACAGAATTCCAGAGATAATCAGAGTCTCTTGAGTCTTCAGTAGGTACTGAAAGCCCATAAGTGAGGAAGCTACCTCAGACTGTGGAAAGATCTACCTGAAAGCATTAATGTAGACAGTCATGAGACTTGTAAAGCCAGACATAGTTCCTGTTCCCATCAGAATAGAATACTTCATAATTCACAGAATATTGGGTGAAGTACTCAGAAGGCTTTTGCCTTAATAGTGGGAAAAAATTAGTCTTAGATCAAAATGCTGCGCTACCTACTACCTTCATACTTTAAAAGCAAACCCCAAAAGAATCAAACTGTTTCCAATATTAGAATTTTTAAAAAAACATTTTAATTTTTTGATATAATTCACATTCCATCAAATTTACCATTTTAAAATTTACAATTCAGTGGCTTTTAGTATATTCACAAGGTTGCACAACTATTACTATCATCTATTTCTGGAATATTTTCATCATCTAAAAAAGAAAACCCATATCTGTTAGCTGTCACTGTAATGCTAACTTTAACACCTTTGCTACATCCCCTGATAACTATTAATCTTTTTTTTTTTTAACTCTATGGATTTGCCTATTCTGGACATTTGTAATAAATGGAATCATATAATATATGCACTTTTGTGTCTGACTTCTTCCACTAGAATGTTTTCAAGGTTCATCCATGTTGTATAATAGCATATATCAGCACATCATTCCTGTTGTCAAGTAATTTAACTATGATTCAGAGCAAAACTTAAGAATGCTTATAGAAATACAAAAATGGTCCATTGTAAAACAAGGTGAAAATCTGCCATCCAATAAAAATTACCAGGCAGACAAAGAAGTAGTAAGAAAAAACCCATGATGAGGAGAAAATCAGTCAATCATAACCGAACCAGAAAAGACACACATGATGGAAATGGTTTAGAAAAGGATATTAAAACAGTTATAAGTGTATTTTAGGGAGAAGTTAAAAGACACATTGGACATGTTGTGTAGACACATGGAAGATAAAAGAAACCAAAATCAAACTCTTAGAGATAAAAATTACCATGTATGAGTTGAAAAGTACACTAGATGGGATTAAGCACAAATTAAACACTGTAGATACGTTATTAAAGAAGGAAAGATTAGTGAATTTGGAGGTATAACAATAAAAGCTATCTAAAATGAAACAGAAAAAAGACTTAAGAAAACAAAGCATTAGTGAGCTGTGAGGATAATTTTAAGCAAGCTAATATATGTATAATTTATATTCCTGATGAAAATCTGAATCTACACAAAGAAATGAAGAATACCAGAAATGGTAACTATATGGATAAATATAAAGCTGAATTATTTTCCTTATTTAAATCTCTTTTTAAAAGGTAATAGACTGATTAAAGCAAAAATAACAAAAAATATATTGTGAGTTTCATAGGGAGAAGAAAAAAGTATACTTTTATAAGGTCCTTATACCATATGTGATAGGATATAATGTCATGTCAAGGTAATAAAATTGGTAAAGCACTAGTATTAAAGCTGATAAAGAGAAGTACAATATACTAATATCTGGAATGAAAAAGATACCTGTAGATTCTACAGAATGAAAAAGGTTATGAGACAGGGCACAGTGGCTCACCTATAATCCTAGCACTCTGGGAGGCAGAGGTGGAAGATCGCTTGAGGTCAGGAGTTCAAGACCAGCCTGAGCAAGAGCGAGACCCCGTCTCTACCAAAAATAGAAAAAATTAGCCAGGCATGTTGGTGTGTGCCTGTAGTCGTAGCTACCCAGGAGGCTGAGACAGGAGAATCTCCTGAGCCCCAGAATATGAGGTTTCAGTGAGCTATGATCATGCCACTACACTCTAACCAGGGCAACAGAGTGAGATTTGGTCTCAGCAACAGCAGCAACAACAACAACAAAAGGTTATGAGAGGATAGTAAGAACATCTTTATGCAAATGAAGTGAAATTTTGGATGAAATAGACAAAATCCTCAAAAATAGCTTATCAAAACTGGCATAACTTAGAGGCTGAAGCGAGGAGGCTTGCTTGAGGCCAGGAGTTTGAGACCAGCCTGAGCAAGAGCAAGACCCCATCACTGCAAAAAATAGAAAAATTAGCCAGACATGGTGGCACACACTTGTAGTCCCAGCTACTTGGGAGGCTGAGGCAGGAAAGTGGCTTGAGCCCAGGAGTTTGAGGTTTCGGTGAACTATGATGATGCCATTGCACTCTTGCCCAGCTGACAGAATGGGACTCTTGTCTCAAAAAAACAAAAACACCTGGCATAAAAATAAAATATGAATACTTTCATATATATTAAACTCATAATTCAAAATATTCCTTCATTTGAACTTCAGGCATAGGTAGCTTCAATGAATTCTTCTAAATATTTAATGAAGAAATAACACTGATCTTATACACACTCTTTAAGAGAATTAAGAGGTAATATCCCAGTTCGCGTTATAAAGCAGCATAGCCTAAGTAGCAAGACTTGACAAGGACTTTACAAGAAACAAAATTTTTAGCTAGTCTCATGAGCGATAAGTATTAAAATTCTAAACAAAATATTAGCAAATTGAATCCAGCAATACATAAAAAAGGTAACATATCACAAACACATTTGTTGTATTCTGGGGATGCAAAGTAGGTCTAGTACTCAAAATTCTAGTGTTGCTATTCACCATCTTGATAGAAAAAAGAAAAATCATATCCTCATCTCAGGAGAAGATTTATTAAAATTTAACACCATTCATAATTGAGAACTATTAGTCAGCCAAAAATATATGGAAATTTCCTTAATGTGATAAAGGATATCTACAAAGAAACTTACAGCAAACACTATGTTAAATCGTAAAATACTGAAAACTTTCTCTGAGGTCTGGAATAAGGGAAAGACATTCACTGTCAGCACTTCTATTTGATATATTGGAGATCCTTGTCAGTGAAGTTTTGAAAGAGAAATAAAAAGCAATAAAGTTTGGAAAGGCAGAAATAAAGCTCTCATTATTCACTGATGACATGATTGTTTACATAGTAAATTTAAAAGAATCTACAGATAAAGTCTTAGAATTAATCAGTGAATTTGGCAAGGTCTCTTGGATACTAGTATTTCATTTAGAAATCAACAATATTTCTGTATGCTAGCCACAGATAGTTTAAAAATAAAATTTAAAAGATATTTATATTATTACTTTCTAATTTAAATATATTTAATTTAGCATTCAAATACATCAAATACCTAGAAAATAATGAAAGATGAACTCTACACATAATGCTATAAAAATTAGAAAAAGGAAGATATAAATAAATAGGTATGTAATTTTTATTCAAGAGACTATAAAAAAGTCATTTTTTCATTAATTGATGTACAGATTTAATGATCTCAGTCAAAATCTCAAAATGCTCTTGGGGTGAGGGCGGGGGTGGGGGTAGGAAATGGCAACCTGGTCCTAAAATAAAAATGAGAATCCCAATTACCAGCAGTAGTTGAAGAAAATGTTGAAGAAAAAGATGGAAGATGGAGGACTTATAGTTCCAAATACCAAGATTAGACCTATAATTGAAAGGGTGGTATTGATATAAGAATAAGCAGACTCATGGAACAGAATTCAGTGATGTCTTTCAACAAATGGTGCTCCATCAATGGAAAAATCACACTTTTTGTGCAAGAATATCAATTCCAGATGAATAAGTCATAAATATAAGTGATAAATTAGACAAAAAAAAATAAATTTTGAAAAAGTAAAGGAGGGAATAGTAAATATTAGGAGCAGATTTTTTTGTTTGTTTTTTAAGAGCAGATATTAATGCAGTGGAAAACAAAGCCATGGATAAAGGATATACATTGTATGATTCCATTTATACTTAGTTCAGAAATAGGAAAGCCAATTAATAGTGATAGAAGTCCATATAGTGGTTACCTGGCACAGGAGATGTGGATAACAACGGACTTGTTGTTATCCACAAGTGAATGATGATTTGGAGTGTACATGTGCTTGGCTTCTGGGGTACTGGTGATGTGGTATATTAATGATTCTCAAAGTGTAATCTGTGGACACCTGGGTAACTGTGACCTTTGTAGGGAGTTTAATGAGGTCAAAACTGTTTCCATAAGATATATATTATTTGTCTTTTCCTTTATATTTGCATTTTCACTGATGCAGCAAAAGCAATGATATATGAACCTCCTGGCACCTAAGCACAAATTAATGTGGTGACACCTAACTATACTAGTAGTCATTGTATTCTTCACTGTCACCCTCAGTTTAAATGAAAAAAAAATGCTAGTTTTACTTAAGAATGTCCTTGATAAAGCAGGAAAATAGTTTTATTAAGTCATGACCTTTGAGTACATGTCTTCTTAATATTCTGTATAATGAAATGGGGATATGCATAGAGCACATCTAACTACAAACGGAAGTACAGTGGTTGCTTCAAGGAAAAGCATTTGTGTGATTGAGTTGGAAGCTGAACTAGCTGCTTTGCTCATCGGTCACGGTTTTTACTTGAAAGAACAGCTGACAGTGATTTTTTAATTTGGGTATCTGTCAGATGTTTTCTTGAAGATGAACAAAGTGAGTCTGTCACTTCAAGGAAAAGAATTGACAATATCTATTGCCAGTGATAAAATTTTAACTTTTAAGCAAAAAGTAGAATGTTAGAAAACTTATATCCACCTCAGCGAGTCTGATAGCTTCCTAGTCTTTAAAAAAAGGATTTTTCTAGTGAGGTTGGTGGTGATAGTAACAAATGTAATTTTTTAATGAAACAGAGGATGAAAAATTTGTTATGGTCTAAGATTCTACATTGCAACCAATCTTTAAAAAGTTGCCACTTGCCGTGTTTTGGTGTATTATCAAAGAAGACAGTTATCTGAAAAGTCTGTTAAATATTCCTCCCTTTACCAAGTTTCTTTATACTTCCACCCAAATAACATATTGCAACAGATTGAATTCAGAAGTAGATACGAGAATCTAGCTGTTTTCTATTAAGTTGGACATTGAGATTTACAAAAATATAAAATTATTACTCTTCTCATTTTATTTATTGGGGAAATTTTTTTAATGTTAACATGTAATTGTTATTTTAAAATTAATAAAAATTTTAAAATTTTTGAGTTTCAGTTTCTCATAGACCAATTATTGATTTATAACCATAAGCAAAAGCCTCCATGGTTCTTAGTTTTTAATACAGAAAAGGGATCTGAGACCAGTTTGACAACTGCTGTTCTATACTTTGATCTGTGTGATTACATGTATATATGCCCATTTTGTAATAAATAAAATAATTTGTGTACTTTACTCTAACATACTTAATAAAAAGTTTATCCTTCCTCCAAATAAAAAAAAGAGTTGTCTAAGATAATGGAGAGTAGTTCTGGCTTGAGAGATAGGTAACTATGCATGGACAGGAGAGAATGAGCAGCCACGTAAATCACTATGGAATGCTTATACTTTGTTGATACTATTTTGTATAATAACTTTTTAATTATTCCTAGGAGTCCATAAGGTTGACTTTTATGAAATTTATACTTGAAGTATTTACAAGAAAAATCTTGGCCAGAGTTTTCTTTATTCATTCTTGTTTTTTCTTATACTCTTTCCCCTATGTATTTCTTTCTTTCTTTTTTTTTTTTTTGTGAGACAGAGTCTCACTTTGTTGCCCAGGCTAGAGTGAGTGCCATGGTGTCAGCCTAGCTCACAGCAACCTCAAACTCCTGGGCTCAAGCAATCCTGCTGCCTCAGCCTCCCAAGTAACTGGGACTACAGGCATGCGCCACCATGCCCGGCTAATTTTTTCTATATATATTAGTTGGCCAATTAATTTCTTTCTATTTATAGTAGAGATGGGGTCTCACTCTTGCTCAGGCTGGTTTCGAACTCCTGACCTTGAGCGATCCACCCGCCTCGGCCTCCCAGAGTGCTAGGATTACAGGCGTGAGCCACCACGCCCGGCCTCCCCTATGTATTTCTTAGACACTTATTTGTTCCTAGCTGATGTCAGTGTGGAGCAGTTTAGCTTTGCCTTAAGTATAGAGGGATATATGCCTAGTTTTTCATATATTCCGCCTCTTTTGACAAATGTTAGTATGCATTGAGCATGATCCTTATTTCAACACAGACAGAAGAAGCATGATCAATTGGTTACTAAATTCAGCAAATACCTATTAACTGTATACTGAGCAGAAAACATTATGTTGTTTGTGCTTGCTTATTGAGAACTCAAGGAGCAAACAGTCTAGTGGTGGTAGACCATAAAGCCAAATGTGTTAATTGTTCTGATAAAAGTAGGAGCATAGAAAGAAAGTTGATTGTAGCATCTGAACAGAACCTTGAAGGATGGTTTTTCTGTTTTAAAAATACATTTTTTAAGTTTCTAATTAAAAATTACAATGGTTATTATAGACAAACTAAAGCACTATAAAAATGTACACTATCAAGTGTAAAAGTCTTCAGGAGTCCCTAGCCCCTGCCAGATAACCATTGTTAATAATTTGGCATACAGTTCACATCTAATGCATATATTAGCATATTGCTTTTAAAAATTAGGTCATATTTATGACTTTGTGAATGTGTTGGGCAATTAAGTCTCAAATTTTCAGTGTTGAAACACTGATATCAGTGGTATTTTTGAAAACTAGTTTTTGATGCCTAAGATTTTGACAGAGCAGTAGTTTTGCTTATAGCTTGATCAAAAATAAATTATGCAGTATAGAAATATTTAACAGTAAAAATCTGTAATCCTCTCATTAAATGTTTATGGACTACTTATACCTCATAGTAAATTGAATTTATGTACCTCTGGACATTTATGACCTTTAGTTTGAGAGTTTTGGGAAAATTATTTCATGGTGAACATGGAGTTATTGATGAGGGGCATGATATTGAGGTAAGCACCAAAGGAAAGATCACTGATAATTATGTCTTACTGTCATACGCATGCTTGGTTGCATTTTTGTAGGGTTGCTTAAAAGAACTCTCTATAGTAAGAACTACTTACTCAGTTGTTGCTTTTCTTTTCAGGTAACATTGTACAACACTGATCAGGATGGTAGTGATAGCCCACGCAGTAGCCTTAACAACAGTCTCTCAGACCAGAGTTTGGCATCTGTTAATTTGAACAGTGTTGGAAGTGTGCATAGTTATACTCCGGTAAGTCTTGGTAAAGTTGGTATCTTTGTTGAGTATTCGTTTAGTACTTAAAACTCAACTAAGTGTAATTGGAATGCAAATAAAAAATGAAGACGTGTATTTCTCACTAATTCATTAACTTAGTGAGTAGATCAGGCTTAAGCAGAGCAGATTTTACCTAGATAGTGTTATAATTTGGTACTTATATTTTACTAAATTACATATTTTGGTCTACTTTGTTCTGCGTCTAAGTGAAAAGCAATTGGGGCTGGGTGTGGTGGCTCATGCCCATAATCACAGCACTTTGGGAGGCTAAGGCAGGAAGACTGTTTGAGGCCAGGAGTTTGAGACCAGCCTGGGCAACATAGTGAAACCCCATCTCTACAAAAAAAAAAAAAAAAAAGCCCAGTGTGCTGGTGCATGCCTGTAGTCCTAGCTATTTATGAGGGCTGAGGTGGGAGGATCACTTGAGCCTGGGAGTTGGAGGTTACAGTGAACTATGGTTGTGCCATTGCATTCTAGTCTGTGTGACAGTGAGACCCTGGCTCCAAAAAAGAAGAAAAAGTATATGGGAAGATATGCATAGGTTATATGCAAACACTATGCCATTTTATATAAGGGACTTGAGCATTTGTGCATTTTGGTATCCTGGGTGGGGGGATCTTTCTAACTAATCCCCTGTGGATACTGAGGGATGACTGTATCTAGACACATTATGGCAAATTTTAAAATTTCAGAAGTAATCACCCATATAAATACTTTGGGAGAAAAAGTAAGTTACATATAAAGAAACACAAATCAGACTTCTCTTCAATAATACTAAATGCCAGAAGATAATGGAGCACTTTATATGGAGTTTTAAGGGAATAGATTTGGAATAACAAATGTTAGGCCCAGCCAGTGTTTTATTTGCGAAGGCAAGAGAAAGACATTCTTTGATATGCAGAGCTTAGAAAGTATCCTGCCCTGTTTTCATGTGTCCTTCCCCCCCCAAATTACTTAACTGATCAAGAGGTGAATCAAATTAAAGATTCAGTAATGATGAAGTCATGATATAAAAAGACTAGTTGGAGCATTGAGGCAAACTAAACAGAGATTTAATGATTTTTAAGTTGCTTTTTAAAATAATTTAAATGTTAAAAATCTTGACCAAAAGAAGTCAAAGAACAGAGAATAATATCACAAAATATAATAACAGGGAAAATTAAAGAAGCCCTTATGGAACTAGTTGACAGTAAGAACTAACATGTTCATTATGCCAATAAATGTAAGAAGCTTAAACTCTCCTATTAAAAGCTTGGGCTGGGCATGGTGGCTGGTGCTTGTAATCTTGGCACTTTGCAGAGGCCCAGGTAGGAGGATTGCTTGAGGCCCAGTGTTCAAGACTAGCCTGAGCAAGAGTGAGACCCTGTCTCTACAAAAAATAGAAAAATTAGCAGGGTGTGATGGCACATGCCTGTAGACCCAGCTACTTGGGAGGTTGAGGCAGGGAGATTGCTTGAGCCCAGCATTCAAGACTGCGGTGAGCTCTGTGATGACACCACTGCACTCCAGCAAGGGTGATAGAGCAAGACCCTGATTCAAATGAATAGATAAGTAGATAAGAAAAGATAGACTGCTATTTTCATATAATAATAAAATGTCAAGCGGTCAACCAGTCCTTAAGCAACAATGCAGTGGCAGCTGCTGGTTGGGTTTGTCACATATTCATAGATAGAGCCTGTAAGGCCACAGTGAGCCCATGTAGATTGAGATAGTTTTATTATTTATGCAGACTGTATAAGCCAATCAGCGTGGTGTCAGCTTCCTGCATCTCATCCTTGGCAATACCAAGACAGAGGACCAGATGACAGACTACATGAGTAGTAGGTTACTTTGTAATGAAGGAACAAATTCCATACTGCAGCTAAGCAGTCTTATAACCTGCAGCTGTACCACAAGAAATAAGGCAGAAAGTTCCATGCCTCACATAGCCAAGGAGATAGATGAGAAACTGTTTCTTAGCAACTTCTGGAAAGATAAGAGAAGTGGATAAGAAACTACCCCATGGCTACTATCTGCAGGATAGGGAAGACACATGAGAATTTGCTCCTCATAAAACAACTTGCCATCCCATGTTCCAGGAGAATCACGGGATGTTCCACCAGGGCTTAGATCATCCTGCCATGGAGCTTTGCCTATATGGCCTTTGTGGTGACATATAATGTTACTAGGATGCCAACAGTAGAGCTAGTCCTCTATGTAAAATTCATATTTTCTCATGTTGTTATAGACTCCTTATGGGCATAATTTTGAATGGCTACATGAATTTCTAGTGAGTGTTCATGCCTTCATTTTTCAAAACATTAAACAAATGGTAGTTTACCACCCTTTCATGTAATTGTTAAGAAATTCAGCTGATCATTTTTTATTAATTGTATTTCTGGTTATGCTGCCTTCAAAGATAACTTTTATTTTTAAGATGTTTTGGGTGCTTTTTTCCCCCTTGCATAGGTTGAAGCCCTGATCTGTTCTGTCTTCTTCAGAATCTCCTTTGTTTTTTACCTCTTCATTTCTCTTCATTTTTAAAAATTTCCCTAAAAATGATGAGTTAGGCTTATTTAAGCTCCTTGTTGCTTTGCACAATGCTGTACATCTGAGTCATAGTACTCACATTTGAGTTTACATACTTAAAGATTAATTGAATAAATGAAAGAAATGTTAGTAGCTTCATAGTATAGTGGTGTTTGAGATGAAATTGCTTCTATGGAAATCAAGATGAAGATTCTACAGAAACTGGGGGGAATTCCAAGCCTAATTCATCACTTATTTGTGTATTTGTATGATCTTGGGCAAGTCATTTAACTTCTTTGAACTCTTTCCCCTCTTCTGTGAAATGTGGAGGAGGTTAGATTAGTATTTCTGTAGTTCTTTAAGATCCAGGTTAACAATTTTGCTGTCTGTTCTTTTTTTATGTGTACCCAACTTAACAAAGGATGGGAAAGCCTAAAACAGAAAAGTTTGTTTCCTTGGGATTCCAATGTTGGCACTAATGTTTGCAGTTATATATTTTATTTAACAAACAAATTATAACATATAGCCACTGAATTAGTTTTGTTTTCTTTTAATGTTAGGTGACAAACCATCCAGAACCAGTCTCTCAATCATTAACTCCTCAGCAGCAGCCACAGTACAACCTTCCAGAACGAGACAAGCAACTTCTTTTCTCAGAATATAATTTTGAAGATCTTAGTGCCTCATTTCGGAGTCTTTATAAGTCAGTTTTTGAGCAGTCACTTAGTCAACAAGGTGAGTTTTTTAATATCTTTTCTATAAACATAGATGTTTATTGAAAAAAGGTGTTAAAATTACTTTCACACAACCATTGTTATACTTTCTTAATCTTATTATCATCATAATTAGAATTGGATGATTATATTATGTCCCATGCCTTTATGTTGTGTATATATTTATGTCATAGCTCAAAAATGGAAGATAAATTTCATCTTGCATACCTATTCTGCTTGGTTACTAGTGGTGTCCTGGAGCATTGTGTTGGAGAATTTTGACACTGCATCTATGCTATGTGGGAAAGACTGCCATGATTAATTAGCGATGTTTGGCATGTAAAGTATTTGAGTAGCACATGTTGCACCACAAGAATAGATGTACCTTGCATTTATTCTCACTGTTATTAGCAAAGATGATAGTTACTGGAATGTTGTAGCACCAAATTTGTGATTGCGTGTGTGGCACTTATACATGGACACGTAAGCTAGTGGTAAGCTCTGGGTCATTGTTTTACACACATACTTAAATCAGAGTTTAATACTAAAAGTGATTTTAGTTGAGATGCAGTATTGCATCTCAGCCAAATGCTAGATTGTTGCTATAATGTGTTCATGTCCCATTAGCTGCTGGTTTAATTTTAATCAGAGTCATGTGATAGGATCAAAATGTAGAATTATCTTTTCCCTACAGAATGCTAGTCAGAAATTGTTGGGAATTCTCTTGAAGCATTTCCTAGTTACTTATTTGGCAGATTAAGTATTTATACCACATATTTTATTCCTTTCCTGCTGCTATAACAAAATGCCTTGGAATGGGTAATTTATAAACAACAGAAATTTATTTTTCACAATTCTGGAGATTGGGAAGTCCAGGATCAAGGAGCTGATAGATTTGGTGTCTGGCAAGGGGCCCGTTCCTCATAGATGGTGCCTTCAAGTTGTGTTCTCATATGGAGCCCAACACTGTGTCCTCAAATGGCAGAAGAGATGGCAGGGCAAAAGGGACTAGCTAGTTCCCTTGAGCCCTTTTATAAGGATACTAATCCCTAATCCACCTCCTAAAGGCCTTACCTCTTAATACCATCACCTTGTGGTTTAATTTCCAACATAACGAATTTTGGAGGAACACATACATTCAAATTATAGCACCCCAACTCAGAGAGTCTGCTTGTTCACAGCAGTGAGCAAAGTAGACAAAAATTCCTGTCCTTACGCAGTTTGCATTTAATACTTGTCACAAGCTCTGAAAGTTAATATTGTATACTAATATTATTTATATTGATGAATATTGATAGTATGTACATGAAGTGGCTTTTTCTGGTTTTGGAGTTTAAAGTAAGATTCATATATTTTCTCAATTTTGTCTTAAATTTTCTATCTACAAAAGTATGAAAAGAACTAATAGAAGACTTGGCTAAGCAAGTACAACCTTGGTGATCATAATAGAAAAATACTGGCTTTGAAATAACAATGGTGACAATTTTTGAAGCCTATAAGTCAGTTTCATCACACTACAACAAAAAAGCATTGGTAGGAATTCTGGGTTCTAGTCTAGATTCTATCATAAAGTCAACTGAGTTAACTTCACCTCTCTGGACCTCAGTGTCCCCATTTGTACAATAAAAATTATTAGACTAGATCAGTGGTTTTTCAAATTCTTCTTTTCAGAGTGCTTGGCTTTTATAAAGGTATTTTATTTTATGTTATGTTACTTATCTTTTTAAGAGATGGGGGTCTCTGTTGCCCAGGCTGCAGTACAGTGGCATCATCATAGCTCATTGCAGCCTCCAACTCCTGGGTGGTCCTCCTGCCTGAGCCTCCCAAGTAGCTAGGACTATAGGCACACACTAACACGCCTGGCTAATTTTAAAATTTTTTTGTAGAGATGGGGGTCTCACCATGTTGCCTAGACTGGTCTTGAACACCTGGCCTTAACCAGTCCTTCTGCCTTGGCCTCCCAAAGTGCTGAGATTATAGGCGTGAGCCACTATGCCTGGCAATTTTATTTTATTTAAAAATAATTTGAGATTAAAAATGTTGGTGTATTCTCACCAAGATTTATTGTTAAAGAAGAAAAAAAAATAAATAAAAAAAAAAAATGTTGGTGTAGATCATATATCAAAACTTATCAAATGCTAGGTTTTGGAGGGGGTGCAGTGGCTTGAGCCTATAATCCCAACACTTTGGGAGGCCAGGGTGGATGGATCACTTGAGGCCAGGAGTTTAAGACCAGCCTAGGCAACATGGCAAGACCCCATCTCTACAAAAAATAACAAAAACCAGCCAGACATGATGGTGCACACCTATAATCCTAGCTGTTCTGGAGGCTGAGGCAGGTGGATTGCCTGAGCCTGGGAGTTGGAGGTTACAGTGAGGTGTGATTATACCACTGTACTCTAGTCTGGGCAATGGAGTGAGATCTTGTCTCACAAAAACAAAATAAAACAAACAAAAAAACACCCCCCAAAATTAGGATTTTATTGGAAATAGATAATGCGATTACTGCCTTCTTTCATCTTACTGTAATACCTTGTAGATTCCCTATAAATGACTGTTTTCCAGGGCCAAGGCAAAGAAATAGTATTAATTCTTCTACCTATAAAAACTTGTTAAGTTTTAAGGTTATCTTACAGTGTACTCAAGTACATTTTTACTATTAATGACAAATATGAGAATAATTTTATCTTTTTTACAAATTTTGTTTTATTGACTGACACTATCTTGTGGGGTTTTCTTTTTCGTTTAATAAATTTTTTTAGCATTAGGCACTTCTGGCCTAATCACTGTCATAGCGTCTAACATTTACTGAGCTCATCCTGCAGCTTGCACTTGCATTATGGCATTTAATCCTCACAATAACTCTGAAGTAGGTGCTGTTTTCTGGCCCATTTATATAGGTAATTGTGGCTTAGTATGTAAGTAGCAGTGCAGAGACTTTGATCTCCTACTTTCTGATACTATAAAGTTTGCACTCGTAACCCCTAAACTGTATATGTATTAAGAATGTTCCATAATAGTAATTAAAAAGAATAATGGAGATGAATGCCTTGTTTTGCTTAGTCTTAAGGATCCTAGCCACTTTGGCCTTAAGGTTTTTGGAGTCGCCAATGATAAGAGATCAGAAATAACTGGACTTTTATTTCTCCCCTCTTCTTCTGTCAAAGCCTTGGTCTTCATGCCTATAGGAAACCATTCTGGGTGTGACCCAACACCTTTTTCACTTTTTTCCTACCGTTTACTTGTCTTTCAATATTCAACTCAGTTGTTGTCTGTTTAAGGAAGGCTTCTTTATATCTTGATCTCCTTCTGGCTGAACAGGCAAGGAACAAAGTTTCCATAATCTTCTGTATACTTTTGCTGTATTAATTATATTTTTGGACATAATCTTATTAAATGTCTGTCTTCTCGACTAGACCATGTGCTATTCGAGAGTTGGGGATAATGTTTCTAACTCTCCTCAGGAACCTCAGATCCCAGTGTATAGTGGATGTTGCATAAACACTCGTTAAATCTGAACCGTGTTGCTTCTTGACAACATATGTTTTTGCTCTGTAAATAATTTTGCAAATGTTTGTCATAAAATTCAACTGAAATCTAACCATAAATGATCTTACTCTCTCTGGCTGTTTTTAGGTTTGATGAACATCCCTTCTGAATCTTCCCAGCAATCCCACACTTCGTGTTCCTATCAGCACTCTCCTAGCAGTACAGTGAGCTCTCACCCACACAGCAACCAAAGCAGCCTGTCCAATAGTCATGCCAGTGGCCTCAACACCACAGGCAGTAATTCGGTTGCACAAGTCTCACTGTCCCACCCCCAGATGCACACGCAGCCGTCTCCACATCCACCCCATCGACCGCATGGTTTACCACAGCGTCCCCAGCACCCAGCACCGCACCCACAGCAACACAGCCAGCTCCAGTCCCCTCACCCCCAGCACCCCTCTCCACATCAACACATACAGCACCATCCGAACCATCAGCATCAGACGTTAACACATCAGGCACCCCCACCCCCACAACAGGTATCCTGTAATTCTGGTAAGTTTTTGTCTCCTGGCTTGTGTTTGGCTAACTATGAATTAGGATCTTGGGGCTCATGTAATATTTAATACCAAAACCTATTTTCTGTGTCTTTTTGTGCTTCCTTGCTCTAATCCTATAGTTGTAATTCATTTTTAATCCATGGAGTGACCTGGAGATTTTCTTGATGAAAATTTATTGTGGCAACATAGGCAAGCTCAACAACCCTTGCAGGTTTTGGTTTTAACTTGTTTTGTCCTTCTGCCCATTGGAAGTGTTTTTGTGATCATTTTAAAGGAGAGTGGAGTATACTTTCGGTCTGCATTCTCTTGTGATGTAGTCTGGTATAGAAGAAAGAGCATAGTTTTATGTTGGAAAAGACCTATATTTGAATCCTCATCATAGCTCTTACAATCTTAGGCAAATTATTTAACTTCTTTTAGCCTGTTATTGTCTCATCTGTATAAATGGAACTAAAATACTATGATATACAGTATTGTTAGGATCATGTTGAGAATACAAATGTGAAATGCCTAGACTAGTACTTTGTATTTAAGTATTCATGAATATTGTGCATCTTTTTTTCTTTGCTTATTCCTGCCAAGTATTTCATCCCTGAATGATAGATTGCAAAGGAAGAAAATCTTCTTTATATCCTGCTTTAAAAAAAAAAATCTGTTGCTCTTGAGATAGATCTTGATGGTTTCTGGTGAGGTGCTTAACTGACATTGCTTGCAGGCCAGTCTTTGCACTGTGGAACTCCAACTTGGTGCCATGGACTTTAAAACTACAAAATGAATGAGGCCCCTTACAGTGGTACAAAATACAAGTCCTTCCCTTAGCTTGCCTGGCCTTCCACTTACCAACCATGTCACTGATGAAACTTTTATTCTGGAGGGAAGATTTCTAAATACTAGACAGTGCTAATTGTTGTCCACTAATTAAAAATTGATCATTGTTTCAGGCGCTTAGATTGTTGTCAAGGAAACAAGCTTTAGATAGTGCATACTGTCTCTTATATTGTGACTTTACGATAAAGCTTAAATTTTTCTGGAACTGTTTCCTTATTAAATGGAAAAGATAAAGTAAGTTTTAGGGAGAATTAAATGAGATAACATATAAAAATACATAGATATTTACCTGGAATTTAGTAAGTGTTTGATAAGGGTTAATGTCCTATCCCCTTTCTTTCTCATAATTATTCATGAAGTTATTTGAATTAAAATTTGAAATTAAAGCTTTCTTTTTAGTATTTTTTTCATACTGTTTGTGTTGTTTTACCAAAACAACAAAATTTAATTCCTACTTTGCATATAAACAGATATTTAAATTTTTTGCTTCACAATTGATTTTCTTTTCTTGGTTACAATTTCTAAGTAGGTTCTAGAGTAAAAATGAAAATTATATATAGTTCCTGCCTTGATGGAATATTTCCTAAACATTTTGAAATGATTTTTAGATGTATGCCTAGATAAAATTTACATAATAATAGAGTTTAAATTCTTTTAGTGTTAATTCAGTCACTGTTGCCTCCCTTTAAATATCAATATGTTTTTCAGAAATTTAAGCCTATTAATATGATTTTGGGGATTGACTTATGAACTGGGTATCAGTATAAGTCTGTGATGCTCTGGTCATACCTTTCTTTTCCTTAAGTCTAATGATTTCCAAGGGAGAAAGAAGTACATTGGAACTGAAAATAATCCATGATGTGCCCTTATTGTTCTGTTACACAAATGGTAGCTTGCCGGAGAAGGAAAATAGACTTCCACCCTGGGAAGTTAGGAATAATCATTGTGGTTATGATAATAATTCATCTCTGTGAATTATACACTTATTTATTGAGACTAAGCAGGTTGTCTTTAACAAGGAAGAATGGAGGGAAGAGGGAAGGAATGGAAGGAAGTGCCTATTATATACTAGGCAATTTAGATACATTATCTCATATTATCCTCCCAAATCAAGTATAAATTACCACATTTTATAGTTAGGAAAAGCACAGCTCAAAGAACTTAAGCAATTCGCTCAAGATCACTCTAATAAGTAGTAGCACTGAAGTTTATATCCTGACTTTGAAGCTTGTAACATCATTTATTCTAAAAGGACTAAAATTAGCAGACACTGAGTGGGTAGGGTTTATTCAACTACTCTCTGCAGTTTGCTTTATTTTTGTTGGCCAAGTCAGCATTTATTAAAGGAGCTTCCTCACTCTCTTACCCCTAACAACCACAAAAAATTAGTTGTGACAAGAGTGCCCTAGTTCCTTGGCATAATTCCATGTACTACCCTGAGCCTTTGACTACCTGTGTTGTGTTTCTTTTTTTCTTTAATTTTTTCTTTCTTTTTTTTTTATTAATTTTTAAAATATTCTTTTTTTTCCCCACCTGAACTCATACTTGCAGTACATACCTGTGTTGTGTTTACCTCAGGAGATCTAGATGCTAATACTGCTTTGACTATTTTAGTACCTAAAATACTATTAAGGTTACTTTAGTCATATAATTCCTTTGAACCTTGGTTTCCTTATCTATGAAGTTCTTCCTGTACTAGAGGATCTGAGTCTGGTAGACTTGCATGTTTGTGGCTTGTTTGGGGCATTAGTTTAACATTCACCCCTGACCCCAAACAAATTTCTTCCTAAATTATGAGTTGGTTGAGGGCAGAGTCATATTGTCTCTAGTTAATTTTTTATTTAAAAAGTCTATGATTGGCAGACTTTTATAAATCAAGTAGCCAGTAGTTGATACAACTATGAGTTGTCTGCAATGTAGCAAAAAACCCTTTTTATTACTTTTTACCTTCATCCATCCAGGAGTGATCCTACAGTGACTTGGCAGGAATTGCTGAATAGAGGATTTTCTTCCTCCATTCAGCACTATCTCATTGAGGGCAACTCTTGCATGGCCCCTGACTGGTGACCACTTTGCTTATATACAGACTGTGGAAGTCTTAAGTTCTTCTGATAATGTCACATCAGATGATACCATTCCTGACTAGAAATACCCTGACCTGGATTCATCAGTATTTTTTTTTTTTTATTTCGGCATATTATGGGGGTACAGATTTTAAGGTTTCAATAAATGCCCATTTCCCCCCCTCCCCCCAAAAGTCTGAGTCTCCATCATGACCATCCCCCAGATGGTGCACATCTCACTCATTATGTATGTATATACCCGCGCCCCCCCCCCCCCGCCCAATACCTATTACTGTAGTACCTATGTGTCCACTTAGGTGCTCATCAGTATTTTTTATAGATGTCTCAGGCCTCTTCCTCACTACTTTGGCAGGAGGACTGTGTTAAATTTCTCTCTTCTAAGGTTGCCTTGTAAGAAGCATCCACTCTTATTATATGATCTAATTTATATCCCTTAATTTAGTGCATTAAATTATACTCTGCATTGCTTCTAAATGTGAACTTGTCTCTATAATTTATGAAGAGCATATCGTTTAAGGTCAAGACAGGAAAATGAACTTTATATAGGGGAAAATATACTGATTTGCATGACTTTTCTTGCGTGCTCATTTATTTGTACTACACAAATGTAAAGAGCAGTATCAGTTTGACTTTATTAGGTGATGTGGCAATTTGCAAGCTGCCAGACAAGAGGTTAAAAGACCTGGGTTCAAAGCTTAGGTTCATCAGGGTGACCTTACTAAGTTATACCATCTCTCTGGGTTCAGTTTCTTTTATTTGTAATATGAGAGAAATAATACCCTTCTGCCTGTCTCAGAAAAGATTGCCCCAACACATGATATAATTGGTTCAACTTCCGTTGTAAGGCTGGACAAGGATCAGCCAATGTCAAGAATAAGAGGCCAGCTCGTTGCCTTCCCTAACATACATTTCACTCTTTGATGAGCCAAGATTTATAGTATTGTCACTGATATTTTTACAGGTGTTTCAAATGATTGGTATGCAACACTTGATATGCTAAAAGAAAGTTGTCGAATTGCCAGCAGTGTTAATTGGTCAGACGTAGATCTTTCACAGTTTCAAGGTGAGTATTGGTTCCTTTTGACTTATAACCAAATACGCAATGATCCTATTTTCTCTGGTAGATAAGTTTCTTTGTAGAAATAAACATATCATTATGTAGTTTCTTTTGGAGTTGGTAGTATACTTAGAAACATAAGTTTGTGGAGTTATGCTGTAGGTAGCTCTAAAGCTCAGGTAAGGCTTCTTGGAGAAGGAGGTGAGGCTGCTTGTGGGAGCCTAGATGGAGGTACCCACATTGACCCTGCATGGTGGTTGGCATTTTCTCCTGAGCCCCTTGGTTGGTATTTTTCTCCCTGATCTGGGAATGAGGGCTAGTTTAAGAAAGTAGCTAGAAATGTTTGAGGTGGCCTCACCTAAACTAAATCCAACTATTTGTCTACTATCATTTCTCTCTCTGGGCCTCAGTATCAACCACCACCCACCACTCCACACCCATGTTCCGTGGCCCTTTCAGCTGTCTGTTTTGGTGCAGAGTGGGGGGCGGTGATAACGGGTTGAGGGGCCAGAGTAGTGATTAAACTCTTGTGGTTTTGGCGTCAGAGGATTTCCTTTAACTGGCTGTGGGGCTTCCCTGTTTGAAAATTGGTCTTCTTTTAAACATGCTTCCCTACCAGGATGGAATTAAGATGATGACCCTAAGGCGTTAGCACAGCTCCAGGCACTTAGAAAGCCCTGAGCAGTGTTTGTTGCTGGTGCTATTACCCTCTGGGCTGCCAGGGCAGGATGCCACAGCCTGTAGCAATTCTTTGCATCTTTTCTGGTCTTCCCCCCCCCCCCCATGCATCCTTGCTGCCCTCTGTTATGAGCCCCCAAGTCTCTATACCTATCTCCTGCCCCTCTGTCACCATCCTCTTGACCTGTGAGGGTTAAATGAGTAGGTGCTAAGTCCTGAGCCTGCTTTCCCTACAGATCACCCAGCCCTGCTCCACCCTGCTGCACCTCCGCCTCCTAAAAACAAACAAACAAAACCCCCCTAAAAACCCCCAACACTTTGTAAAATTCCTAATAAAGAGTTTTGACCAGTTGACATAGCAGAGGGTCACAGATAAGAATTCCGAAAGAAATTTGGCCACATTTAAAAGAATTAAACTTTGAATAATTTTAAAACATTATTCTTCATTGCATGGGCAGAATCACTACTATAATTCAGAATGAGCCAGTGGAAATTGTGAGGGCTGAAAAAAATTATATCTTGCTATTTTCCTTGCAGTGTTTGCAGAACTGTACTAACTGTTTCTAATGCTTTCCTCACAGGTCTGATGGAGAGTATGAGACAGGCAGATCTCAAGAACTGGTCTTTAGATCAGGTTCAGTTTGCCGATCTCTGTTCTTCTCTTAATCAGTTCTTTACACAAACTGGCCTTATTCACTCACAGAGTAGTGTTCAGCAAAATGTTTGTCATGGTGCCATGCATCCAACCAAACCTTCCCAACACATTGGAACAGGTATGTGCTTAGTTATCGTCCTGATTTTCTCTTTTTCTCTTTCATATGAAATTTAATAACTGTCTAAGGCAACTTGGTATGTCAGTAATGGTGACAGTGATCCATTTATATCTTTTTTATTTGTAAGGAATGAAAGCAAATAATTTGTATACAGTGTCACTTAGAAAAATTGACATAGACTGTTTTTCTGTCGTGATTTATATGATTGTTTTATTACTTACAATTAACTTCCCTTAGTGATCTTTAACTTTTTATTAAGTTATCTAACAACAATAAATGTCTTAAAGATATTTATGTTTTTATAAGGACATAGGAAGTTATATCAACTTAAATTTGTACAGATTTGAAACGGAAATCAAAATGTATTTTATATCTTCTAAGAATGTTAAACAAAATTCAACAAAGTTCAAAGTTTACTTGAAGAGTAGACGTAATGATAGATAGTCTCACTGATATTTTATCTAGACCCAAAATATTTGCTGTGTATTTTTTATCTCACTTTCTCTACTCTTTACCCTTGTAGCCATGTCTTCTGTTCTGATTTCAGTGCCTGCATTTTTCTGTAAGAATTTCATATCCAAGTTATTTCTCTCTTTATTTTAATTTCTTCTCTTATCTCCAAGTGTATTTCTTTACTGTGTATCTCTTCTCTATTCTGAGTGGCTTCCTTTAACTATTATCCTATCTTATTTCATATCTTTTGTCCACCTGCATTCTCAAGATCATCAGTCTGGCTGTGTCTCTCTTTTCATGAAATCGTAATTTCAATTCTGTGACCTAAATCTCTAAGAAAGCTCTTTGTGTGCATTTTGGTCTTAGAACTTGGTATTTTGGTCATGGAGAAAGCACTGTTCATCTGCTGTTGTCCTCTGTCAGAGTGGCCAACTACCCCTTCTAGATTCTCTATGGACTGAGAGCCTGAGTTATTTTCCTAAAGCCCTTTGTTCCTAGACGTCTATGGTCATTTGACCTTGATTATTTGGTTCTAGTGTTAGGTGATTCTGTTAATTTTTCTGTCCTCTTTCCTTTATATTGCCAGGGCCCTTCTTCTCTCAAGGGTTCCCACAGCTCCTTTTTCAATGCTATTCTAGTCACAGCCTATCAAAGGTAGAAGAACTATAGTTTTTCTTTAGTGTTTATTCAACTTTTCAAACTCTCACTGTTTTCTTTCTTCATTTCCGTCTGACTTAAAGGCACTTGAGCCAGGCCTGGCCTGCCAAGCCATGCCTCTGACAAATACTTTTTCAGTGAAATTCTGTTGCTCCACATATCCATCACCTCATGCCCACTGATGTCTATTTACAGATATTTAGATTATTTCTTACATGTCCACTCTGCTGCTGCTTGTTTTAAGTGCCTCTTTCTGTCATTCTTTTTACATCCCTATACATTAAATTCATTCAGATATCTTACTTCTCTTATCTCTACACCCCAGTAAGTCTTTGCCACATTTTCTTAGAAATGTAGTATAACAGGGGACTTCAGAGAGCTGTTAATTTTATCCTTTTATTTAACAGTTAAGGAAATTGTGATACAGAGAAAGAAAGTATCTTGCCCAAAGTTATAAAGTTTATTTGGGTATAGGTGTTGACATATCCTTCAAACCTTTCCTGTCATTCTTGTCTCTAAGGCTCCCCTGTTTTGGTGATTTGAGCTCCTTAGAGACTCCAGAAATTAGTGGTGTAGTATGTTAGTGTGGAAGAGGGAAGGACAGAAGGATGTTATAGAACACAGTCTCTCACCTTAAATCATTTTACCTGTGTTTACAATTTAAGTATTCTAGTTATGCTATTCTTATTCGATTCTCTGTTTAAGGTCTTTAGATATAGGTAAGTGTGCATTCATTCAGCAGCAATTTATTTATACCATTTCTGTGCCTGGCTATGTATTGGGCACTAGGAATAAAATAATGACTCTAGAATAGCCCCTGTCAACCAAAGAGCTCACAGCCCGATGGGTGAGACAGGTCCATCAAGAAGTACAGTATATTGAGGGGCTACCCTTCTACCTTCTACCAGGGGGTGTAAGTGCAGGGGGAATTCAGAGAAAGGGGCTTAATCCTCATTATTTATGACCTTTTCTCCTGCTCTGCCTTCCTCCACCCCCATGCTCTAATACTACCAGTCTCCCTGCTGTTCTTCAAATATAGTAGGTAGCATGCACCACTTACCTGGGCCTTGTACTTGCAGTTTCCTCTCTCTGGAGAGGTCTTTTCCCAGATGGACCTATGATGCATATCTTCATCTCTTTGAAGTTTTATTTCTCAAAAAACACTTACTTAAGGGATGCCTTCCTTGACCATCCTGTATACCCAAAGCCCAACACTCATTGTCTCCTCCCTCTGCTTTATTTTTCTTCATAGCATGTTAACATGCTATTTAAATTACTTTGTTTGCCCCTATCCTGCACCCCCAATAATATGTGCCAAAAAAGCAGGGAGTTTGTTTTTCATTGCTGTATCCCTGGTGCATAGCACTATATTCCTCATACATAAATACTTACTGGATAAAGAGAGTCTGCTTTCGATAAATAAATTGTACAATTAGAGTTTTAATTCTCATGACTATATTTTAAATGTTATAGGATCTCAGAAACCTTTGGAAACTTCATTGGAAGTTAATTTCTTGCATAGGAAGTCCAAGCAGCCACTCTCAGACTCTATATTGAGGACATAGGGAAAAAAATGAGAAGTGATATGAATTTCTGTATGAAAATAAAACTGCTAGGAATGTGACAGAATTTCAAAGAGTCTTTCTAATGTAGATATCTGTTTATTCCCATAATCCTCCTCTAATTCCTACCCCCTCTTCCTTTAAAAGGTAAGAATTACTAAGCCATAAAAGAGAAATATAAAAAAAGATTAATCCCCCATAAAAGTTACATCTTTTTTTTCTTGAGACAGAGTCTCGCTTTGTTGCCCAGGCTAGAAGTGAGTGCCATGGCTGCAGCCTAGCTCACAGCAACCTCAAACTCCTGGGCTCAAGCAATCCTGCTGCCTCAGCCTCCCAAGTAGCTGGGACTACAGGCATATGCCACCATGCCCGGCTAATTTTTTCTATATATATTAGTTGGCCAATTAATTTCTTTCTATTTATAGTAGAGATGGGATCTCGCTCTTGCTCAGGCTTGTTTCGAACTCCTGACCTCGAGCAATCCGCCCGCCTTGGCCTCCCAGAGTGCTAGGATTACAGGTGTGAGCCACCACGCCGGGCTAGTTATATCTTTTGATTGTGACTTGAACTCTAAGGTTGTGTAGAATGCAAATTGAGATTTTGTAGGAAAGAGGCTGGGAAGTTGTTGGTGTATCAATGACCATATTACTCTGAATGTTATGGCCCCTCCAGCCTGGTGTACAGTCTTTTGGAAGTGCACTAGCCATGCATATGGAAGTACACTAGCTTTTTTTAATCAGCACGTGGGGACAGGATTGTTTCCCCCACAAGAATATTAGAGCAGTAGCTTAGTACAACTTTTCTCCTCTCTTTTCTTCCTAAATCATCATATGGTTAGTTGGTCAAAGAGTTCAGTTCTGACTATAAACTTAACTATAAAAAGGCATGTTATCGTGGGAGGCTGTGTGACTAGGGGGCAGAAGTCTGGCTTCTGTGCCTGATTCTGTCTCATTTCCTCTCTGGTATTATTTCCTCATCTACATGGGCAGAGATAGGGTTGGAATAGATCATCTCTGAGGCCAGCTCAAGTCTGGACAGTCTGGCTCTCCATGAGCAGGTGAAAGCTTAGAAGGAACCAAGTACAGAATGCTCTGACTTTAAAGGGGAAGATTTTTCTTCTCGTTTCAGTTTCCTCTGGGAAAATGATTCCTGTGTTTTAGTTTTATTACAGTATTACTAGAATTCAAGTGTAATCTGTGCAAAACGCTAGAAGACCTTAAGAGTAATAGCCTTTCTAAAATCCCAGATGTTCCTTATAATATGAACCAGTTTTACGGTCCTTCCCCATGAGTTATTGGGGGAGTGGTCGTGATGTTTTTTTCTTCCCTATTTTATATTATGATGCAACATAATTGGCATTTTGGACGTGTTAGAATTGATGGCTCCTGTCAGTGAATAAATATTAACTTAAGGACCTTCTGAAATACCATTTGAATGAGATCTGTGTTTCCCACCTCCTCACTACAAAACAATACGTTTTTAATCACCTTTGCTTGGTGTGGCTCTTTTACCTTGTGCAGATCTCTACTGGTATTTTGTGCCTCCCAGTCTCTTTGTTAATCATCGAGGGCCTGTGTGGTTAGACCTGCTTTGAGGGTGAGAAAATCAGGGCAATAGAGAAATAAGTGATGTAGAAAGAGCCCATGAGTTAGGAGATCTGGATTATAGTCCTCACCCTTAATATGTCTTTGATCAAGTCAGGTTAGCCTTTCTGAGTTTCGATTGCCTCATCTGTAAAATGGGGATAATAATTCCTGTCTTACCTTCCTTGTGGGCTTTATGAGAGGATCCAATGAAGTAATGGATATGAAAATACTTTGGAACTTAGCGACGTATGTAACAACAACAGTAGACATGCTGTGAGCTTACACTTAGTGGCAGCATCAGAATTAGTACCAGAGTGCTCATAGCCAGCCTGGCACTCTGTTGAAAAGTCCAGCACCACCTTTTGGCAGAGTTTTAGTGCCTGAAGGTATCATTTTTCCTTCCTTCCTTTTCTCCTCATCGTACATGCTTAATTTACTTTTAGATAACAATTCTGTTAAAATTGTAATGTTCGACTTGTTTTACTTATGGTAACATATTTTCCCTCTCTGCTTTTTAATCTGATTAGGAAATTTGTACATAGATTCTAGGCAAAATCTCCCTCCTTCAGTGATGCCACCCCCTGGTTATCCTCATCTCCCACAGGCACTCAGCACTCCAGGAACAACTATGGCAGGTAACTGTGTGTCTGTGTGTGTGTGTGTGCTGCAGTTGGTATACAGAATTTAATATTGAAAAACTTCGTCTTTCCCAACAATGAATGAGGCTGCCTCAGGAAGGAGAGAACTAACCCCTGTTAAGGGTGCATAATCTGGACAGCCACTTGATACCAGCTCTGGTGAAGGGATTCAAGCATTTAGTGGGTATTTGGACTGTAGGACCTAAAGTCCCTTTTAGCCTAGGATGCTATTATTCTAATTGTTGTGCTGCCTTTCTAAGAGGTCTAGGGACATAGAGCAGTCTTGGTGTCTTAGGTATTTTTGAGGATATTTGACTTTGAGAGGACTTCTTCAGGAACCTACTTTGATTAGCTCCTGTAGATTCTGCTCCATTCATTCCATTGGAATTCCCCCAGCTATAGTTTCCAGGGAAGTACGTTATAGAGGAGGTAAGTTTTGGGAGTTACTGCTTCATATACTTTTACTCCTAGGTTCCTAAATGTAAGATAAGTTGCATTTAGCCAAGGGAATAGGGCACATTGTTAGAGTTGGAAAAAGGGTCTTGGGGATCACATCTATGTGAGGAAATGGAGGCTCAGGTCACCCAGTTTGGTAAGTAGGCAAAGCAAGACTCTGTATTCAGAGTCCATTGTTTTTCTCACATACCACACAACCCTTTACTTGGGCTATCTGAGGAAAAGACAAAAAGAAATGGGGGGTGGGTGTGAGTTTGAAACTCTGAAAGAACTGTGTGCCAGACAGTAGTGGGACCAAGTGACATGCCCATTGCTAAAGGGGAAGGAATGTAATCTGTTGTGAGTACTCACTGGTAATTTGTAGGTAGCCTGGTAAGTTTTTTAAGACTCGAGAGCCAGATTGCCAGCATCTGAATTCTGGTGCTTTGCCACTTAATGGCTGTGTGATGTTGGGCAAGCTACCTAACCCTCCTACCTCAGCTTCCCTGTCTATAAAAGGGGGCTAATAATACTACCTAACTCCTGGGGCTGTTGGAATTAAATGAGGATTATATGTAAATTATATAAATTAGCGCCTGGCCCACAGTATGAAATTTGTAAGTTTTTGTTAAACAATTCAAAGAAATACTGCATTTCTGTTATACTATGATATATTGGAAACCTTAGCATTTTGTAAAATTGTACAATAAAATATTTCAGGGCTTATGAGAAAAATAATATTAGCAGCAGACTACTTGAAATTTTGTGATCAGAGTACTAACAAAACAATAATAATCCAGTAAAAAATTCTACAACATTTAAAAGGATATGCTTAATTCCCAATAAAAGAATGAATTCTATAAGTAAATATCAGTCTCTAAAAAAAAGTGAAGTTGGCTTAGAAGTGGGTGTGTCAAGATGAGGAGACATGGGCATAATGCATCAAAATTAGGGGGCACAGGCCGGGCACAGTGTCTCACGCCTGTAATCCCAGTGCTTTGGGAGGACAAGGTGGGAAGATCACTTGAGCCCAGGAGTTTGAGACCAACCTGGCAATATTATAAGACCTATCTCTACAAAAAATAATAATAAAACAATTAGCTAGGTTGGGGTGGCAGGTACCTATAGTCTTAGGTGAGGCTGAGGTGGGAGGATCCCTTGAATCCTGAAGTTCAAGGTTGCAGTGAGGTGTGACCAGGCCACTGTACTCCAGCCTGGATGACAGAGTGAGACCCTTTCTCAAAAATAAATAGATACATAAATGGAGGGAAGAAAAGGAAAAAGCTACTGGGGAGCACAAACAGCACGTGGCCAAACTGATACAAGAAGAAGAGCATGGGGAGGGTGGGCATTGTGCACTCAGCTGTGTTTCTCCACGGTTTACTGTGTTCCCTGTGTTGGTGTTCTCACTTGCTGTTACTTGGTGGCACAGAAATTAACTTACTGGGGGAAATTCAGTATGACCCAGTGTGACGTCATTGGTATACTGCCATCATTCTCCTGTTTACCATTCTTATGTGAGCCAGTTCATGTTACTGAAACATATATTGGAACAGAACAGACTATGAGAGAAATGGTTGCATCAGCACTTTTCTTATGCCTTTCTTATGCTTCACTGCAGCCTGGTATAGAAGGGAATATGGGTTTTGGAGTCAAGTGAAATAACTTGACTTTGTCCCCTACTAGCTATATGTGACTTTGGGTAACTTGCTCATCCTCTTAAACCCCATCTCTATCTCCCTTACCTATAAAATGAGGATCATAAGAGGCACTTGCTTGCTTGCATACTTAGGGGTGGATTAGTGAGATAATGTGTGCTCAGTGCCTGGCACATAGGAAGTGCTCAATAGGGGTTGATTTATTTTTCCTTTCTGTTCTACCCAAGTCACTACTATCACTGCCTCCTTCCTTCTAGGCCATCACGGAGCCATGAACCAGCAGCACATGATGCCTTCCCAAGCCTTCCAGATGCGGCGTTCTCTGCCTCCAGATGACATCCAGGATGACTTTGATTGGGATTCAATTGTGTAGGGCTTATTTCTACAAGGCACCAGACCCCAATGTTACCTTTCTGTGCAGTGAAGGGAAAGGTTTAAGAGAATCCAGTTGAGAATACAAACTTGCTAATCACTTTACCAATGTTATCAAAATTTCTTCTGAAGACAATCAAAAAGATTTTAGCTGGATAACCTACTGCTTTTATTCGATCCAAACAAGTACTACATGTTTGTCTCCCTGCCAGCTGCCCTATGTAGCTCCTAACTGTTGTGTGATTTGGACGGCTTTTTGCATATTTGTGTCAGTTTGATGTTAACCACAAGTGCCAGACTGATTTTTCAGACAGAGCCTATTTTGCTGCAAGCAGTTTATAGATACATATGTGTAAATATATGTACAAAAATTACTGAAAGGCTTCGATTTTTTCTAATTGGATTATTATGTCTTGAAAAGAAAGTTATTGTCAGTTTTTATTCCTTGTTAGGCTATTTTCTGCAGGATGCTTTTAACTGATGTAGGGAACTGAATGGGAATAGATTTTTCCAAAGCCCAGTTCCCCTTATTTAATCTTTTTCAGAAATGTGGGTAATGAGTTCTACCCAGTAAGTCAAGGAACCCAGAGTTTGAAACTCTCCAAACAATCCAAAGGGGCGTGTTGTTCTGAGCAGCATAGAGAACTGACCAAATTTGTTTTGATGCTTGGGGGATTATAGAGTATATGTTGTACCTTGTCAATGTCTGTTTTTCTAAATCTACATTATAGCAGCTCTAAAATTTGTTGATGGATTACAAGCTGAGCATTGCTTGGCTCTTTAAACAAATCAATGCTTCCATGTTCACTTAGTATTTATTATTCAAAAGTGTTATTTTAATATTTATTGCTACCTTATGTGAATGCTCAGCTCCTATTGGGTTCATTAAGGAGAAATGTGTCTGAAAGCACAGAATTATTTTTCTTGATAAGAGTTTACAGACAAGACAATCAGAGGGATATTGTGTCATTCTCTGTCATCACACCTTTTACCATGTGAGTATATTTCTGTATCTTAAAGGCATTCCTGTTGATTGAGACTTATTATTTAAATAGGATTTTTATGGAATTTGAATCAGATTCCATTTGGGCAACAGAACAGCAGGGCAGTATTTATAAAGCAAGTTTCGTCACTCATTCTTTTCATCTAGGTAGCACTGAAAGGAGGATAGAGGCACACATGGATTTTATTTGCTTCAGTCTTCATTGCAGATATTGTGTGGTCTGTTGTTTCTGTTGTCCTGTGTGTCTGTGTATGCATGATATTTGGTCACTCTCTTTGAAATGCAGCCCGCCTCTTAGGGGTTTTTACTAAAAGTTGTTTGTTTTGTTTCATATATCACAGTTACTTTGCATGGATTGATTGTCTTAGTTTTATAATAAAACTAGAAGAAATGAGATGCTTTTTAATGAATACAATTTGAATTGGTTTAGACAAAAAATTCTATCAATTCTAATGGAGAAATATATTACATCAAACAAGGAGTAATAACTGCTCACTGGTTGCTTTTTAGCATCTCTGGTCTCTGTCAGCCATGCTAAGTCACTTTAATTAGCCTTAGTGATTCTATGGTTGAGTACTGTCTACTTGAACTGAACAAACATCTTTGTGTGTGTGCACATGCCTGTGTGCATACGTGTGCGTGTGCAAGAGATAGTGTGAATGTGTGTTTGTGTATTTTTTTAATGGAGTGTTGCCTTGAATGAATCACTGGGAAGCCAGCCATGGTTAAGGGCTGGTGAGGTTGGGGAGAAAGGAAGAGCTTTATGTTTCTCTGTTGTTTGGATCCTGCTCGGCATGAAAAAGGAAGCTCAGTTCCAGCCCCTTGGATCAACGAAAATCAGAGGATTCTGGAAAGGCAGCCAACTGGCCCCTCTTAGAAGGATCAGAGGCAAGATGAGATGGCAGCTTGCAGAGTAAAAACTTGAAAAAAGGGGGCAATTTTCAGTAGTCTGCTCAAGTCACTGTTTTCTAGACACCAAAATAGCTGTTTTGAAACTGTTTAAATTGCTTGGGTGGCAATGTGCACTTTAAACAATTTGGGTATTGGAATGTGGTCTCTTATACTGAGTGATTTGGGTAGAGCCACTGATGATGATTTTACAAATTGTGTGAAGCTAATTTCCCATTTGGCAATCATTTACCAATTTGCAGTGATCAATATTTTTATGAGAATTTAAACTTACCAAGAATGACCCTGGAGGCAAAGCCTTCACCCAGACCCATCCTACTCTTCTGTGATCCATGTGGCCCAGGAGCCCAGGACAGGCCTTCTCTGGGCCCTGGCCAGACAGGGCTACCTGGTGAGGTGCAGGGAGTTCCTCTAGTGGCCATTTCACTTGGTAGTTATTAATACAGAGCAAGTTCTGTCTTGGGCTTAAATTGACTGAAAACTTTTGGGGAAAAGAATAATAAATGCATGTAATCAAATGGGGGCACTCTGTCCAGGAGAATAATCCGACTGGCATTTGTGGCAGTTTTTGAAATGTAAATGTATTCATGTGTGTGCTTGTAAATACGTGTCTCTCAGATGTTCTTTGAAGTGGGAGGGAATCAATCCGGGGATAATTTCAAATGGAATAGAGTATTTTGATATTGTTCATTCAGAGGGTGATGTGTACATATCTATATTGTATATATGTGATGAAAATGCATTGGCTTTTGTGTAAACACAACCTGCTCTCCGTACTGCTGTTGGACAGTCAGTGTTTTAATGTTTCTACAGTTTTGCTATTGCACGATTTCATATTTTGCCTCTATGATGAATGGCACCCATTCTTTGTAACTGTTTAGTGCTGTAAAGAAATATTCCAAGTGTCATTAGGATTGTTGCTGCCAGAACTGATATGCATGAATGGCACTTAAAATAAATATATTATGTTAACTCTATTTACAACACTGATTGATCTGTGTCATTCGCTGCAATTGAAGGAGTAGGATTGGAGCTAGTCCAGATGCAGAAATCTCACAACCAGGACCCCTGAGTCCTTGAGGTCTCTGAGATTGTGTCCCATGTATTGCTGCCTCAGAACTGTAAATGTTGTCGTTTATTGAGCATCATTTCACCAAGCATCATTCTCCTCATTTACAGTGCCTATACAATGAAGATAATACCTGCCTCCCAGAGTTATAGTGGGATTACATAAACCACCATTTATAACACATTAACTGCCATGTGAGTTGTATTTAACTCATGCTAGTTTTGAGCCCAGGGCTTTGTGAAGCATATGTAACTCATACATCTCTTCACCTTGGGAGCTACGTGAACTATTTTTAAGATTGCATATAACTCACACACAGAAAACAGTAAAAAATAACAAATTTTTCATTAAATTAGAAAAGATCGTTTTGGTTTTTTTTTGTTTTGTCCCTGTCCCCCCTTACTCCCCAATCGTTTTGTTTTTGAAGTTTTTCTATTTTTGTAATAAAACACCATGGCCCCAAGGAAAAAAATTTTTTTTCTAGTGTGGCAGTGTGTTAAAGAAACATTTAGAACAGCACCTGGGACGTAAAGCATACTGGTACTCAGTATGTAGCAGGTGCTGTGCTAAGTAGATGTTGTAGTCCTCATTTTACAGACATGGAAACAGCTGAGATAGAGGTATAGTGACTAGATCTTTAGTTGGTAGGTGACAGCTAAGGTTTGAATTCAGGTCATTTGCTCCAAGCATCATGTTCTTCTATACGATCTTCTCTTCCCCTGCCCTTGCCCCTGGTGTTGTCCCCAGCACTGCCTTCCCAGAGAGCTATTTCCAAAAGGTTAAAGTGGACCTTTTTTCTTTTTTTTTTTAAATTGCTAACTCTGTATAAAGCTCTCCCTTGAGAAATCCAGAGATAAAGAAACCACTGTTCCTGCTGTTAGGGAGCACAGACTTGCCCAGGACAGGTAGCAAATCCCAGCTCAGAGAAAATGCCCAGAGAGGCTACTCTGAATGTATGCCCAGGCAAGGCAAGATGCTGGGCATTGTGGCAGTGGTTTAGGAAAGCCTTGGGGTGGGTGTGGACTATTAAGTTGGGTCTTCAGAGGGCCTTAGACAGACAGAAGAAGGTATTTCCATTTTTATCTCTCCTATCCCCCCACCTCTCTCCATGTGACATGCCTGCTCCCCCTTTACCTTCTCCCTTGATTGGAAGCTTCTTGAAGTCCTCACCAGAAGCAGATGCTGGTGCTATGCTTCTCGTACAGTCTGCAGAACTGTGGGCCAGATAAACCTCCTTTCTTTATAAATTACCCAGCTTCAGATACTCCTTTATAGCAACGCAAAATGGACTACAATGTCTGTTTATTACAATTTTACAGGAAACAGGCTCAGAAAGGTTAACTTACCTAAATTCTCACAGCTAGTAGAGGATCTGGGATAATTCAGTCTAGGCCTGACTTCAGAGTTCATTTCCTTTTACCCCACTGCTTTCTAAAAAGAGGAATTTTCCTAAAGCCAAGGATAGTGATTATCCACCATGTGTGTGTCCTTTGAAGGGAGGACTGTGCTTTACACCCATCATAGGTAAGTTTTGGTCACTAACAGTATCTCTAAAGGACTGTAGTCGGGGCATAGTCAAATCTGGTCACCTTTTGCTGATTCAGATACAGCCGAACTGCGCTTCTGCTGATCAAATGAACAAAGTAAGATCATTAAGATAGATGCATGTTTAGGTCTCAAGGGTGTAATGTGTTACAGTGTGCAAAGGGATGCTTTTCATAGATGGGACCCTCATCAGCTGAGTAAAGCAGTCCTGGAGAAACCATGGAAGCATCAGTTTCCTTTCATTGAAGGCTTGCCTGCATGTAAATGCCCTGCAATCACAGAGCTATCCTAAAAGCTTCAAGCTAGAAGGGACCTTAGGAATCATCTAATACAACCCCACATTTTGTTGTTTAGAACATCGAGACCCAGAGAGGGAAGCAACTTGTTCAAGTCATAGCTAGTTAGAGAATTTGAGGAAGGGGAATGAAGAATATCATTGACCTGGCAGCAATTTAAAATTCCTGCACACATTGTCTTATTTGATCTACACAATAACCTGATGATGCAGTACCGTTAGTGCTCCATTTTACAAAAGAGGAAACAGCTTTGGAGAGGTAAGGCACAATGGAGTTGCATCATGAATGCATTCAGTCAAAGTATGCAAATTCATACATATTTGGCCAAAAAGGAAGTATGGAAATTTTAAATAATGTTAGAGTGCAGTATCCGCTTGTGATGGACATGTGCTCCTGAGTAAGTGTGAGATGGAAGATTCGAATCTGAAATTTTAACTGGTGTTTGCTTCCATGTACCTCTCTGCATGAGAATCTCCTCACTGAGTATGATTCCAGCGGATAAAGATATACGTGTTTTGTACAAAATTGCCCTGGGATTCAAGCCAGCTGCTTCATCTGGCACTCAAAGATGATAACCAAGAACTAGAAAAACTGGCCGTGTTGGGCTTATCCACAAAGTGGTGCCTTCCCAAAGGATGATTTTCAAGTGATTTTGAACTTACCTCCCTGCACTCCTTCCCTGATATCTATGACTAGTCAACATGTGCAAAACACAAACTTGGTAATTGGCTGCAACAGAAGAACTCAACCCCAGATCAGGGCTGGCTTCAACCCCCAGCTCTCCTGCACTGCCTCTAAGCAACACTGACCCTGGAAGTGGAGAAATGGACAGCTACCCTCTATTAAGTACTTGTTACTTAATATTACTTACCCCAAGCACTCGATAGAGATTATCCTGTTTACTCTTCAGGACAACCATGTGTGGCAGATAGCGTTATCATCAACTTGCCCGGGTCATCCAGCCTGGAAGTGGAGGAATAAGAGTAATAGCAGCAGTAGAGCTGGGCTTCAAACCTAGGCTGTCCAGCTCCAACATCTGCACTGCTGTGCTGTCTCAGGTCCTGAGCTCTGAGCAGTGGGGCTGCAGTGAGCACGTGTGGCCACCAGAGGGCGGGGCTGCGGCTGTGTCTTTCCTCTTTCGGGTATCCTTTCCCCTTGGGGCTGTGTTCCTTTCTCTGCGACTCCAGAGGGGTGGCAGGGATTGGAGCAGCCAACTCTTAGAATCTGTGCCCCTCCTTTCCCATGACAGAGCTTGCTGGAGAAGGCCAAGGGCTCTCTCTAGTACCCAGCAGCAAACACTGCTGCTGTTTGGTGGGGCCCACTCCAGAGCTGCCTCTGAGCCTGCCACCCAACCCAGCCCTCCTGGTGTCTACTGTTCCCCAACTCCCAGGTTCGCATGGGGGAGGTTGCCTCACCATCAGCCTCAAACTCTGAGTCTCCTGAGGCTCTTTTTCTTCTGCGGCTGGCTAAGGCCGGGCACTGGCATTGTTTCAGCAGGCACAGAGAGGGCTCTGGTCACTGGGCGTCTACCCTGGCCCAGCCCCTGACCCCAAGCAGGCCTTGTCTCTGCACACCCATGCACTGACTTTGAGACCATCACAAACATTATGATTATTGCCACCATTTGCCCGGCACTTGACAGCCGTTATCTCAGTTAGCACACCCAACTGCCTTGTGAGGCCGGTGTCATTACCTTTTACTGCTGGACATTGCCACTCAGAAAAGTGAAGTGATTGCCCAAGGCCATGGCCTGTGGGGGAGGTTGGCAGGAGGACGGGAGCCCAGCTGTGCCTTGGTCACACCTGCTCCTCCCGTGAGGCTCTTCCACAACACTTCCCAGTTGCCCTTGACCTTCCTCAGCCACCCCACCCCACCCCACCCCAGAGCCAGGCCTGGCCTGACGTCACTGGGGGTGAACACGCCCCTGTCACTCTGCAGCCCCCAGAGAGCAGACAGGCAACTTCCCGTCCCAGACAATGGCAATAAAGACATCTGGGGACGCTTCTCGCCCTTCCCATGCCCGAGTGACGTCCACAGGCAGAGGCCTTCCTGGAACAGTCCTCTGGTTCCGTGTGAGCACGTCTGCGTGCTTAAGCTCGTGTGACTGTGTGTGTGTGAGACTATCTGTGAGCACAAACCTTGTACGTGTGTGCTGGTGAGATTGTGTGTCTGTGGCTGGGGTGTGATGGGTCGCCTGTGTGATTGTGACTGGGGCTTTGTGTATCTGTGTGTGCTCATGATCTGCAGACGGGGCAGAGAGATGGCTCCTCACTCAAATTTGGTGCCTTAGCAGCTCTCCCTCTGCTCCCAAGCACCCATGTGCTGGGAGACACTTGCCTGGGATTGAGCCAAGATCACAGACACTGTCAGGGTTAGGCCCTGTGAGGCTGATATGGATGAAGTCCTCCCTTCTCTTATCACATCCCTGCCTTGTCCTTGTCACCTACTCCTCCCTAGTCTATCCCTCCCAGCTGGCCCCAGGTCTATACCTCTCCTGCCCCTCGCAGCCCTATCCTGCCCATGGGAGGCTTCCGGCCACATCAGAGGCCGCTCCTTGGTGCGTTGATCAGTCGTGGTTGGGTGTGCTCCCTCCAGGTCCCAAGGGCCGGCAAGGTATTAGAAGCAATGGGAAGGATGCAGACTATAGTCAGAAGGAGTTAGAATTCTGTTTGGGCAAGACTCTGCCCTCTCTGAGCCTCAGTTTGCTCATCTGTGAAGTGGGGATGAACACCTTACCTCAAAGTGTTGTTGAGACCATCAGCGGGAAGGCGGGTGGAGAGCAGCCAGCCCGGGGCCTGGCACACACTGGTCCCAAGGAGTGATCTTCCCTGTCTCCCTCCCTCTCCTCCATCCATTGCCAAGTTGCCAAGACAGCTGATTCTCCTCCCACACCATCCTCCAATCCACCCTTTGCCCTCCTGGAGCACTGCCAGGGGTGGAATGCACCCCTTCTCTCCTGGCCTAGTGCAGCGCCGCGTCCAGGCAGTCCACGTCGACACTCATGCCATGGTGCCCTTTCTGGATCACGGCTCTTATCATGGCCTCCCCTGCTCTGAAGCCTCCATGGCCTCCCACAGTCCCCGGGTTAAGGGCAAAACTCCTTAGCCTAGTATTTAAAGCCTCCTTCTCCGGGCTGCTCACCCACGGCCCGCTGACAACGCCGTCTGCTGCCACCCACCCCACCCGCCTTCCCCGCCTTGCCTCTGCCTCACAGTCCCCAGCTCCAAGGGGCCAGGTCTTCCCACTGGTCAAGGCCTGCTTCCCGGGCCACGTCATCTGACACGCACCCTCTGACCTGGCCCCGGGAGGGCCTGCTGCTCCAGGCTCGTTCCTGTCTCGCACGGCTCCCAGCACACTCCCTGCGGAGCCCCAGGGAGTCTGTGCCACGTCCCTGCGTCTGGCCTGTGGGCTCGGGGGTCCTCTCTGTGGGGCACGTGTCCTCCCTGCCTCGAGGACAGGGAAGGTTGGGGGACGTTGTCTGGTGGCCAATGCCCAGAGCAGGCTTGGGCTGGAGGTGAGGCGGCAGCTGCTGTCCCGCCAGGCAGGGAGCAGATGGTGAACGGGCCGGGCCGCAGGGCTGTGAGATGACACTGCTAGCAAACAGCCGGACACACCCTCCGTCCACTCCCCAGCTGTACCCCTGGAGCATCAAGGGAAAATGCCGGCCCACCTGGGGCCTGGGGCGTGAGAGATCCCTCCACCCAAGCCTGAACTTGGGCTTAAGCCAACAGGCTTCCAATCCCAACTCAGCCATCCACTTTTCTGTGTGACACTGAGCACTCTCCTGGGAGCCTCAGTTTCCTCTACTGTGAGCTGGGCTCCATTGACCTACCTCACAAGGTCTGGCTCAGTAGCCACTCCTTTCTTTTTCCCTTTCCCTCGTTGGAGTTTGGGGCCAGGAAGACTGCTGGAGGTATGGGATGTACTGAGTATAAGTTTAGGCTTTTCTTTGGCATTTGAGAGAACTGGCTTCGGTTCTGGAATTTGTAGCTATATGACAACAGCTGCCCCCAAGTCCACCTGGCAATGAGTCTGAAATATTGTGCTTTCCTCTAGGCTGAGGTAGCCTCATGCTTGTGTCTACACTTATGCTTTCTATTGGCCAGGTGCTCTTGTGCAGTGTACAACACATACAACCATACAGAGCAGCCCTGTATGCACCCTTGGGAAAGTTATGATTTCTTTACCTCTCTGAGCTTCTGAGCTTCAGTTTACCCATCTCTAAAATGGGGCTATACAGTTGTTTCTTACATATTCCCGGAGCTGTTAGGAGGGTCACATACATTGTAATGCCTCAGACAGTTCTGGATTCTCATAGGAACCAGAGATTTTTATACCCTCCAAGGCACATTTACGAGCAGCATGGGAAGGCTGTGAAATGTGAGTCACACCCCTTTCGAGGTTACACAGATCCGTATTGAAGGCTCTAGGCCTCCAGCCGGGCTCTGTTCTAGGCCTTCCTGCTGAGGTCAGCTTGGGCCTCGGGGCCTGCAGAGAAGGGGACCCAACTTGAGTGCGCACACTGCAGCTACAGTGAGGTCTCCTCAACGCAAGCATTAAGCTACCTCTTGGCCAAGAGGGGTCGCATCAGTGCCCTCACAGAGCCCAGAGGGCTGTCCCAACAGCAGGCCAGAGCTGGCAGTGGGGTGAGGGTGGCTGGGCTTTTAGGGAAAGTCCGTTTTCCTCACTGGTAAAACGCTTAGCCCAGAGCGTGCGCAGAGTGAGGCATGGTACGTGTCAGCTGCCGTCGTTAATGTGATGACTGTCACAAAGGCTACCGCAAGACTCGGTGGCCCACTCCGCGCCAGGCCTTGTGGAGCACGCGGGGCCTCCACCAGCAGGAATAGCAGTCTCTGCTTCCAGCCGTACACAGGGCAGTCAGCAGGACGGACGGCAGGGGAGGTTTTATGACGGGGAGCACAGGGGAGGGGAAACGGTCTTCACCTGGGCTTACAGGGGCCGGGGTTGGTCAGGACAGGTCGCTGGAAAATCCACATTTTGCAGTGGAGCTGTCACTGCCCCCATTGTCCCGACGCAGACGCTGAGGCTCAGAAAGGTCCTGCGGGTTTTCAGTGACGAAGCTGGATTCGAGCACAGGCTGCCTGGCCCCAAAGCCTGAGCTCGTCGGCCTGCACACCCAGGCCTGGTCCACTTCCTTGGTGGGCGCTCAGCAGGGGCCTGTCATGAAGGCAGGGGAGTCTACCTTTCCTCGGAGCGAGGGCCGGCAGGGGTTCCCAGGGGGCAGCCAGGTGGTCGAGGTGGGGCGGCCTGGAAAGATGCCGGGAGCAGGAGTTTGCCAGAAGAGATGGAACCCAAACAGCCTCAGACTCCCCTCCCACCCACATGGGATTATGAGGGGCTGGGGGTGCTGGGACCGAGGCCTGGGGACTCAAGGTGTGGGCCCGGGGTCCAGGACGCTTGGCGTCCCGGGAGGACCCCAAGACCCAGCCTCCAGCAGCTTCAGTGCAGGCTGCTGAGGCCCCGCATACCTGGAGAGGACTGAGGGGCCTGAACTCACATCGGGGCCCCACTTGGGCAGGGAGGTTGGCAGGACAAGGGGAGGAGAGTTGGTTCCCATTTCCCAGGGTGGATGTCAGAGGCGGGGTTGGGTAGGGCAGGACCCAAAGGGTCAAGGCCTAGGAGCCACTTCCTGTTTCCCATTGCCTGGAGTGACGTCGCTCCCGGGCTCCCCACCCCTGCCTTACACCAGGAAGTTTACAGCAGCACAATTCGCAATTGCAAAGAAGTGGGAATAACCCAAATGTCCATCAATACAGGAGTGGATTAACAAAATGTGGCATATGTATACCATGGAGTACTTCTCAGCTATAAAATTGATGAACTACCTATTGTATTATCCTGGATAGAGCCGGAGCCCATTCTCCTAAGTGAAGTGTCACAAGAATGGAAAAACAAGCATCACGTGTATTCACCATCACATTGGTATGAACTGATCAACACTAGCGTGCACATATGGAAGTAACATTCCTAGGGGGTCGGGCAGGGGGAGGGGGGAGTGGAGGGGTAAATCCACACCTAACGGATGTGGTGCACACTGTCTGGGGGATGGGCATGCTTGTCGGGCAGTGCAAAGGCAATTCA
Source organism: Microcebus murinus (assembly GCF_040939455.1). Lineage (NCBI taxonomy): Eukaryota > Metazoa > Chordata > Mammalia > Primates > Cheirogaleidae > Microcebus > Microcebus murinus. The sequence continues at coordinate 31,081,895 of NC_134105.1, read as the reverse complement.
TGTAACCAAAGCATTTGTACCCCTGAAATACTCTGAAATAAGGAAAGTTTAATTTAAAAAGAAAATAAAAAGCCCTGGCCAGGAGCTGCAAAAGAAAGAGGCTTTGGGGACCAAAGCCCCCCCCTTACCCTCAACCCTGCTGCATCTTAAGAGGGGAAAGACTAAAAAACCAAAGTGGGTCAGGAAAAGGGCTCCTTCCGCCTAGCTGCCCCACCCAAACCCATCCTTAATGCTAAGTCGAATCCCAACCCAGCTTTAGCCTCACAGTTAAGCTCAGACCCAGCCCCAATCGTAAACCCAACTCCAACCACACCTCCAGCTTCACCTGCAAATCAGCTGCAGTCCTAATCCTGCCAAGGAGCCCACCAGGCTCAGACCAGCCTCGGTACTGAAATCCCCAGTAACCCAGTCCCACCAGCACCAAACCCAGCTCTGGCACTCACCCCTCCCCAGCCTCAGCTGCACTCCATCCCTGACCTGAATCGAATCTGGACCCCAGCTTGAAGCCTTGAAGCCTTACTTGAATTCCCACCCCCGCCTGCTACTTCAGCCTTGTCCTGATTTAACCCGCCCCACGCTGTGACTTCCTGCGGATCTTAACCCAGCTCCAGCCCTGCCAGCCCCACTGCACTCCTGGGCTTCTCCGCCCCAGGCTCCACAACTTCCACTTTAATTGTCCCTCTAGCCTGCCCTTGGGCCCCACTCCACCCACGCCCTACTCCTTTCCTGAGTGCCCCTGCCCCATGTGGCTGCTCCAGCCCCTTCCTGTCCCAACCGGGCCGCCATGGGAACGTGCTGCACGCAGTGCACACAGGTACACACACCTCAGTGTGCACAGACACACACGCCTCGGTGTAGACACAAACTCACACCCCTCAGCATACACACACACCTCATTGTACACACAGACACACACATACCTCAGTATACACACAAACACACACACTCAGTGTGCACACATACCTTAGTGTATATGCACATACCTCAGCATACACACACATGCACATACCTTCAGTGTGTGCACACACACACATCTTGGTGTACACAGAACACACACATCTCAGTGTATATATATATATATATATATATATACACACACACCTTGGTGTACACAGATATATACACACCTCAGCAGACACACACACCTGTTAACATACACACACACACACCAGAAAGGGGAGGAGAGTCTGGCCTGGCTCTGAGGACCAGCCTGGGCGGTGCGGGCCGTGCTCCCTCCAGCTCCTCCTCCGTGTTGACTGTCCCCATCCAGGGGTCCCCACCCCTCCGCCCGCCCTGCCGTCCTGGCATCCAGCCAAGTTTGCAGAGCCGAAAGATTGAGGTCCCAGGGCTACTCTTTCTCCAGTGTACTGGGGACCCCGCTCACAGCAGAGCACAGGGAACACAGTGGGCTGGGGACGCAGTCCTAACGGGAGGGACACAGGCACACACCAAGCACCCCCCACCCCCGACAGCATCTGTGGATCCTGGGCCAGGGGCCCGGCTCATTCCAGGACACTCTGAGGCCCCTGGGCAGGCAGGACAGCCGGGCCACCACAGGATGGGGACATGCTGTAGGTCAGACAGGCATGGGGTCACCAGGAGGACCAGGAACAGCAGTTGCTGCTGCTAAAAGTAGTAGTGGAATGGCCCTCTGCTGTGCGCCTTCTGTGTGCCAGGCATTGAGCATTTTAAAAACGTTGCTTAATCCTCAGAACAGTAATACCTACCCTACAGATAGGTATTACATCAATCTCCACAGAGGACATAAGGGACAATGAGACTCAGAGAAGGGAAGACATTTGTCCAAGTTCACGTACATCACAGCTGGGCAGTAGGTGGGATTGGAACCCAGGCCTGAGGATGGCAGAGCCAAGGCCTTCCTTAAAGTCACAGAAGCCAAGCCTGGCACCTGGTCTGCAGCCTCAGCTCTGCTGTTGGAATCTGCCTCACCCCATCCCTGCTGTCTAGGCTGAACTATTCACATTTTCCTGAATATTCCAGGCCTGTCTCACCTCCTGGCTGTCCTGAGACTAACACCCTTGGCATGAGATGGCCTTCTACACCAGCTCCTTCCCTGAGAAAACTTCCACCCGGGAGTGGACTCAGTGCTGGCATGACCCCCTTGGAGAAACCCTCCTGAACTGCCCTGCCCAGGGTGTGCGAGGTGGCCCCTCCATGCTCCCCCAACCGAGTGCAGCCCTGTCACCCCCACCCTAACCACCCTGAGTGGCCACTGGTCTGGGTCTGGGCCTCCCTCCTCAAGGGCAGGGTCTGCATGCCCACCCAGCACAGAGCTGGTCTGGAACAGTCATCCAGAACAAGTGTACAGGGTTGGAGAATGAATGCAAGACCAGCCCAGCCGAGACTCAAAGTGGGTGCCCAGGGAGGGACTGGCCCCTGCCAGGCTCTTATCTTCCAAGGCTGTCTTGAGCCTTATCTGATGAGACCTGACAGGTGAGCAGATGAGAGTGACAAGGGCTCCAGGTTACTCAGTAACCCTGCTCTCTTTAAAAGTCCCACTGTTTCCCCCTGGCATCCAGAACCGGTCACCCTCTGTCCTGGTACCACTGCCATGAACACCTTCCTGCTGTTTGCACTCTGCCTCCTTGGGGCCTGGGCTGGCCTGGCGGAGGGGGTCACTGTGCAGGTGAGTCCTCCATCCCTCCCTCAGCCCATCCTCTCGCTGCTTCCAGTGCCCAGGGCCTGTCCCCTGAAAGAGCACCCCGTCTTTGGGGTTGGAGTGGGGGTGTGTGTCTGAGGCTTGGCCTTCATCAGGGACCCCCTTCTCAGGCCTGACACACATGCCTTACCCTCCAAATGTGGAGGAGAAAGAACACCAGGTAGAGAGAAGAGAACCTTTGGGAAAGGTGGGTGGTAGCCACTTTCCTGAGGGCCTGCCATGTACTGGCTAGTCCCCAAGTACCTTGCTGCTGCCCGACGGTCACCCTGGGAGGAAGGGGTTATTGGTTCCATTTTACAGAAGAGGAGAACCGAGCCTCGTTCCGTAACAGGCCATGGGCGCAGAGCTGGGAAGCGAAGGAGCTAGGTTCAAATCCAGCCTTTACTCCTGCGTTCTGTGCTCAGCCATAGCATCCATCTGGCTCACAGGAACTGCATGGCCATCCTGGAGGTCCTGAGGGGTGCGTACACCCCCCTCGGAGGCAGAGCCCAGCGGCAGGCCAGGCTGGCACTCAGCAGGGGCCCTGCTGTTTACCACAGCCATATCATTGAGGCCTTTTATTGCTTCTCAAACAAAAACCAGGAGGCAGGCTGGAGCTGGGTCCCAGTGATCAGCCCGAACAGCTCTGGGCTGGGGAGACAACCCTGGGGTGGCCACGTGGAGCTGTGATGCCTGGGTGCTGGTGCCCGCGCCTCTCTCTGAAATCAGCATGCTGGCTCCTGCTAGGTCCTTAGGGACCTAGCCTGTCCTTGGCTTGTCACACCCATTTTCTCCGTTCCTTAGGGAGCATGCAGAACCTGTGGCTTCCAGGGTGCACTGCGTCACGGGGCAAAGCCAGGGTGGGGGGCCTGATCTCTGTCCTCACGCTGCCCCTCAGGGGAGCCCGGGGACACGGCTAGGATGCAGGCTGCAGCCTAGCCCTCAGTCTGGTGTGTCTCTTTCAGGATGGAGACTTCTCCTTTTCTCTGGAGTCAGTGAAGAAGCTCAAAGGCCTCCGGGAACCCCAGGAGTCCAGGATTGGGAAATTCTGGAAGCTTAAACCCATGGACGGTGAATCCGTGGTTCCCGTCCTCTGTAACAACTCGAAGTTTCCAGAAGAACTCAAGCCTGTCTGCAAGGAGCCAAACGCTCAGGAGATCCTTGACAGGCTGGGTGAGCAGCCTCCTCTCTGATTGGCAGGGCTTGGGAATTCTCTGATTGGCTGCTCTTGAGGAACACTGTGCTCTGATTGGTAGAATTCTGAGGAGGGGCTCAGCTCTGATTGGTCAGACTAGAGAGCTTGGCTCTGATTGGTGGGTCTATTGTGCACTCTGCTGAAATTCTAAATTGTAATTGGTGAGGCTTAGGAAGAGCTTCACTCTGACTGGTGGGTGGTAGCACTGCGCCTGGTTCGTCTGGTCTTAGCTGTGTCTCCCTTCTTAGGATCTCCGCTCTGATTGGCTTGAGCTGTCCCTGTGCCCTGGTTTGGGGTGAAAAGCCAAAGTGGGTGGGACAGGACAGAACTGCGGAGATTCTCCTTGGGGGCTGGGTGGCAGATGTCCAAGCTCTGGCTCAAGGGAGGCAGGGGGCTCTGGGGGAGGGGACGCTGGCTCTCACGAGGCCCATCTCTCCTGTCCAGAGGCCATCGCTGAGGACCCGAACACATGTGAGATCTGTGCCTACGCTGCTTGTACCGGATGCTAGGCGGCTTGCTCGCTGCCTTCTTCCCCTCCCCCGCCGGAAAGCCCTTTCTTCTGCCGGAGAGGCCGCCCACTGTACTCTCACTCACAGAAGCTCAACCCTACCCTAGCCCCAGAACAGAGGAGTGAAGAAAGAGCAGCTGGGGGTGGGGGTGGGGAGCCTAGGTGACTGGAGACCCAACTCCCTGACGCTGACCTTTGCTAGCTGCATTGCAACCCTCAGCTAATAAACCAGATTCCAGAGTACTCGTAGTGTTGCCTTCCTTTCTTTCTTCACCCATCAGTCTGCCCTGGGAAGCTTGGGGTTCAGTGTGCTAAGTGAAAGGACCCCCATCCCCCTGCTAAGGACGGAAACATGGCATGGAGAGAACCTGAACCTCCAGACCACCAGTGGGTGGGGAGGCTTTGCTTTTCTTTGGCATCTCGTGGGGTCACCAAAGTCACTAAGCCACAGTGAGCACATGAGCCTGTCCCAGCTGGTTTGGATGACCAACACAGACATTTGACCCACTAGGAGACTGGTGCCAAGCTCTTGGGTATTCAAGGTGCCTCAGATCTGGCTGCCACTCACTGACCACGCCTGCATGGCCTCCTGTCCTCCCCCACAACCCCATCCCAAACTACACCTCTCACCATTTCCTCTGCACTCCTCCTCCTCCTCCACTCCTGGCTAGAAACTGCCACTCGGGCTCCAAGGCTTTGCTCCATGGTCTCTGCTCAAGACATCCTCCTGATCTCCCCAGGGAGAGTCTTAGTGTTCCTGAGGCAGGAGATTAGGATAGAGAACACAGGTGGCACAGAACAATGGGAAAAAATTAAGGTTATTGATCGATGAAAATAAAAGCTATGGTTGAGCTGCGATTGTAGCCATTGTGGATATACCTTGCTTGCCCGGTTTGGGGAAAGTCCTGTGGGAGGCGCCTGAGCAGATGGATGGCAAGAGTGTCCTCAAATGACTCTGACTTCATTATCCTATCATTACCATAAATTAGCATTGCAGCTTCACCTCCTCCCTCCACTGGGTTTTGGAAGCCATGACACATCTGGGTCTAAACAAATAATGTATAAAGCTCCCCTGCCCAGTAGATGGGAGGAAATAGCATTTTCATTGGCCAGGGAGATGGCAACACAAGAATGAGGAAGTCAGAAGAGAGAAAAAGAGAAACCCAATAAAACCCCAGGGCTACTGTCTGCTGGGATGTGTGCCTACTCCTACCCCTCATTTGGAGTGTACTATCACCTGCTAATCTTTCTTGACACTTCCCTCCATGTCTAGAGATATATTTGCTTAATAAACTTCTTTCACTTTGTTTTGCTGCTTTGGTGTTTGGTTTCAATTCTTTGTCTCCAAGCACAAGAACTGAGGATGATCACTAATAACATTCCCACTCTGTCCTTGGTGCTCTCTGGGCTCTTTTATCACCCTCAACCCTTGCACAGCTCTGGCCACCTTATTGTTGTAATGGCCTCTGTGTCTGGGGGAGGCTCTCTGACCCCCAGAGCTGGTGAGATCCACCCACATGTCTGATAGCATGAGGATATAACACAGGGCAGAACAAAAGCAAGGACTATGTGGTCCTGGTCCTGGCTTCAGCCCCAGGTCTTCCGGGTACTGTGTAATGTTAGGAAAGTCAGCTTCCTTATTTGTGTCTCAGTCTGCCCCTCTGTAAATTGGGGCACTAGTACTTCCTGTCTCCCTGGCTGGGTGAAATAATGCCTGTAAAGCCCACAGTTGGGCCTGACACAAACATAAAAGGAATTCAATAAATGATAAAACAAACAAACCAGAGAAAAGGGGATTATGGTCAGGCTTAGAATGGTTAAGACAGGGTTGAGGAGGAAAGGCATGGAAGTAAGGCCAATGAGCAAGGGCAGTGGCAAGGAGGAGCGAGGAGGCAGCCGGGGTCCTCTTTGGGGGAGGTGGGGGTGGAGGTAGGGATGGTGGTGGAGGGGGAGTGCCACAGGGGGATTCAGGCAGATTTCCTGGGCTTCTGAATTCAAAGGGTAAGGTCTCTTCTGGCTGAGATCTGGGAAGGCTTTGTGAAAGGGGAGGAGGGAGTGAATTTGCATTGGATGGTAGAATTTCAAAACCACTGTCGAAGTAGGGAGAAAGAAGGTATTCCAGAAGGTAGAGATGCTCTATGTACGTGCAGAGGGACTGGAATAGTTCATTGGGACAGTGTGGAGCCGGGGAAACAGGACTGAGTTTGAGCCTGGCTGTGTTATTCACAAGCTGTGCCCCCTTTCTGAGACTTGGTTTTCTCATCTGAAAGTGGGGATGATAACAGATCCAGCACCTCGGGGGTTGCTAGGGGATTTGCTGAGATGTGGGGTGGAGTAAAAGGCAGAGTCAGGTTTCATGCCAATAGAGTCTGGCTCCAGAGTTAGGACATTATTATTATTATTTGTCCTGTTTGTTTTTTGAGACAGAGTCTTGCTCTGTTGCCCAGGCTAGAGTGCAGTGGTATCATCATAGCTCACTGCAACCTCAAACTCCTGGGCTCAAGCGATCCTCCTACTTCAGCCTCCTGTGTACCTGGGAATACAGACACGCACCACTGTGCCTGGCTAATCTTTCTATTTTTTTTAGTAGAGACAGGGTCTCACTCTTGCTCAGGCTGATCTCAAACTCCTGAGTTCAAGCAATCCTCCTGCCTTGGCCTCCCAGATTGCTAGGATTATAGGTGTGAGCCACCACACCCAGCCCTGAGTTAGGGCATTAAATTCCAATGACATTTTTCATAGAAATAGAAAAAACAATCCTAAAATTCATATGGAACCACAAAAGACCTCAAATAGCCAAAACAATCTTGAGCAAAAAAGAACAAAGCCGGAGACATCACATTACCAGATCTTAAAATCTACTACAAAGCTGTAGTAATCAAAGAGCACAGCATTAGCACAAAAACAGACATGAGGACCAATGGAATGGAAATGGATAAAGAGAGACCAGAAATAAATCCACAAATGTACAGTCAACTGACGTTTAGCAAAAGTGCTAAGATTGCACAATGAGGAAAGGATAGTCTCTTCAATAAATGGTCTTGGGGCATGCAGAAGAATGAATTTAGACACCTATCTCACCTCATATACAAAAATAAAATATAAAATGGATTAAAGACTTAAACATGAGACCTGAAATTGTAAAACTGCCAGAAGAAGCTGGATGTGGTAGTGCACACCTTTAGTCCAGCTACTTGGGAAGTTGAGGTGGGAAGATCACTGGAGCCCAGGAGTTCAAGGCCAGCTTGACAGCATAGTGAGACTCTGCCTCAAAAATAAACTACTAGAAAAAATGTAGGAGGACATCTTGACATTGGTATTAGCAAAAAATTTCTTGCATATGACTCCCAAAGCACAGGCAACCAAAACAAAAATAGACAAATGGGGTTGCATCAAACTCAAAAGCTTCTGCATGGCTGAGGAAACAATCAACAGAATGAAAACAGCCCATGGAATGAGAGAAAATATGAGGTTAATGTCTGAAATATATAAGGAAGTTAATAGCAAGAAAACAAGTAACTTCATTAAAAAATGTGCAAAGGATCTGAAGAAACATTTCTCAAAAGAAGACATACACAGGGCCAACATCACTAGTCAGGAGGAAATTGCAAATTAAAATCATGATGAGATATCATCTCACACTTATTAAGAATGACTTTTCACAATAAACAAAAGATGCCAAGCAAAGTGGCACTCACCTATAATCCCAGCTACTCGGAAGGCTGAGGTGGGCAGATCGCTTAAGCCTGGAGTTTGAGACCAGCCTGGGCAACATGGGGAAAGCCCATCTCAAAAACATTAATCAATTAATTACAAACAAAAGATAACAAGGGTTGATGAGGATGTGGAGAAAAGGGAACCCTTGCCCACTGTTGGTGGGAATGTAAATTAGTATAGCAATTATGGGAAACAGTATGAAGTTTCCGCAGAAAATTAAAAATAGAATTACCATATGATCCCGCAATCCCACTGCTGGGTATGTATCCAAAGAAATGATATGAGTACGTCAAAGAGATATGTATGCTCCCATGTTTATTTTAACATTATTCACAATAACCAAGATATGGAATTAATCTAGTGTCTATCAGCAAAGGCATGCATGGATATAAAAATACGGTATATGTGCACAGTGAAATACCATTCAGCCTGAAGAAAGAAGAAAATCCTGTTGTCTGTGACAAAATGGATAAAACTGGAGGAAATAAGCCAGACACAGAAAGATAAATATTGTGTGATCTCATTTAAATGTGAAATCTAAAAAAAAAAAAAAATCTAATTCATAGAAGCAGAAAATAGAATAGTGGTTACCAGGGGCTGGGATGGGGAGGAAATTGGAAGAAAGGAGAAAAGGGGAGGAGGAGGAGGGGAGGAGGAGGAGGGGAGGAGGAGGAGGGGAGGAGGAGGGGAGGAGGAGGAGGAGGGGGGAGGAGGAGGGGGGAGGAGGAGGAGGAGGGGGGGAGGAGGAGGAGGGGGGGAGGAGGAGGAGGGGGAGGAGGAGGAGGGGGGGGAGGAGGAGGAGGGGGGAGGAGGAGGAGGGGGAGGGGAGGAGGAGGGGGGAGGGGAGGAGAGGAGGAGGGGGGAGGGGAGGAGAGGAGGAGGGGGGAGGGGAGGAGGGGGGAGGAGGGGGGGAGGAGGGGGGGAGGAGGGGGGGAGGAGGAGGGGAGGGAAGAGGGGAGGAGTTGATCCACTGGGCTCATAGGGAGCATTTTGTCAAAGCTGTTACCATCACTATTTCTGTGTAGTGGCACATCCTTGTGCCTGGCATGTGGTAGGGGCTCACTCTGTGGTAGTTCCTTTTGCTATCTCCACTAGGAACGCAGGGCCCAGGGCCCTGCACAGCTGTAGGTGCAGCGGGGGATGAGTCCAGGTGGTGCATGGGCTGCAGTTAAACATGAGAGTGGCACAGGGGAGCCACAGAAGGGTAAGGGCACCGTCAGGGCGGTGCTGGGGTGTTCCTCTGGCATGGTGGGCATAGAAAACCCACAGGACAAGGGCAGGAAGGGAGCTGCGGCCTCACTGAGGGAGGTGCAATGAGGGCCCGGCGAGGGCGAGTGATGATAGCGGAGTGAGAAGCGGGCCCAGAGAGCCACAGGAGGCACCTCGAGGGCCCCCAGGCGGCCGGGCCTGCGGGGTGAGAGTGAGGAAGCAGCTGAGCGCCAGAAGGCATGACTCCTGAGCAGACCAGGGCGGTCAGGGAGGGCAGCCGTCTGCGGCATGCACTGTGGCCTTGGGGGGCTGAGTTTGGGCGGCATGGCCCTGTTGGCCTCAGCTTTCCTGCTGCCTAGCTTCCCAAGACCACGGCTGAGGAGGAGCCCTCTCTGGAAAGGCCCCGCTCCCGGGAATCCCCAGTGTGGCTCCTGGCCCGAGTTCAGGCACCAGGGTGGGGCGAGGCTGCAGTGGCCGCACCGTTGTCTGTTTGACACCGTGGCCCAGCCCAGCACCATGGAAGGGCAGGAACATGTGGGCAGAGCATGGACTCTGGTCCGGACGTCCCGGGAGGGAGCCTGCTTTGCCACTTCACTCAATCTGTGATCCTGGGCTAGTTATGTGTCCCTCTTTACCTGACTGTCCTCATGGGTAGAGTGGATATGGTCACAGTGACAGTGTCTGCTTCACCAAACTGTTGTGAGGACTCTATGAGTTAATACGTGGTGTTTGGAATAGTGTCTAAGATATAGCAAATATTTAATATTGATTGTTGCTATTATTAATAATATTCCTCAGGACCACCAGGGCGGAGAGAGGGAGGAAAGGACTCCCACTGGAGCTGACCAGACGGCCCCTGGGGGCTGGAAGGAGGGAGCTCAGGGAGTGAGTAGGAGGCCAAGACAGGCCCGGGGCAGAGTCAGGCCCATGATGGCTTGGGAAGGGTGTCAGGGGATCTGTCCCTCATCTGCCCCTCCAGCCCCACCTCCTGCCCAGCCCAAGCCCATGCCCGGGTCAGGAGCCCAGACGCTGAGGCTCTGAATGTGGGAGGCCCTGAGCTCTGCAGTCCTGGGCACCTCTCTCCCGCCCTGAGCCTGGGCTCCCTCTGATATGAAATGGGATCTGATAAATCGACTCCTCAGGACTTGGAAACTCAGGGAAATTCCCATCTGGTATTTTCCATCTCACCTTTCCCCTCAACCCACCCAGAAGGCCAAGAAGCTCCACCTGTGGCTGCTGGGGATGGACAGATGGACACCTAGACTCTGCGTGGGGAGGAGAATCTTTATTGAAGAGTGTGGCTGACTTGGGCCTGGACTCTCCTCCACCGTGTGTCCGATCCGGATGCAGACCCGGCTGCCCAGGCCCTGGCAGGGCGGTGACGACCCAGTGGTCGGGGGCCCTGCTGGAGTGGGGACGGGGCTGGGAGGCTGCCGAGGCAGTGGGCTGAGGTGGCACGGTGTCCCGGGCGGGCTCAGGGCGCTGAGGACCATCTCAGCGGCAGCCGGTACAGGCGATGTTCACGCACAGCTCACACTCGTCAGTAGCCATGCTCTCTGGGTGGGGAGAAAGCCGGTCAGCTGACCTGAACCCCAGACGCCTGTGGCTCCAGGGGTGCTGCTGGACAGGTGGCCGAGAAGGCCTGCACAGGGGTGGGCATTATCCTGCTCACAGACAGGAAGCATGAAACGTTGGAGGCCGAGTGAGAGCCCAGGTTCAAGTCCCAGGCGCTCTCCTTCCCAGCGGGGAGTGTGACTGGGCAAGTCAGTCACCCTCTCTGTGCCGGAGTTTTCTTGTCCGCTAAATGGACAGCATCAACCTGACAGGGTCACTGCAGGGACAGAATTCAGGCCATGGGACAGACACAGGGCCCAGGACACAGTAGGTGCTCAGTAAATGCTAGCTTGTTTCTCAGTTCTTCTGCCCTACTCTGCCTCACCCCCTAGGTTCCAGTTGTTTCCCCCTCTCGGAAGCCTTCTAGACCTGTCCCACCAGATGTGAGCTGTCTCCGTCTCCCCCTGTTCCACATGGCCATTGTCTGCTGGGTCTGCCCCATGCCTCCTTCCCTCCCACCTGTGAAGCCCTTGAGGGACTTCCCAGGACTGAGGGGCTCTGGGCTCATCTGCCTTGCAGTGCCCAAACCAGGAAGTCCTGGTGGGGACAGGGCCTGAGCCTCTTGGCTCTCCCCGTCCTCAGCCTCGGGTGGGTTGGCAGAAACGACGTGGGCTGGAGGAGCTGGGCTGTGGGCAGAGACCCACCAGGGGCAGGGAGTTCTGCAGGGGACAGGGGTGCTCACTTAAGGCCCTGAAGATGCTGGCAGCTTCCTGGGAGGCGCAGACAGGCTGGAGGTCCGAGGGCAGGGCTGGGTGGTGGCACACAGCGGGCAGGAGGCTCTGGGCCCGCAGGCGGGGGCTGGGCGCCCACTGCTGCTCCAGGTCACTCAGGTTCTTCACAGATTCCAGCTGCACCTGGAAGCCTCGGTACTAGGGGGAGGGGAGAGGAGATGGGAGGGTATCAAGACCCGGCCAGGGGCAGGCACTGCCACGAGACCCAGGGTTCCCGGGGCCCTTCCTCATCCTCATGAAGAGACCAGACCATGCTGGAAGGAGCAGCTAGGGTGTGGGAGGTGGTGTCTGGTCTGCTCCCACCCTGCACCCCGGCACCAGCCGTGCCACGGAGCTGGTAGAGGAAGAAGAAGCAAGGTGGTGGAGCACAGTGGGTCAGGCATGGTGTTAGAGACAGCCAGACCCCGGTTGGGACGCCCCAGCTCCCTGCTCTGGCATCCCTCGTGGGGGCCTGGTGCCAGCACACACTCGCTGAACTGGGTGCTGTCCCCTGGACTGACATGGCAAGGTGATAGCAGCCCAGGCTGGCCGGGCCCCAAGGCCAGGGCTGCAGGAAGAGGCTGAGTCTCCTGCATCCTTCCTGGGACCCAAGGAGGCCCTGCCCAGAGTCAGGGATGCCACACGCAGGGCCACAGATGCCGTGCTCAGCCGTACTCAGCATCCTGCCGCGTGGCAGGCAGGCCCTGCTTCTAGGACCCGTTCTAGCCTCACAGGCGCCTAGAAGGGCACCTGAGCCCCTCGCTGCCTTCCCCCAGGACCTTTGCACGTGCTGTACGCTCTGTGCCTGGCAGCCTCCGGCACCCTGCAATGTCAGCTCAAGGGTTCCCAGCCAGGGAAACTGTTCTGGTGACTGTCCCCATCCACCCATAGAGGGGTGAATGTGGACAGCTGTGGGAGCATCAGAGGGCTCTCCTTCCCCTTCTGGGCTCCTCCAGGGCAGGATCCGTGTCTTGTGCCACACGCTGACCTCTGTGACAGCGCAGGCCCTTGAGGATGGCAGAGCTGAGGAACAGCAGTTTGCTGCTGTCAGACCATCATCTCCGCCGTCGATGCCAGCCACCCCCACCCGCCAGCTGTCTCGGGCCCAGGGTGGTGATGGGTGTCGGCCTGAGCCCCGGGCCCGGTGCTGCCCCGTACCCTGCGAATTCCCAGCACACACCCTCCAGCCTCGCCAGCCGCCACGGGGACCTCAGGTGAAGGGCCAGCTGGCCAGAGGGGCTCACCTGGATGCGGACTGACTGCGTGCTCTGCAGCAGCACCAGGAGGACCACGGCCGCCCCCAGCGAGAGCCTCAGCACAGCTCTGCTGTCCATGTCGCTCCCGTGTTCCCTCCACCGGCTCCGGCCCGCATCCCCGCTAGCAGCTCTTTATAGACCAGGCTCCTGAGCCTCGGTCACTCATTAACTAGCCAGTGGGGTGGGGTTGACAGTGGATGGCTCTCTGACAAGCCCAGGCTGGTTCCCAGCAGGGGGTTGGGGGTGGTGAGGCCGTGGACCACAGCGCTTTCCTTCCGCACACATGGAGACCACGTCACACACAGGGAAAGCGAAGCTCGAGAGGTAAAGTGACCTGCCCCGGGTCGCAGAGCTAGTCAGTGGCAGAGCAGGGGCTCCAGCCAGAGTCTTTGGCCCAGGTCACCCACGGTTCTTTCTCTGGGTGAAGGATGCAGACGGACAGGCTGGCCCAGGGCAGGTGGGCAGACGCGGCTGGTCCCACTGCCCCAAGACCCACATCTCTCCCACCCCTCCTCCCAGTTCTGTTTAAGGACGATCCTTCTGACCAGCCCTTGCCCAGGCTTCGCCCTGCCTCTGCCTGCCACCTTCCACCTGTGCCCAGGTGCCCTCGAGCCACATGTGATCCATCTCATGGTCTGTGCCTTTCAGAAGCCAACAGCCTCACCTAGCATGGAGGAAAGAGCCCTGGCCTTGGAGACCTGGGTTCAAATCCTAGTCCTACTGCAGTGGTGTGACCTTGGGCAAGTCACACCAACTCTGACAGAGCCTCTGTTTTCTCTTCCATCAAATGGGCACTACAGAGCCCATTGCATGAGGTTGCTGTGAAGAGGTGGGGTGGGGGGCGGCGTACCTGAGCTTGCCTCCATTTCCTGGGTAATATGTCTGCAACACGCACCCTAGGCAATGCGTAACCAGTGGTTATGTGAAGAGGACAAAGTCTCTAAGGGCAATATCACCACTGCAAGACCGACAGCTGTAAACAGTGCCCGTGCCAGGGCTCAGTGTCTGGCATGTGGCAGGATCCCCCAGCATGCCACTGAATGGAGGCCCTGGTAGCCCATCTTGGCATTTAAGGTGGCACTCCAACTTGGTAGCTAAAATCTGATGTCATCTTGGTCCTTCACACCAATCCTACTCGAACATGCCAGATCCCATCTCATGTTTTTTATTATTTATTTATTTTTAAGGGTGGTCAAGTGAAACAGTGAAAAAGGAGAAGGAGCAAAGGAATCTGTAACTGGTTGTGATGAATTAGTTGTAAACACCCCTGCACTCGGACCAGCCCATCTCATGTTTTTGCTGATGCATGCCACCTGCCTGAAGTACTCATCTTCCTCTTTCTTATCTTGGACTTAAATGGAAAAAAAGCTCACGTGAACTTTGGAATGTCCTATGTCTTGCTTTGAATCCAGACTTCAGCCTTTGCTCTTTAGAGTATGAAGAAATTAATGGACTCTTACATGCTTTCTCATCTGTAAAATGAAAATAATCATCAGACAGAAATAGCTCTCATTTCCTGAATACTATGTGCTGGGCACAAGGCGGTTTTACAGGCATAACCCCATTGAATCCTGTAGCCAGGTCTTATCTTACTCATTGCACAGATGAGTAGCCCGAGGCCCAGTGAGGCACCAAGGCTGCCGTCACTGTGGGAGTGAGAGAGGGGAGCAGGTTTTCTATCTGGAATTCTTGCTTCTGCTCAGCCTGTGGTGTTACAGAAAAAGGAAGCCAGGCCTTGGAGGCAAGGACAGCTGGGCTCCAACCCAGACTCCGCACTTACTAGCGGTGTGACCTAGGGTACATTGCTCAGCTCCTCTATGTCTCCACTTTTTCATCAGTCAGAGGAGAAAATAATAAATATCATAGGGGGGTTGTGTTAGGAAAAACACAACCTGTGAGTTTCCCCGTCCCCAAACTGATCATTTCCCCAGCATGTGCCTGGCCCGTGGGTACATTCAGTCAAGGGCGATTTCCCTGCCTCTCCACCATAGAACACCCCCGACAAGCCCCATCTGTGAAACTGCAGCTGGGACAGTTCTGATCTCCGACCTATGCAAGCTGAACTTGGTGCCATGCCTTTCTCTCCAGAGCTGGATTTGACCCACGGTAGGACCTTGGGCAAGTGACACCACCTCTGTGATCTCAGTTTCTCTTTTGTAAAAATAGGACCAGTCTCCAGTGTTTGAAGTTGTCGTGAGGCTGCCTGATACCCCAATCCACACTCTTTCCACCATAGGTAGCCCACCCCCATCAGCCCCACATCTCCACATCTAGGGGACAAGGAGAGACCCTGTGGGGTTTGGAGGCCCCTCAGCCATGGCCTCCTCCAGCCAGAGCCCATCGTGTGTCAGTGTCAGTCTTCCCTGGGAACCAGGTGTGACTTTCCTATCTGCCTAATGTGATTCAAATTCATTTTCCCAATCCACCTCCTCCTAATCTCTTCATGAATGACCCACCATCCATCAAAACCAACTTGGTCACAAACGCAAACCCTCGCTGCCACCCTGTCAGCCTATGAGCCATGACGTCATATCATTAGGGCACTTCCTTCTTTATGGACGTGGGAAGAGGCTGTCATATCAGCCTGGACCTACACAGGGCAGGTGACAGTTTGCCCGTGTGTGTGTTTGGGCTTCTCCTGTCTCTACACCGAGTCTCTGCCTAGCTCCTGTGACACTCCCTGCCCTGTTTCCTCAGCAGCACTTGTCGCCGCTGACTCTCCATCTATCTCAGAGAAAAGTACGTTTCCACCTGGCTTCTGGGACGCACGGTCTCCAGATTTTCTACCAGTCTCGTTGGCTCCATCTTCTCAGTTTCCTTTGTTGTTTCTTCCTTCTCTTCCTGACCTTGAGATGTTAGATTGCCCCAGGGACACTGGGCTCAGTCCTTGGAAATCTTTCCTCTGTCCATAATCTCACCCTTGGTGACCTTAGCTGGTTTCAAGGATTTTAATGCCATCAATAGCCTGTCCACTCTTTAGCCTGGCCCCTCCCCTGGGTCCCAGACCCATTAATTTAGGCCTCTTCAGCACCAGTTGATGGGACCACCATTTGCCCAGTTGTTCAGATAAAAAAATCTGACCGTTATCATTGGTACCTCTTTTTCTTTTATTTGCCAAATTCAATTCATTAACAAATCTAGTTGGCTCTATCTTTAAACTATTTTAGGCTCCAACCACCGTGTCTCCCAATCTCCACTGCTACTCCCAAGTTCCAGGCTATGATGGCCACAAGGATTATTGCAACAGCTTTGTATTAGGCAGAGTTCTCCAGAGAAATGGAACCAACAGGAGATCACACGTCTATTCTAGAATATTATTTATCTATCTGTCATCTATACAGATTTATTTTAAGGAACTGGCTCACGTGATTGTTTGGGCTGGCAAATCTGAGATCTTTAGGGATGTTTGGCAGGCTGGGAATTCAGGTAAGAATTGATGTTGCATTCTGGAGCCTGAGATCTGCAGGGCAGGCAGCAGGCGGGAAGCTCAGGCTTTCTGTGTTTCAGTCTCGAGGCAGAATCACTTCCTTGGGAGACTTCAGGCTTTGTTCTTAAGGCCTTCAGCTGATCGGGTGGGAAGCCCACGCAAACAGTATGGAGGCTAATCAGTCTTCATCAAAGTCTACTGATTAGAAATGTTATATGAAAAAAATATTTTCACAGCCACACATCTAGCCTGGTATTTGACCAAACAACCTGGTACCATAGCTTGGCCAAGTTGACATACAAAATTAACCACGGCAAGTATCCAAATAGATCTTCCTGTACCAGCTCTTGTCCGTCCTCAGATCTTTGTCCACGTAGCGGTGGGGGTGGGAGGGAGGTCCTATTAAATCTAAGTCAGATTATTTTCCTTCTATGCTCAAACCCACTAATGGCTTCCCACTTCCCTTAGGGTAAAACCCAAAGGCTTCTGCTGACAACAGCCCTTTGACACCCCTTTTTGTCTTTGATCTCAACTCCAGAAACTTCCAGGTTCCAGCCATGGTCCCCCAAACATGCTGAAGCTGATTTACCTTGGGGTCTTTGCTCTTCATCCACATACTGATGTCACTCACCCCTCACTTCACCCAGGTCTCTGCTCAAATTCCACTTCCTTAGAGATCTTTCCAGATCATCCCACAGCAGAGAGCTTCCTCCATCCTCCTAATTCTCTTAACTTGCTTTCTTGTAGCACCTGTCTCTTATATACAATTCATTTCTTGCATCTTTCTCTCTACTACAAGGTAGGTTCTATTAGAGTAAGGAATTTGTCTGTTTTGTTCTTCTAGAACAATACCTGGCACATAACTGGTGATCAACAAACACCTGATGAATTGAATAAATGGATATGATTCAAAAATCTGTCCCACCGAGCACTAGGTGTTTAGCCTCAGCCAACTTCCTATTCTCTGAGTCTCAATCACTTCACCTACCATCTTCCTGGCACGTGGTGGGTGTTCAAAAAAAAATTCGTTACTTTTATAGTTGTGAAATCATTTGTTTGTTGAGAAAGGGACTCCTTTCTGTGTCTTGTTTGCATAGAAGCCCCTGGAGCATTCAAGAATTTAATCAACAAATATTTACTGATAGCCTATTATGTGCGAGCAGAAGGGATACAGAAACTAACAAAACAGACAGAGCTGCGGCCCATAAAGCAGTATGGCAACTTGGACACGGTTGGGTGTAGAGATGGTGTACACGGGTTGGATTCCAGAGAGTCTTTGAGGGCAGAGCTCACTGGATTTTCTGTGCACTTGGATGTAAAGGGTGGATGAAGAGAGGAGACCAGGACAACTCCAAGGTTGTCCCAAGTGAAATGGTACTGCCATTTACTGAGATGGGGTGCAGGAGTGAGCATGCCAGATGAGGGTATCAAAAGTGTAGTTTGAACACGTCAAGTCTGAGATGGCTGTTTGACTGAGCAGAGAAGAGGGCCACAGATAGTGGTGTTGTGGTCATCAGGTGTACTTGGTACTTAGAGTCGTGAAAGTGGATCAAGGGACTGTCAGGAGAGGAGAGGTCCCTGGCTGAGTGCCAGGGCGCTGCAACACCTGGAGGTGAGGTGGAGGAGGGGCCAGCAGAGCCGGTGGAGAAGGAGCAGCCAACGGAGACCAAAAAGAGACTTGCGTCTTGCGTCTTTGAAGCCAAAGGAAGAAAGTGTTTCAGGAGCAAGAACATGCTCACCTGGGTCAAACATCATGGTTAGCACTAGTAAAGTGAAGACTGAGAATTGTCCCTGGATTGGACAACATGGAAGTCACTGGAGACCTTGATAAAACCAATTCCGAGAGTGGCAAGGAGGAAAGTCTGATTGGAATGGGTTCAAGAAAGGATAGGTGGACAGAAAGTGGAGCCAGCACTCTTAACTAACCCTTTAAATCAAAGAGTAAAACAGAGAGATGACAAGTTTAAAGAAGGATCAGCATATTGGGTCCAACACATGAACTGAGTTGATCTGGAAGACCCTGTAGGGGGAGCTGTATGAACCAAGAAGTGGTGGATTTCTCAGCAGCTCCACAAATGAATCTTGGCCTTTTCCCTAGGGAGGTGGGTGACCTAATGAATAGTTCTATTTTTGCTATGGCCACCAGGAAACTCAGAACCAAATTTTTGCCCCGACATTGGTGACTGCACTGAATCTCATTCAGTCTGCTTTCCCCTTTCACTCATTTCCCCATTCTACCCATATTGTACTGGTCTTGTTACACACACACACGTGCACCCCCTTCAGGTTTGCTTATAGTATTCTCCAGAGCAGCAATGCAGGTGAGGACTGGGACTGGGAATAGGTATTTAACACAAACGTGAACCAGGGCTGCCCTCTGGTGATGGGCAGGGGGCACTGCAGGCAGGGAAGAATTCTGTAATCCGTTCTCTTGGGAGGGGTGAGGGGACATCTGTACTCTGATTTGAGGGGTAATGGAAAGCCTCTCTGTCCCCATGTCTGGGGTCCTACAAACATGACCATGACGGTCGCCGTTAGTGATGCTTCTCGGAGGTTCTGGGAGGGCCAGTGTGTGGAGTCATTATGGAAAAGTCTCTGCTGATGCCGGTGTCCTGTGGTTTCCTGATAGCAGATGCCCAAGTGACCAACGAGGCTGGAGTGGGACGGAGAGGGAGGAAACAGTCCAGGCCACAGTGGGAGGAGGCATGGAAGTCGGGTCTCGGGGGCAGCAGAGGGACAGCCTGGTGCAGAGGAGAACTGCAACTGGGTTGGCACACGTGGGCCCCTGGACACTGATTTTTGCCTGGGCCTGGCTGTCCCGTTAGGAGGAGGTGGTAAGTGCCTCTGTCCCCGGCTTCTGCGGACTTTTCTGGCTTCCTCCCTCGTGGTCAAATGGCAGATGTGACAAGAGTGTGTGTGTGCGTGTGAGGACTTGTGCCTGTGAGTTAGCAGGTGTGCACATGCCCAAACACGTGTGACAATGTGTGTGGGAACATGTGTGTCTATATGTGAGAGAGAGTGTGAGATTATGGATGTATGAGTGTGAGTGCCCACACTTGTGTGTAGGTGAATGTGTGTGTCCACACATGTGTAAGAATGGTGTGCTGGCGTGTGGGAGCATGTGCACATGGGAATGGTTTTTGTGTATCTGTATGTATCTGTGTGTATCTGTATGTGTGAGAGTGTGGGTATGTGAGCATGCGTGTGAGTAGATGTGCGAGAGTCATGTATAGGGGTGTGTGTAGCTGTTGGGATTTGTGTGTGTGTGTGTGTGAGCACACACGAGTGCCAGGAGGGAGGCCACAGTGCTCGCGGGGGACGGGCTGAGCGGTGGTAGGGTCCCCTGTGACGCAGGCAGCCTGGTGGTCGGGGCCTGAGGGAGGAGCCTCCCGGCGGGGCGGAGGGCACGGGGGAGGCCGTCTCAGAGCTGCCTTGAAGCAGGGATTCACGAGGACCTGGGAAGGCGTCCAGGCCACGCGGCCCGGAGGAGAATGTCCTCCGTTCGTCACTGCCCCATCTCTCTCCAGCGGCTGCCTGGATACTGCGGCTTGGAGTTGAGGTCCCGCTAGCGTGGGGTCCTGCGAGACATTCGCTTCCCTGAGTGTCAGTTCCCCCAGTCGTGAGATGGAAGAAACACTCCTCAGCTGCGAATGGGGATGGCAGTGAGGACGGGACCAGGGAACAGCAGAGCCAGCAAGTGTCACTGGGAGGCTGTGACATGCCAGGCCCTGATCCGAGGGCTTTACAAGGACCAACGTGTGGACTCCTCACACAGCCCTAGATGGCATGGAACTCCCCTCTTTTTACAGAGGAGAGCACCAGGGCACAGAGACGTCTGCTAACTTGCCTGAGAACACACAGCTTCTACGTGGCAGAGCCCCTCAGCTGGTGTCATGAGCATGACACTCCTGGCCTGTATGAGCAGTAAGTAGATACAAAGCTCTCCTCTCAGTGCTGGGCACTGTAGATCCTCAAGCGGTATCCCCTTGACCCCTCTGTCCTCTGAATATCCCCTCTGGCGTTAAAGGGAACAATTGAGGGAAAGAGTGAGTCCTTTTCATAACCTCCATGAACACTACCCCATAGAAGGCCCTGGAATCCTGGAATCCTGAGCTCTCAAAAAAATGACAAGGATGTTGGTCCACATGATTACACCGCCACCAGTAATAAGAGCAATGAATTGAAGGCGTGCAACATGGTTAGGTGCAACTTTTCAACCAACTGACGAACATTTATTGGGCTCCAACTTCTGTTGTATACCAGGGCTCAGAACTGGATCTGGCAGTCCCTGCCTGCAGAGGGCTGTGGTTGGGGAGTACAGAGGAGGGCAGTGTAGACGTGGCCAGTGGGAAGCTCAGGAGGTGGTGGGAGTCGGAGGCGCCACCTCCAGCAAGGCAGTGGGGGAGCTCGGGACAGACCCCTCCAGCCCTTTGCTGACAACTGCCTGAGCTGCCTCCCCTCAGCTGCATCCTGCTCTGGTGTCCTGATTCCAGGAAGCCGGCCCCGCCTGTGGCCCTTCCCACTTTCCTCTTCTGGGGAATCCTGGCAGCTCTGGGCCCCCACCATGGTACGGAGCACTTGCTATTCTTTTTTGCCTCTGTTGTTGGTGCAAGGGACCCACCTCCATGGCGAGACCACATTCTCCAGAGGGGCCAGCCTCAATGTCACAGTCCTCAGGGACCTCACATTGCCCAAAGGCTCCAGTGCCTAAGTGGCGCTGCCTGGGACTGGGACATGCTGCATCTTTGCTGATGCTCCAGTCTGGGGGTCCTTTGTTTGCAGCACCCGGGCTGAACTGCCGAGGAGATCCTAACTGCTGAGTCAGGGGCCCCGTTTGCCAAGCAGGACTGAGTTTCATTAAGTGGGGCTGAAATACAAATCCCCCACAGCATTCATCGGATTGGTGTCCAAGGCGCAGCTGCCATTTATGTTTTCAAATCTGCAGTTGGGGATCATTGTGAAACTTGATTGCTCTGTCTTGGGGACTTCTTAAAGTCCAACTCCACAATAAAGCCAATCAGACTGAACCATCAAATGTCAAATAGGAGCTAATGAACCATTCACAGGCTTGGGAGAGAAATCAGGCAATCTCTTATTTCGGGATTATCCCTTCCAAATATTAAATCTGAACTGTAAGCAGAATTTTCTATAATTGCATCCCCCTCCTCACGGGTGTGGGGGATCATTGGCATTCACTTGGTGTCTCTGCTTTCTGGAGAGAAGCTTGGCAAGCCGACCCGCGCTTTCCAGAGGCACCGTTCAGAGAGGGAGGCAGGGCAGAGGGTGCTGGGATTCTCCCTGCCCGGCGGCGGGGTGTGCCAGGTGCCTGCTGGAAGCCCCCCATGGCAGGTGGGAGAGGTGACTCGTCAGCAAGGGAGGGGGGCCCCCACACCTAAGTCCCACCAGTACTTGGATGTGGCCTCTGGAGGGTGTGCGGAGCCTGGGACAACGTGCCGTGTCCCTTCTCTCTCTATATCTGCTCTGTTGGAATCTGCAAAGACGAGCATCTGTGCAGCAGCCCGTGGGCTGATGCCAGAGCACGTGTGCTGCTCTCTGGTGCCCCTCTGCCAGGTCTGGCGGACGATGTGGGTGATGATGGTGGGTTTGCCATCACTTCTGCAAGGGACGGAGCTGTGATGCAGAAAGATTTTACTCTGATCCTCGTTCCCTTAGGAATGTAGGGTAGCACCGTGATGGTCTCTCCCTGTGGCAGAGAGGCTGGTTGTCCATCAAAGTTTACTCTCCCCTTCTACCCTATACAGTTGTGGCTGGAAAGCAGCTGTCTGGCCAGGGACCGGCAGCTCGGCTTGGCCATATGATTCCTTTGCATCAGTGGCAGGTGAGAGGAAGTGATGGGTGGCACTTGTAGTTCAAGACTCTTAGGAGGTGCTGTGCCTCCTCCATCCTAAGTCCCCTCTTACTGATTGGTTTCAGACGATGTCAATGCTCTTCAGCATCGTGATAGCAGCATCACGAGAGGGAAGGAGCCAGGGTCTCTGGATCCACACATTTGGGATGGGGACCATGGTAGATAGAGTGCATGGCATGGTTCCACAGCTCACCCCTCCCTGTACCTGTGTCTGTTGTCGTGTGAACTCATAGCCCCTCCCATAAAGGGGGGATACACTGGCCAAAGCAATGGAGGATATTCCCTGTTGCAATAAAATGAGGCAGCAGTGAAGGTGTGTTGGTTCCAAGCCTAAGTTACAAAAGACCCTGCATGCTTCTGTCTGTTTGTTGCCCTCTCCTCTGCCATCTCCATGTGAACATTCCTGACCGTTCTGCTGGAGACAGAAAGACCAATGATGGAGCCATGACACTCCAGCTGTGCAGCTTAGACCTGCCTTCAGCCAGCAACCCATGGCGTGTGAGTGGGCCCAGCAAGATCAGCAGAGCTATTTGGCCAATCCCTGTTAGCTCCCAGATGCCTGAGCAATAGGCACTTACTGTTGTGTGCCACCAAAGTTTTGGGGTTGTTTGTTATGTGGCACTAGGACAATAGATAACTGATACAGCAGTCGACCAACCGGGAATGAATCTAAGCCTTGGAGTGTTACATGAATGACAGAAATACTTCCACTTTGATGGAATGGTGGTGCATTTGGAGTTGATTTGCAATAGCACTTTAACTGACCCCAATTACAATGCCCTACTATTTCTATGGCTCCCTCATTGCATCAGGATGAAGGGCCCAGAAAAATCTGGCTTCTGGATGCCACTCAGCTCCATATAGCATGTCTCTTTCCTTTTTTTCTATGTGGTAGGTCCATAACTCCACACTGACAGGTGGGTAAGCAAGGCCGAGGGGCAGAAGACCCCCGAGATCTCAGAAATGGCCCACTCCCCCTATCAGCACACTTTGTCCTGGGAGGAAAGTCTGTGTGGATAGATGGCTCAGAGCCTGTGTTTGGGGCCAGAGGGATTCCAGCCTAGCCCCTCCTTAACCATGCTGGGGTCTCATCTCAGTTTCCTCGGACATAAAATGCATTGGATGGTTCTCAAGTCCTCAAATGCTCCAGAAGTCTCCATCATTAGGACCTTATCTCATGTTCTTCCCTGTGCCTAGAACGCCCCTCCCCACATAGCATAGCTAACTTTCAGCTGAATGGCCCTCTTTCCAGCAAGCTTACTCTAACTCTAGGAGGTCAGTCCCCCAACAATGCAAATTCCTCTGCCTCCTTGTGGCACTCGGGGCCCTTGAGATTCCCAGCCCAGGTATGTCTTCCCAGCCCACTGTGGGGATGGGAACCCTGCCTGACGGGGGTATGGCCTGTCCCTGCCATCGATCACATATCTGCCCTCTGTGCATGCTCAGTGAGCATTTCTGGAATAGATGGGCTAGTGGAGGTGACATTTCTGGAGAAGGCATACTCAGCGTTTTCAACCGAACACTTTTGAGCTTGTGAGGACACAGCGGGTACCTGCTTGTCCTTCAAACACATGGTCCAGCTGTTTGTTCATTTCCCCTCAATCTTCCTCCTGAACTCACGCTCCCCAGTGGCGGTGGACTGAGGCAGTGGGGACTCTGCAGCCTGTCTGCCTGGTCCACATCCTGGCTCCCTCCCTGCCAACTGTGACACCTTGGACAAGGTTCTCCGTGCCTCTCTGCCTCGGTTTCCTCATCTGTAAAATGGGGATGACGAGGGCATCCCTCTCATAGGGCCGCTCTGAGGAATAAAGCGCTAATATCTGCGAAGCATACATACAAGGCCTCACATATAGCGAAGGCTCTCAAGGCATAAACCGTCACTACTCAAAGTTAAGGACTCAAGGTCATTACTCAAGGTTAAGGACTGCATTTCTTTCATTTTTGTATCCCCCAAATGTCTAACCCAGTACTGGCAAAAAGAATGTGCTCCATAAATGCTTAATCTTTTATTTATTTATTTATTTATTTATTTTATTTATTTTGGCATATTATGGGGGTACAGATTTTAAGGTTTCAATAAAGGCCCATTTCCCCCTCTCCCCCCAAAAGTCTGAGTCTTCATCATGACCATCCCCAGATGGTGCACATCTCACTCATTATGTATGTATATACCCGCCCCCCTCCCCCTATTTATTTATTTTTATCTGTGTGTTGCAGTCCAGCGATCTCTGATTTTATTTCAGATTTGCCCGTCTTAGGCTGTGGACTCGCAGGGAGCGGTTTGCGGGACCTTCCGCCGGCGCCCACACGGTGGCGGCTCTGGGCGGCTCAGCCCGGGTGCCTCTCTCCGGCTTCCTTCTTCCTCAGGTCGTGTTCCTTACGTGTCTCAGGAAGCTACCGCCGCTCGCAGGGCGCTCAATGTGCCCACCATTAATTCTCTTGGCAAGAAACTTGCCCTTAATTTGTTCGTTTACCACCATGCCAACCGCGTGCTGGGTGACGAGGTAGACTGTTCCGGGTGTGCCATGGTCACATCGTGAGGCGTCCCCTTTGAGCAGCGCCCACTCCCCGCCGTCTGCAGCGTGGCCTCTCTCGTGGGTGCACGTGCTCGCGGCCAAAGGACAGCCCCACGGTTTGTACGAGGCCCGGAACGCGCGGCGGGCGCCTCTCCTGTTCCCTCTGCGCTCCGCGGCGGGTCCCGAACCCCACACCCGCCAGGCAGAGGATACCCGCAACCTCAGGGACGGCACACTCCCCGGTCAGCGCACTTCTTCCTGGGAGGGAAGTCCATGTGGACGGATGGCTTAGAGCCTGTGTTTGGGGCCAGCAGGATCCTGGCCTGATTTCCAGCCTAGCCCCTCCCTGACCATGCCGGGTCCCTGTTTCCTCAGCTATAAAATGGGGATAATGTTTGTGTCTCCTTCTCCAGGTTGTTCCGCTAAGTAAGCCAGGCAGCGCACTTGGCTCAGGGCTGGTAGAAGAGATAAACAAATGTTAATCAAAACCGAAACAAAATAATCCCATGGATATTTTGCCCCAAGGTGGTGTATTTGTTCTGCATGGAAATCCTTAGTGTGAAATAATATTAATAACACTAGGGTGATACCAAGTGCCAGACATGGTTGTAAGAGGTTTCAATGTGTTTAGTAATTTAATTCCTTCATCAGCCTACCTATAAAGTAGGTATCGTTATCATAATCTTCATTTTGCAGGTGGAACTGAGGCACGGAGAGTTCCCTCGTGGAAATCTCCAGTCTCCATCTGGACGCAGACTGCTCAGCAAGGGGGCAGTTGGTTTGGGAGGAGAGGACCCATTCTCAACCTCCAGCAGAGCCGGCCTAATGTGTCCCCCTGACATCTGGGAAACCACCTCACAATAAGGTGAGTATTTCTTTTTAATTAAAAATGAAGAACTCCTGTTCTTCAAAACGTGCTGTTAAGAGCGTGAGAAGACAAGCACCAGACTGGGAGAAAACGTTACCTAATCACATATCTGATAGAGGATTTGTATGCAGAGTACATAAAGAACTCTCAAAAGGCAACAATAAGAGAACAAATAATCAAAAATATTTTTTAAAAACGAGGAAATGGGCTGGGCATGGTGGCTCACGCCTGTAATCCTAGCACTCTGGGGGGCTGTGGCGGGTGGATCATTTGAGCTCAGGAGTTCAACACCAGCCTGAGCAAAAGTGAGACCCCATCTCTACTAAAAAAATAGAAAGAAATTAGCAACTAAAAGTATATATATAAAATATTAGCTGGGCATGGTGGCACATGCCTGTGGTCCCAGCTACTTGGGAGGCTGAGGCAGGAGGATCACTTGAGCCCAGGAGTTTGAGGTTGCTGTGAGCTAGGCTGATGCCACAGCACTCTAGCATGGGCAATAGAGTGAGACTCTGTCTCAACAAACAAACAAACAAACAAACAAACAAACAAACAAACAAAAAACTGAGAAAACGATTAGAGTGGACACTTCAGCGAAGAAGATAAGTGGATGGCAAATAAGCACATGGCGAGCACATCCATCCTCACGGTTTTAATGCAGTGAAAGCCACATGGAGACACCACACACTCACAAGAAGAGTCAAAATTAAAAAGACCGTCTGCACCACGCATTGGCGAAGATGAGGAGCAGCCGGAACTCTTGTAGGCTGCTGTTATAAATATACAATGGGACACCACTTTGGGAAACAGTTTGGGAATTTCTTAAAAAGTTAAGTTTACGCCTACCCTGTGATCCCAGCCGTTCCTGGGTAAATACTCCTCCGTTTCTACCCAGAGAAGTGGAAGCCACGTCCACACCGAGACTTGTGCAGGAGCGTCCACGGTGGCGTCATTTGTGCTGGCCCAGCAAGTGAACGGGCAAGCACATTTTGGTGTGTGCGTGCAAAGGGATATCACTCAGTAATACAAAAGCACATGCAATAACATGGGTGAAACTCAGAGTAGTTATGCTGAGTGAAAAAAGCAGACAAAAAAGGAGTATAGCTCTATGATTCCACGTATATAAAGTTCTGTAAAATGCAAAACCATCCACATGACAGAAAGCAGCTGAGTGGTTGCGGGGGTGGGGGAAGAGAGGGAGGGACTCCCAAGGAGCTTGGGGTGGTGTTAGGATTGAGGGATACGTTTCCGATCCCGATGGTGGTGACGATGCCCAGGTATACACCCTTGTCCAGACTTACCAAGTTGTGTGTTGTTTAACTGTCTTCAGTGTTAGTACGTCAATTACACCTCAATACAGCTGTAAAAAACAAAAGTCACGTGCAAAAAGTGAGGAGTTGGCAGCTCTTAGATGTCCAGGGTGACTCAACTCAGGGACCTTCTAGGTCGCTGCCTACTAAAAAGTTATTTTTTTCTTAAATGAAATCTTCAGTGCAGACCAGGCCCTGTACTAGAAACATCCACTTTGTTTTCTCAGGACCTTGGAGAGCCTGTGTAAGCAGATATCCCCAAAAGGACGTGGGTGGGGGTGTCTGCTCAGAGAGCACGTTGGGAGAGATTGGGGAAGTCCCTTCAAATCTCAGTCCAGCTTTCCAGTTTACAAACGTGTTATTCTGGCCCTTTCAGAAGCGAGCTGTGTTCCCTAAACCTCCTAAAACAAGGAGGGCGTTGAAGGATAAATGTGTTTCAAAGACGCTGTCACGGAGCCGCGCCAGCCTCCCTGGCACCGAGCGCAGGGAGGGAAGGGGCGTTGAGGCCGGCAGGGCGCTGGTGCCGTCTCTGCCCCAGGCTGGGTGGCACTTCATCCTCCACTCCTCCGGGAGGTCAGGCTGTCTCATGCATATTCCAGCTCGTCTCCCGTCCAGGCAAACCTGGCTGACAGGGCCCGGCTGACAGTGTGCCTGTTCACGGTCTGGTGCACTCGCCTGGCTTGCACAGACTCAAGTGGGGATTTTTAATGATGCTCAGAGATGGTTTTCAACGGAAATCACGGCTGAATCCCACGCCCCAGCTTCTCGGTGTGTCTGTGTGTGGGGGATGGGGGGAGGATACAAGGCCAAGGCCTACCCCACTCCAGGAGGCAAACGTGGAATACCCCCCCGGCCCCCTCCACCTCTTGGCTTAGCATCCCTTGGTAAGGACCGGTCCACTGGACTGACCGGTAAAGGCAGGCCTGGCATTGAGTAGATTGTGAGTCTCTAACCAGCACAGCTGACAGTGTAGACGAAAGAAGGAACAGGCCCCAGAAAGCAAGAGGGACTGAGTGACCGGGCAGTGAGCGTGCTTGAGTTTTCGAGCTCGTCTAACCCTGGGCCTCTTTGGTCGAATCATCCTTCACTGTGAGGACGTTTGGCAGCAACCCTGGCCTCTGCCCACGAGATGCCAGTGGCCTGTCCCACCCCTCACTTCATGACCATGACAATCGAAACTGTTTCCAGATGTGGCCAGAAGTCCTCCGGGGGAGAAGTCACCCCTGGTTGAGAGTCCGCCGACTAACTGCTTTTGACCTCAGTTGCATCACCGGCCAAACGACCACACTTGACCCCTGGGGACGAGAGATTGGACTGGGCCTGCACTACTCGATGCAACAGCCACAGGCCACATGTGGTACTGAGACGTGGAGCGTGGCTGGTTGGAACTGACATGTGCTGTCAGTGCAAAACGCAGGCTGGATTTTCAATTCTTGGTATGATTTTAAAAAGGTAAAATATCTTACTGATAACTTTCTTATTGATTATGTGTTGAAATGATAATATTTTAGATATATTGGGTTAAATAAATTACATTATTAAAATGAATTTTGTCCAGGTGCAGTGGCTTATGCTTGTAATCCCAGCACTTTGGGAGACTGAGGGAGGAGTATCGCTTGAGGCCAGGAGTTCAAGACCAGCCTGGGCAACATAGCGAGACCCCGTCTCTATAAAAATATTACCCAGGCATGGTGGCACGTGTCTATAGTCCCAGCTACTCAGGAGGCTGAGGCAGGAGGATCACTCAAACCCAGCAGTTTGAGGTTGCAGTGAGCTAGGATGAAGCCACCGCACTCTAGCCTTGGTGAGAGAGCGAGACCCTGTCGCAAAGAAAAAAATAATAATTTCACCTGCTCCTTTTACTTTTTAAATGTGGCTACTAGGGGATGTAGGATGGCCTGTGTGGCTCACATGGTATTTCATTAGACAGCGCTGGTATCCAGAAGGGACGAAGGGCAATGAAATAGTCACTGGCTCAGTGGGATGGCACGCCGACAGGGACGCGTGGGCTGCCGCGTGGACGAGGGCTGCGCACCTGCGGAAGCGATGCTAGAGTGAAGCTGTGAAGAAGCAGGAAAAGGCGGAGGGGAGCAGGGGCAGCAGGAGGAGACAGCGAATGCCACGGGCCGCACCGGGGAGTGCAGGGTCCAGGGAGGCTGGCAGGGAGCAGACCACACGGGGTTGGGTGGGCTTGGGTGAGGAGTCCGCCTCCACCCTAAAAGCAGTAGGAGGCCACTGAAAGGATTCTCAGCAGTGGGGTGACATGATCAGACTTGCATTTTAAAAGGCTCTGTCTCTGTCTCTGTCTTTATCTCCCCTCCCAAGAGGTCCTAGAGGGCCCTGGAATCACACTGCTGGTTCCACATCACAGCCCTGCCACTTGCTAACTTCGTGACCTTGGGCAAGGAATTAAACTCTCAGTGCCTCAGTTTCCTCATCTGTAAAAAGGGGATGATGCTGATGACAGCATTTACTTCATAGGATTGTGTGATGACTGATGGGTTAGTATGGGAAGAACACTTAGAACAGGGCTGGACACGTGGTCACCACCCCGTGTTGGTACAATATTAAGTTCCTGAGGGAGGAGACTCCGTCCTAAAAAAATCTTTGCTTTCCTCATCCTGGGTGCACACACAAATGTGCGTTGGAAAGATGTGTGGTTTTTTTTAAATGTGTTCCTTTTTTCCGTTAGACTCTTTTCTCTCCCAAGAGGAAGTCCCAACCTGGTTAGTGTCCTTGCCATCTGTTCTAAGCAGGACAGAAAGGAAGGAGTTGGGGGCGCTCAGGGGACACAGAATTCCAGCCTCTCTCCGACAGCAGGATTCCTTCAGTTTTTTCCCAGCGATGCTTCCTTTTAAAGCCGGTCTGGATAAGAGGTGCTATCGTAGCAGGGAGGCAGAGGACATGAACTCCCCCCAGCTGTCGCCTATGGGAGCTCCCTGTGCTAGGGACAAGGCAGGAGAGGGCAAAGCCTTCACAGCCTCATGCACATGTTTGGAGACGTCCTTGATCGTTCAGTTCTTGGACCACATTCCAAGAACCCAGCAGTGCCTCCTTGGAGAGTGATCATTGGAAGCCAAGACTGGTCTAGGATATGTTGCAAATTGCCCAAGTGTTTACAGCAACTTTGGCGGTGTGACATGTGTACACAGAGCTCAAAATCTTGAGAATCTATCTATGTGCTGAGCTGTGCAAATAAAACCAAGTACTTCTGCAGCTCTGCATGGTAATCCAGCCAGAAGTTTCCTAACAGTGTTTACCCATGGCCTGACTTGCCAGCGGTGGACAGGTTTGGGTGCCCATCCATTGAGCTTATCTCCTGGAAGGATAGCGTTCATGCTTTGCATGCCAGGGGCAGGAGAAGAGAGGCTGCTGTCAGCTGTGAGCCAAGGAGACCTGGGCTCACCCATTCATCTTCCTGCTCCTATATCATTAACCACTTTGGTATGGCGCTCACCGGCTGTGAAACCTGGCCACAGCCAGCACTTACAGTCCACACCATAGTTTGTGCTGTGCATTGACGACGAATCCGTTTTGCTCTTGTGTGATGAGGAAGGCTTTAAAGCACTGAAAGCTTGTTTTACTTTACAGGCAACTTTACTTGTAATGCAAATCAGAATAGGTAACAGATACATATATGTTTCGATTACATTATTTATTTTTAAATGTTCACAATTTTGATAAATGAAAAATTAGAAAAGTCATATCACGGCTGTCGGCTAAAGTCGACGTGCGTGTTTATCTGTGGCTGTCAACTATAGTGGACGCTGGTACTGAAGTGGTTAAGAATTGAATTTGGTCCAGGCTTTCTTAGATATGTTCACTCTGTGATATACCTTGGGCACCTAATATTTGAGGGGCTCTGAGGGACTCTGGACCAGCTCTGTTCTCTCTAAAATATAGCTTGGGATCAGTGCGACCCAGTGTGCTCTTGCAGCTCCAGACACCTCATCCCGGTATGCCACCTTCCCAGGCAGAATAAAGGGGCTGTGAACACGCCTTCTTCCTGCCTGCCCCCTTATCAGGAAAGAACTTTGCCAAAAGTCCCCTGCAGATGTCTGCTTGTGTCGTATTGGCCAGAACCGTGTCACAGGTCCACCCCCAGACCAGTCACTGGCATGGATTGCCATGATTGGCATAGACCAGCCAGGGCTTGGTGGCAGGGAAGAGGTGGGGCAGGAGCTGTGCTGTTGGGTAGAGCCTTTGTCCTAAGAGCCATGGGGATTCGTGGTAGATCTTTAGGCAGGAGAGTGGCATGATCAGATCTGTGTTTTTAAAAGACACTTTGGCAGGAGAGTGGAGAATGGGTTGAAAGGAGGAAGTGGGGAGCCCAGTTCCAAGCTGCCCAAGCTTGTATGGCAGTGAGTAAGTCAGCTAGGATTCCATTTCATATGCCGTACTTTTTTTTCAGGCTTTACTATGCTGCAGAATAATGCTTTGAAAAACCTCCTGCTATATTTTCCCTTCTTAGTAATTTGCCCTTTGCTTCTTTGCAGCCCTGTAAAGCTGGGCTGGGAGACCGAGTTCTGCCCCAGGGAAAGGAGAGCGAACACCTCCTGAAACAACGAACACGTTGCGAGTTCCAAGCTAGACTTTTAAATCTATAGACAGACAAGAGTCCAGAACAGGACTTGGCAAACTGTGGCACATGGGCCAAATCCTGTGGCTGTTTTTGGTAAACAAGGTTTTCCTGGAAACAGCCACGTTCATTTGTTTATGTATTAGCCGTGCTGCTTTTGCACAACAGCAGAGTTGAGTAGTTGTGACAGAGACTGGATGGCCTGCGAAGTGCAAAATATTTATTATCTGGCCCTTTTCGAAAGGAAAAAAAAACGAGTGTTAACCCCAGGTAGAAGCAGACTCCAGAGAGAGGAGGCCTTTGGAGCTTCTGAAGCTGCATTTTCACATATTGAATCCAATGCTTGGAGGCGTCACTGCAGAGGAGGAAGGACCAGGAGGCATCACCACAGAGGAGGAAGAACTAGGAGGCGTCACCACCGAGGAAGGACCAGGAGGCCTCACCACAGAGGAGGAAGGACCAGGAGGCCTCACCACAGAGGAGGAAGGACCAGGAGGCCTCACCACAGAGGAGGAAGGACCAGGGGGCCTCACCACAGAGGAGGAAGGACCAGGGGGCCTCACCACAGAGGAGGAAGGACCAGGGGGCCTCACCACAAAGGAAGGCCCAGGAGGTGTCACCGCAGAGGAGGAAGGACCAGGAGGCCTCACCACAGAGGAGGAAGGACCAGGAGGCATCTCCACAGAGGAGGAAGGACCAGGAGGCATCGCAGAGGAAGGTTTTGCCACACAGGGTTGGGGAGAGTCCTTCTAGGGCCAAGGCGGGCAAGGCCTGGATGGGGTTTGGATAAGAGTGTCCTGACTCGCCCTTCAGAGTGAGAACTCCCACCTGCGTCCTGGGCATAGCTTGGGGAACCTCTAGGTACGCAGATGTGGCTTGCATGTTGCCCGGCGCTGCTCCGCTGTGGCTCCCTGAGATAGGGCATCAGTGGCTGAGGGAGACCCCTCAGCAAGGCGGCCCAGGCCCACCGCTCTAGTCTCTGCTTGGACAACTATGACAAGTCAAGAAGGCCTTCCCTGACCACTCAGCCCACTCTACTAAGTCAGCCTCCCTTTATATACTTACAGAGAGCTCCTCACCTCCCTTTTCCTAACACCCATTGCACCTGTACTCATCCATTCAGTATCTGTTTCGCCTACCAGATAGTTAACTCTCTGAGACAGGTGCTGCCACTTGTTTATGGCTTTATGCGATGCACAGAACTCAGTGATAACGCTAAGTGAGTATGCAGTGAAGAAATGAATAACTCCAAAGACCCCTCCCTCTTTATCCCTGTCTGGTATTTTATTATCTAATAGCTGTTGGCCCCATCATCATGAAAGGTAGGATCCCCATTTCAGAGAGGAGATGAGAAAACTGTTCGACTTTGTAGCCGCATTCATTTGTAGGCAGCACTCAGCAACCACAGAAGGCCCCAGAGCTAAGATGTATTCTTGACATTTAGGTGTCTACATTGACATACATCCTTCAGCGGCGTCTCCAGTAGCTGCTGCTGGCGTCCGGTCTGCAGGGAACAGGGGCTTTCCCACACTGGTGTCTAGTTTAGAGAAGTGAAGCCAGTTGGCCACCATTTAACTGAACCAATCGCCTTGATGTCCGACAGCTGCACAGACGTTGCAGGCAGGTGGTCTGGCGGACGTGCCCGTGGACAACGAGAAGTGGGCGCAGGTGGGGCCAACTAATTCAAATAATGTTGTGACTTTATGTGTGTACACTATCCCTTAGTAATAAGTTAAAATGTGAAAAAGAGAAACAAAATTACCTCCAAAAACTTCTACCCAAATCAATCATAAAATAAAAGGCAGCATTTGTTTTACGCCCAACAAGGGCCAGGTGCTCTGCTCAGCAGCTGACAGGCATTTTCTTGTTTAATCCTGACAACAACCCTATGAGATATATGGATCATTCATTCATTGAAAAGCTCCGTAGTGAGCACCTCCCTGTGCCAGGCATCCTGCAGCCCTCAGATTCAGACGGTTCCGGTCAGGCCCCTGCCTCCGAGGAGCTCACATGGCAGTGCACAGGTACCATTGTCAGCCCCAGTTTATAATCTGAAAAAACAAAGCTCTGGCGAGTCTGCCGTTTGCCTATATCCTGTGTCTAGTCATTGATCGGGCCGGGAGTCAGCTCCAGATATCTCTGATGCCAAAACTCCTAACCACGGCTCTGTGCTGCTTTTCTGGTGCTGATATCCCCAAAGCCTGTGCTGTTGACCCTCCATGCGGGCTCAGGGGTTCTTTGCTACATTGTTAGACTGGTAGGTCCTTTTTGTTTATTTATTTTTAGAGCAGAAAAGGCTCCTGTAATTGGAAAGTGGGAGGGAGGGTAGATCAAGTTTCTCCAGTAGCGCCATGGGGACTCCCCTCTGTGTCCTGCGTCCTTCTCAGGCAGGGGTGTCCGCGGCAGCCCCAGGCTTGCAGGGCTCTCCCGCAAGGGCCATCCCGAGCGGGTCGGTGGACCTCTGTCCTGGGCTCCGGCAAACACTGGGTCGGTGCCCCAGCTTGGGCATGTGCCTTTCCCTGCACTATTTGCAAGGCCAAGGGGATGAATATTCTTTTATAATTTTATTTATTCTTTGAATATGTGACGTATGTTTACATGGCATGAAATGCAAGAAGTTCAAAAAAAGTTATAAGAAAAAGGTGCCCCTCTCATCCTGTCCTCCAGCTTCCCGTTCCCTTCCTGGAGTTCTTTTGTGTGAGCAGATGGAAACACCCTAACACAAAGGGAATGGAGATGACCTCTCTCTGTTAATCAGGGTGATCTGATTAATAGACAAAGAGGGAGGGGCTTATCCACAGGTCTAAGACTCTAGACCTGTGCTGCCAAAGTGTCAGGGGATGCTAAGATACCCCCAGTTCAGGCTGAAGCCACCTTTCCGTGAGCCGCCTTCCATTCCATTAAACCTGCGTTCCAGAGCCTCCAAAAAGCCAGGCCAGGGACTGGGAAGGGTGGTCCCCACAAGAAATGAACACATTGGTGCTCTGGAGTCTTATGATGTGGTTTACCAAAGGCCCACCTTAGATTTGGTGCTCAGACAAGACTGTGCCCGGTTGGGCACAAGACCCAGGAATGGTGTGGCCACACTAAACCTCTCTGCTAGCAGCCAGGCCTCCTCCCTCTCTGTGGCCTCTCTTGGTGTCTGTTCTTCTTTAACAAATGACTTTCAAAACACCTTGGTTCTCTCCTATCCAGTTCGTAGGCAGGCAAGAGATATCTGAAATGTTGAGTTATTGGTTTTAATAAAAAGCCAGTGTCATCTGTTTTCTGATTCTTAGGTGATAGAAAACATAGATTGACGCTGTTCTCCACCAATATTAAGCCATCTTCTGCGAGTGGGTGGGCCGGCGTGCATTCCGTCCGCTTGCTGATGGGGTGGATTTAGCATTAC
The DNA here is from genome assembly GCF_040939455.1 of Microcebus murinus. NCBI lineage: Eukaryota > Metazoa > Chordata > Mammalia > Primates > Cheirogaleidae > Microcebus > Microcebus murinus. The sequence goes on along the minus strand of NC_134105.1, from coordinate 31,047,067 downwards.
AGCCAGGCCTGTGTGACAGGACAAAGCAACTGGTATTTTTATAATGTCTTCTGAACTTGTCTCTTTCCTCATTCTGATAGGCCCAAAGATGTGTGTTATTAGTGGGAGTGGGTACCCTTGACCGTCCTTTAGAGATCATGCACAGAATTTTAACTCCAGTGTACAAGGAAATAAGAGATAGTCAAGGTCATCGAGTTTGCATGCTGTTTTGTTTTATCTTTCATTTAAGTGGATGTTTTTCTTTGCATTGAAGTGTTCTGTTGCCAAAGACCATTTGGCTCTGTTTCCATGCCTGCATCCAATTCTCTAGACTCTCACTAACCCAGACCCTATCTTAGTAAAGCATATGCATATTGGCGCTCTGTGGGAACTGGGGTCAGAACAAAAGTTGCCCATTTGTTTCGCGTGTCAATTCTCCAAACACTCTCCAGATTGCCCGCCTGGGGCTGCAAGGCTACTGACAAATCAGTTTGAGTCCACACGCAGCGGGAGTGGGTGAGACTTGAACACTACCTATTCTGGCGTTCACCAGGCAAGAAACAGCATCTAAGCTCAGAACTGTCCAGACACTGGCCGGAGACATGTGGCTCTTGCAGGGTTGGCTGGAGAGTGTTGGCCGGGGGTGGAGGATGGAATGCAATGTGCTGGGTTAAGAACTGAGGAACACAAAGATGACTGTGGTCCCATGTGGGGGATTCTACCATCTAGGATGGGAGACAGTCATTCATTCCAGAAATGTTTTGTGCACACCTACTATGTGTCAGGCACTGGAGGAACAGATGGAATGAGATGGGGGCCTTCTTTGCATATAACCCATAACTTGATGGGGAGACAGACACGTGAGCAGGGAACTGCAGTCCCAAATGAGAAGCGAATGCCAGGTGTTCTTGGGAGAACAAAGGTGGGCATGGAAGATCAGAAATAGCTTCATGGAGGAGGTGGCAGAAGCTTTGAAAGATGGAATTTTTTAGGCACCTGAGATGGGAAGGACATTGGGTGGAGGTGGCTGGGAGGGTAAAGAACAGAGCAACAATAAATAGGAATGTTTAGGGAATAGTGGAAATGATGATAATATAGCAAACACATGTAGCGCTATTAGGTACTGTTCTTAGGTTTTAGGCAACCTAAGCAATCTTATGTCCATGATCACAGTGTTTGGTAGGAGAAGAGCTGGGGTTCAAACCTGGGGCAGGCTGGTTCGGTCTTGGGCTTCACCACCACCAGGCTCTGTCACCTGAGTGCATGGCGGGGAGTGGAGGAAGCTGAGCTAAGAAAGATCTGGCGTGTAGGTTAGAGCTGGCTGGTGAAGAGGTTTGTCTGCCACCTGTGGGAGCTGAGACTGTGCCCTGTAGGTATAGAAGGGTTCTGCATAGGAGAGCTTGAAACCAGATCTATGTTTTGGAAGAAATCACCCTGGCAGCTGTGATAATGAACTAGCAGCAGAAGAACCTGAAGGTTGGCTTGAGGCTACTGCAATTGTCCTGGCCAGACCTGGGGTGACCTGCAGAGCAGGACAAGAGGGGAAAGATGTAAGAACTATTTAGGAGTACAATGGGCAGGATTAGGGGAGCGATTGGGTATAGGGGAATGACAGGAATTATCAATGGCTGATGCTTGGAGCCTGGGTGCCTCTTGCAGCTGCTGGCTCTGAATCGCTGCTCTGGGCTGCTGGAACGTTGGGACCACCTTCCTCCATTGAGATGCTGCTACACCCCCTGCTGGCCCCAGAGGAAGGTCACATCCCCCTATGAGGCTGTCCCAGTGTGGATACAGGCCCATCCCTTAATTCCCTTCAGTACTGCAGACACCAGGCTGTAGAGAGAACACAGGAGCAGAAGTCTGGATGTATTAATAACAAAGAGGGACCACAGAGAAGAATTAACCATTCCCTCTCACAGGGGGTCGCAAGCTCCTTCCTACTGCAGAGCCTGCTAAACCCAGATCTTCTTTTCCCCAACTCCTGGGATCCCAAATCCCTTACTGTCCCCAGTCAATAAAGCAAAAATTTAGTTTGCCTCTTACAACCTCTGCATCCCAGGAAGAAAACCTTTTTGCATTTTCTGGCAGTGCAGTTATCTCTTCATTGTTTAAACCTCTCCCTCTAGAATAATTTCTCAGCCTCACCTTTGCATACTCAAGAGGCTCATTAAAGCATTTTCCCAAACAAAAGAGCAGGCTTCTCCCAAAGATGAATTTTGCTGCCACCCCTAGAATGCAGAAACAGCTGCAGGCATCTTTGAAAACTGCAACGTTTTCATTCCTACCATAATATTAAATATCACAAAAAGGCCAAGACTGGAGACCATTAGATTTATCTAGCATCTCATTGAATAAATATTTATTGAGGGAGAATTTTCAGCTCTAGTAATAGAGGGTCAATGCTCTGGCTAAGGACAACAAGAAAAGTTGGACATATTGAAAAATGGTCTGTTGTCTCCAAGAGCTGACCCAGCCCTTACCAAAATGTGGCTCAGCTTTAGCAATCTCAGTGGCCCGGAAAATCTCAATTCTTGCTACTGATTAAGATGATCTTGGATGGCTAGTGCCCTCCAAGATGCTGGCAAAAGCAAACATAAATCTTCTCTAGTGGAAGATATGATCATCTAAGGCCTCAAGTTATGCCTATAAATAATTTTTCTACTGTGAAATCTGAAATCAAATGAAAATAAATCAAGCACTTGAGTAAACATGATAATACGATTGACATCCATCAGAGAGAACAGATAGCAGAAACACAGTATCTCAGATATTAGAGTTATCAGACACAGATTTAAGATAGTTGTTGGGTACAGACACTTGTGTGGGGCATCGGGGATGAAATAGTGAACAAACAAAATGTGATTCTTGCTCTTATCATGTTTTTATAGACTTCCCTGGGAGACTGATATTAATCAAATAAGTCATCCTGTGGTAGGTTGATTGCAAATGCAGGCCCGGTTCTCCACCTTCCTCTCACCCTTCCTGTCACCCTTCCTGTATCTGTATCCTTTGTAATGTGACTTTGTAGCCCAGCCAACGACAGGTGAAGTCTGTTTTCCACTCCTTGTATCTGAGCTAGCCTTGAACTTGCTTTGGCCAATGGAATGTGGTAAAAGTACTGGCATGCCAGTTCTGTGCCCAGATCTCCAAAGGCCTTGTTTTGCCCATCTGCATGTTCTCTTGGAATGCTGGCACTGAGAACAAGTCTGGGCTATTCAGTTGGAGAAAGAGAGATTGTCCTAGCCCAGGCCCCAGACTTGAGAGTGCCCAGCCAAGACCAGTACGTCTGCCCTGCTGACCTGCAGCTGACTACATATGCATGAGGGAGTCCCACCAAGCCCAGCTCATGTAAGCAGGACTATCCAATGGACCCATAGACTTCTGAGAACAAATATTTACTATTCTGTGCCATTTAGGTTTGGTGATGATTGTTATGCAGCATTAGTGTCAAAGCTGACTGACGCACATGCAGATGAGTGACTCTGACCAGATTGATGGAAAAGAAGGTTCAGTGCTCTCTGAGTGTTTAGCAGGAGAACCTGATTGAGTCCAGGGATTAAGGGCAGGAAGCTCTGAGGAAGTGATGCTCAAAGTGAGATTAAGAATGAAGATCACTGAATGAGCAAAAAAGAGGACAGAACATTCCAGGTGGAGAGAACAGCTTCTGCAGACATTTTGAGGCACTGAAGGAAGTCTGTGGAGCAGGGAGGAGGCAGTGTGAGGAGGGCCTGAGACGAAATTCAGAAGGGAGACAGGGAACAGACCAGGGAAGGCCCTGCCTCTAGTCCTTGTGCTGTCAAATATAGGCAAGGTCTTATAATTCTCCTCTTTGTAAGATGAGGATATCAGTATCTGCGCTCTTCGCTTCTCTCTTCTTCCTTCCTTAGCCCAAATTCTGTATATACTCTACCTTTTATGCTATATTATCAAGATCAATGATGTTTATGTTAAGTTCTGTAGCTATAATATCCATGCTTTAGCTCTAGGCTGATTCTAGAAATGAAAAGATCAACAAACTGTTTACATTATCAAGACTGTTTACGTTATTATGACAAAGACCTTCTTCCCTGCACAACCACATGGCGAAAATGATTTTCATTTTCTCACCTGAATTAAAATTTAAAAATTTGCCTTTCCTTTTCTTTCACTCTTATCTTTTAAAACTATTAATACTATCAAATATTCTATTGAAAAAAATTTTCCCTAGAGCATTCCTTTCTAGGGCCTCAGCTCTCCTACTTCAATCTAGGCTGGGGGTTCTGATACCGCTCTGGAACTTCTTTTTACCGCATTCATGGGTTACAACACTATTTCCAGAAACGGATGTTTCTTCTTTGTTGGTTTACTTCTTGCCTTGCTAACACACATCTTCAAAAAGCTTTCTTAGAAAGAGTATGTTGAAGGTAACTCTTTGGTGCATGAATGTCTGAAAATATACATTTGACAAATACCTTGTCTAACGGTAACAATCTACGTTGAAGATAATTATCTCAGCATTGTGAAAGGCATAGCTCTATGATAGTCTATCATCCAGACTTGCTGGTGTGAAGTCTGATGTCCTTCATTTTATTTTCCTTAGCATAGCATCTATGAACTATAACACAAATGCAGCAGAATGCATGAAAGTATAAAACTCATTAATTTATCATAAAGAAAATTGTGTGTAACTACTGGCCTGGTCAAAAAACAAAAAAATTGCCAGCTCCTTCCCCTCTCCCACAGCCACTGTATCTCTTCCCAATCACTACTCCTTCTCTGTCCCCAAAGGTAACTATTATCCTGACTTTTATGGTAATCACATCTTTGCTTTTATTTATAACTTTACCACCCAACCTCATATTCCTAAATCCTGCAGTTTAGTTTTGCCTATTTTAAAAACTTATGTATATGGCAAAAAGAATGCATTCTTTTGGGCATAGATTCTTTAATTCAATGTTATGTTTGTGAGTCCTTCCATCCTGTTGTGTGTAGCCATAGTTTGTTCATTTTTCATTACTGTGTAATGTTCTGTGCAATGTTTGAATCTACCCCAATGTATTTATCCATCCTGTTAATGGATATTTAGGTTGTTTTCAGTTTTCAGTCATTATAGGCAAAGCTGCCGGGAACCTCTGAACACATCTCCTGGTGCGAGCATATATACTTTCTGTTGGGTATACATCTAGCAGCAGTGGGATTGTTGGGTTGTAGGCCAGGTAATGGCGTCTCTCTGTAGTTTTAATTTGTATTGTCCTCATTATCAGTGACGTTGAACATCTTTTCATATGCTGTTCCCATTTCTTTTTCTCCCTTCATGATGTGCCTACTCAATTCTTTTGTCTGTATTTCTATTTCACTGTTTCTGTCTTGACTATTCTGTTTTTCTTATTGATTTCTAAATGTTCTGAATGCAAGCCCTTTGTCAGTTATATCATTGCAAATATTTTCCCCCCTGTGGTTTACCTTTTCACTCTCTTAATGGTGTCTTTTGAGGAAGAGATGTTCTTAAAATGAATGTAGTCAAATTATATTTTTTTCTTTTTGGTTAGTGCTTTTTATGTCTTATTTATGAAGATTTTTCTCCACTCCAATATTGTAAAGCTATCCTCCTATATTATCTTCTTAAAGCTTCATTATTGCCATTCACATTTAGATCTACAATCCACCTGGAATTCATATTTATATGTGGTATGATGTAGGGCTCAAATCCGGTTATTTTTCTATATGAATATCGAATTAACTCAGTATTATTTAAAAATGTTTCTTTCTTAAATTCTCTGCAGTGTTACCTTTGTCATTAATCAATTACCTACACACAGACACACACTTACCTATTTCTGGACTCTCAATGCTATTCCATTCATTTATTTGTTTAATCTTGCGTCATTACCATGCTCTCATAATTATCATATTTTTACAATAAATCCTGATATCTCATAGAGCAAGTTCTTGCCCCTTGTTCTTCTTTAAGAATAGCAGCTACTTTTGGCCCCTGACATTTCCAAATAATTTTTAGAAGTATCTTGTCACAGAATTAACCCATTGGTATTTTTATTGGAATTGCAATAAATCTATAGATCAGTTTGGTGATAATTGACATCTTTAAAATATCTAGTCTTCAATCCATGCACATGGTATATCTACGAATCATTTATTTCTGTGTAACAAACAATCTTAACGCTTAGTGGCTTAAAATAACAATTTATTATTTCTCATGGTTCTGTGGGTTGGCTGGGCAGTTCTCTGCCGGTTTCGCCTGGGCTCACCCACGTGACTGCGTTCAGTTAGAGTTTTGCCTGGCTTGGAAGGTCCAGCTTGGCCTCTCTTGTATATTTGGCAGTTGGTGCAGGCTGTCAGCTGTGGTCCTTGGTCTCCTCCACGTGGTCTCTTATCCCCTGTAGGCCAGCACAGTTGCTTGTTTGTTTTATAACATGGAAATCTCAGAGTAGTGTTTCAAGAGTTCAAAAGTGGTCTCTTGTGGCTTTTCCTCTGAAATTCACACAACAGCATTCCTACCACATTCTATTTGTCAAAGAAAATCACAAATCTACCCAGATTCAAAGGGTAAAGAAATAGTCTACTTTTTAATGGGAGGAGCTTTAAAGAATTTGCATAATAATTAATAATCTATATAATTTATTTAAGTGTTTAATTTTCTATTTATAGTTTTCAGTGTAGGAGATGTGCACATTTTTGTTTTATTTCTAGGCATCTGATTTTTTTTTTTAGGATTATCATAAGTATTATCTTTTTTCTTTTTCATACAACTTTGTTGTAGTATAATTTATATACAGTGAAATGCACTATTTTAGGTGTACAGTTTGATAGGTTTGGACAAATGTTTACATCTATGTAACCACCAGGACAATTAAAATAAAGAACATTTTCATCACCCCCAAATATCCTTCAATTCCCTCCTACCCCTGGCCTCAGGTAACCATTAATCTGTTTTCTGTCCCTGTAGATTAGTTTTGCTTTTTCTGGAGCTTCATATAAATGGAACAATACAGTATCTACTCTTTTATCTCTTTTTTTGCTCAGTACAATGTTTTTGACATTCTTTTTATTGCATATCTCAGAACTTCATTATTATTATTATTTATTTTTGAGATAGGGTCTCACTTTGTTGCCCAGGCTAGAGTGCAGTGGTGTCATCGTAGCTCACTGCAACCTCAAACTCCTGGGCTCAAGTGATCCTCCTGCCTCAGCCTCCTAAGTAGCTGGGACTACTGGTGCATGCCACTGCACCTGGCTAATTTTTCTATTTGTAGTAGAGATGGGTCTCACTCTTGCTTTAAGGTGGTCTTGAACATCTGAGCTCAAGCGATCCTCCTGCCTTGGCCTCCCAGAGTGCTAGGATTACAGGCGTGAGCCACCATGCCTGGCCAATTCATTACTTTTTATTGCCAAACAGTATTCTACTGTATGTCTATACTGCCATTTGTTTATCTATTCTCTAAGTGATATTTGAGTTGGATTGGGTTGTTTCCAGAATCTGGCTATTATGAATAAAGCTACAATAGCATTTGGTTACAAATGTTATATGTTTGTATTTATTTTGGGCTAATAACTAGTAGTGGAATTACTGGATTGAACCGTAAGTACGTATTTAGATTTATAGTAAACTAACAAACTGTTTTCCAAAGGAGTTGGAATGTATGAGAGTTCTAGTTGGTCCACATCGTGCTAACACTTGGTATTGTTAATTTCATCGTTCCTTCTGAAATCTCAGATTAGCCATCTGGGTTTACTTTCCTTTTACTTGAAACATAAACTGTAGAATTTCCCTTAGTGTGGTTTACTGGTGTCAAATTTTGTCATTTTTTCTTATTTGGAAATGTCTTTACTTTGCCCTACTTTTTTTTTTTTTTTTTTTTTTTTTTTTTGAGACAGAGTCTCGCTTTCTTGTCTAGGCTAGAGTGAGTGCCGTGGCGTCAGCCTAGCTCACAGCAACCTCAAACTCCTGGGCTCAAGCGATTCTCCTGCCTCAGCCTCCCAAGTAGCTGGGACTACAGGCACGAGCCACCATGCTCAGCTGATTTTTTATATATATATATATATATATATATATATATATATATATATATATATATATATATATACATATCAGTTGGCCAATTAATTTCTTTCTATTTTTATGGTAGAGACGGGGTCTCGCTCAGGCTGGTTTTGAACTCCTGACCTTGAGCAGTCCGCCCGCCTCGGCCTCCCAGAGTGCTAGGATTACAGGCGTGAGCCACCGCGCCCGGCCTGCCCTACTTTTTAAAAACACTTTTATCGTCTATGTAATTCTAGTTTGACAATTTTTTCCCCAGGCCATTAATGATAAGATATGATTTAATTTAATTGAATTTATTTATTTGAGACAGAGTCTCATTCTATTGCCCGGTGGAATGCTGTGGCATTAGCCTAGCTCACAGCAACCTCAAACTCCTGGGCTCAAGCAATCCTCCCGCCTCAGCCTTCCAGAGTGCTAGGATTATAGGTGTGAACCACCACACCTGGGCGATATGATTTTATTGTCTTCTGGTTTTCGTTGTTGCTGTTTAGAAACCAGCTCTCAGTCTATTTGAGGATCTTTTATAAGTAATAAGACTTTTAAAAATCTAATTGCTTCTAAGATATTTTCTTTGGTGTTTGGCAGTTTCATTATAATGTATCTAGTTGTGTATTTATTCTACTCTGGATTTGTTTGGCTTCTTGAACATGTGAATTGATGTTGTTTATTAGTTCTGGAAAAGTATCAATAATTTTTTCTGGAAATATTTCTCTGACCCATTTTCTCTCTTCCTTCTCATTTTGGAGCATGAAACATTAACCATACATTAATAATAAACCATATATTAATAATAAACATTAATCATAGACCATTTCATGTAATACTGCATATCTTTTTTTATTTTTTTTATTTTTTTATTATTTTTTTATTTTTTGATTCCTTCATGCCCATGAAAATACTGCATATCTTTTGACCTTTTTTTATATATCTCCCACCATTCTATCTTCCCACATTGCAATATGAATAATTTCTTCTGACTTTTATATTTAAAAAAACATTAAACATAATTATCTTAGAGTTTTCTGATAATTCTGGTTCCACAAGTATTTGCAGATCTTGTTCTGTTGTCTGTGTTATCTGCTGGTTTTACTTATGGCATGTTGATTCTTTATGCTCCTGTTCATTTATGAGCATGTGCTGCTCAGTGACCCGGGTGAGAGCATGGGCAGAGATTGGCACACTTTTTTCATAAAGGATCATACAATACATACTTTAGGCTCTTCTCCGTTACTTCTCCTTTTCCTTCTTCTCTTCCTCCTCCTGTATCCTTCTAATAGCACTTTAAACATATTAAAACTATTTTTAGCTTATGGGTCTTACAAAACAGGCTGTGGGCTGGGTCTGGCCTGTGGGCCACAGTTCACTTCTGGCTCACTCTTCCGTCTTCCTGCAAAGAGATTTGTGTTTCTTTCAGGTGTCCAGGGGCATTATTTTTAGTCTGAGACTATTTTAATTAAATTTATGGTCTGTTTTTTTTATTGGACTATTTAGGCGATGTGAATTAGGGCTTCCTGTGCATGAAGGTAGTTGACTTTGGTTCACGCTGACCTTGAGGAAGCAGCCCATTGAGAGCCCCCCCAGGTATGTGGACGCTCTCCTATTAGACAGCCCACCTTAAGTGTGCTGTGGTGTCTCAGCTCTTGCCTCCTAAGCTGTAAAAACCAGAGTTCAAATTTTCCAAGATTTGAAAATGCCCCAGGGCAGCAGTAATTGCAGTCCTTTACTTACTTCCCTGGGTTCCTGCATTTCCTCCAGGATAGCCTGATAATTTCTTATTTTTCTTGTTGGCCCTTCAATGCTTTTAGGGAATTTTCAGAATTTCTTGCTCTTTATCTTTGGTTGGTTTCTAGCAGAATAGTAGTCCAAATAACCCAGCCTGCTATTATGGAAACAGAAGTGTTGGATGAAAAAATTCTTTTTTCTTCTAAAAAATATATCGAATGTCCTTTATGCAAAGATTGACCTTCTGAGAGACTATTTAAACTTGTTCAGTTATGTTAAGTGAGCCTTAGTGGTAAATGAAACATCATATTATTAGGAAAGCAGAGTATAGCAAATGAACACCCTTTTTAAAATAATCAGTGTGAACTTATGAAAAATATCTTTTCAAGATTTGTTAATAAAAGTGGCTGAATGTTAGCAGAAATACTTTTACCTATCAGGAAATCTCAATCTAGCATCCAGATTTTGGTCCTTAGTATCATTCTCCACTTAAAGACCTAGGAAAAGTCAGAATGATTCTGGGAAAGTTTGTTTTCTGTAAGCAAGACTAAGTGCTTTTTTGCTGAAAGAACTTAAAGACGCTCTCCTTCAACAAGTTATGACCACTGAGCACAAAGAGTGCAACTGATGATTATGAATGTAATTATTAATATTTGGAATAAATTAAGTACACGGAAGTTCATAAGTTCCTAGTGATACTCAAAAGATAAAAGTAAATGTACAAAGAATAGTTGTAATACAAAAAGAAGGAATTGCTATAACAGGATATGCCTAATGTTCATTACTTTTAAATAGAACAATCTTGAGTTTTTGTTGGTTTTAAAACATACGTTGGGTTATAAAGCAAATACATTTAGTGTTTTAATAGTGTAAGCAAGAAAGAACAAACACACACATAGGTAAATGAGCCAAGAATCCTTGAAAAAGTGAGAGTGGTAGCAAGAACAAGGACTATTTGAAGCCTTGGGTCCGTTGCTATCACCTGGTAACAAGAGGTCTGAAACCATTCTGCGTCAGTGGTCACCTACGATAGTTCCAGAGTGAGTTCCCAGATGGTAAATTAGCCAAGTCTCCCAAAGAGGAGGAATAACTGCACAGACTCCATCTCTCCTCCAGATGTTTTTACTAATTATAATGAGATTCTTCCAAGGCCCGCTTAAAATTTCAATACTTCTAACAGAGTAGGTCAGTAGATCACAAGGACAGTCAATTAATTAGGTAATTCTGAGCTTGTGAAACTTACAGTGCATCATATCTGGGAAAGATACCAAATGTCAAAAATCTAAATTTTACATGAAGTCCCCTTGATGTAATGAGTGAAATTTTATTATGTGAGAAGCTCAGGCCAGTGGATGGGGGCTCAGGTTTGAATCTCCTTGCACTGTGTTACAAGGTCCTGCTCTTCACCAAGAGCTAATAGGTTGGTACCCCAGATCTTGCTAATTTAGTTTCTCAGTGATAGCATTTGTTTCCTCCTCTAAGTCCAAAAGGATGACTACACTTCAAAGAACATATAGATCAGCTCTGCCCAAAAAACCATCTGCAATGGTGGGAATGTTCTATACCTGTGCTGTCCATATGGTAGCCACTGGCAACAGGCAGCTATTGAGCTAGTGGGGATTGAATTTTAAATTAAAGATAATTTAAGTTTAAATAGCCATTTGTGGCTATCGGCTACTGTATTGAACAGAGCAAGTATATATCTTATCTGATAAAATTACTGGAATCCTAGGAAGTAACCCTAGAACAGGAGAAAAACAAGAATAACAATAAATAAAAGGATAAGAATAGAGATAATTAAGAAACACATTTAAATCAATGGCATTGGTAGGTTTGAAAATAGTTTTAATGTAACAGTAATAATCACATTTTAAACTATTGTGATTTTGGAGGGTGCTTAAGGTATTTAAGAGAATCTAATATAAGAGTTATGATCTTAAACACTCAGAAGACTAAGTTAGAAATCAATTTTTGAGTGCTTGTGGGAACCTAATTTGATAAATCCATCAGTTGTGATATGTATTTTGTATAAATTTTGTGTGACTGAGAGGAATGCTAATGTTTTTCATGTTTAAAAAGATGCTAAGTGGCCAGGCACGGTGACTCACACCTGTAATCTTGGCACTTTGGGAGGCCTAGGTGGGAGGATTGGTTGAGGTCAGGAGTTCAAGACCAACCCGAGCAAGTGGGAGACCCCATCTCTACTAAAATAAAAAAAATTAGCCAGGCTGGGTGGTGCATGTCTGTAGTCCCAGCTACTCAGGAGGCTGAGGCAGGAGGATCGCGTGAGCCCAGGACTTTGAGGTTGCCGTGAGCAATGATGACACCACTGCAATCTACCAAGGGCGACAGCATGAGACTCTATCTCAAGGGGAAAAAAGATGCTAAGTACTTACTAAAATTATAAGGATCAATAAGCTGGATATTAAACAAGGTTCGGGCAGTAGTGAGTGTTCCTCTCTGTGCACAACAGCCTCCGAGACAAGTTTTTTCCTTTGGATTTTCCTACACAGACTCTTTACAATTTATGTTTCTCAATAAAAATGTGCTTTGCTGTGAGAAAACTCAGGATAGGGCTCTGTGCCCTGACCAGGTGTATTCATGGATTATAAATTTCTTGAAGATCCATGGTTTCTAAAAAGACAAAATCCTTTTATTGTCTCTACTTAGCTTCTGTAATCGTGTGCAGTGCGCCCCTGGTGGGCTACCCAGCCCTGCCCACGGGGGGGGGGGGGCTCATCCTGCAGGGAGGTTCTGCTGAACACTCAGCTGCTGACGTCAAGACTGCAGCTCCAACTGGTAGGTTGGAGGAGAGCTCAGGAGTGGGAACCCTGGAGCCAGACGGGTGTCGTTTGCTTCCCAGCCCTACTAAAATCTTGACCTAAAGCAAGTGATGCTGTGCTTGGTGACGATGATAAAAATACTACTTCTTAGTGGGTTTTGTTAGGATTAAATGAGCTAGTTAATGTAAAGCACTTGGTGTTATTATTAATTTCGCAATAAATATTCAGATTCCATGTACTCAGTGAATCAGCTCAAATTCCCCCTCCACCTGCAAGGATTATCCTTGTGGCCCTTGTCTGATTATCTGACTTACTCAAAATGAGTACGTTTCCAGTTTTTGCTCACTCCATCCTCACTCCCCATCCCTTCAACTCTGCTGTTCTTCTTTTTAAAGCACCATGGTAATTTTGAACTGCCATTCTTTTTGCAAATTATTTTATTAGAATGTTTGCTAAGCCCACTGTTCCCTACTTTCAGTGAGTGGGATTGTTGCCCGGTCTGTTCCCTCTCTGCTCTTCTTTTTCATGCCTCTTTATCTGTCCTCGGACCCCAGCACCTGGCTCGTGAGCTCATGCTCAGAGAAAACAAGCTGTCAGAATTTCTGCGAGCTCCCGGCACCACCTCCAGCACCTTCCAGCCTCTGTACCTGCGAGCTCTGCCACTCCTCCTTGCCGTGGTTGAAGCATTTGTGCTCTTGTCTGTGGCCAATGTGTACACAGGAGCACTGGGCCCAGCCCCCACCCAGCCAGCCACTCCTGGCTCCTTTGTTGGTCTCCCCTCTCTCCTGCTCCATCATTCCCATCTTCATGCAAACATGCCTAGATTTCTCCTTTCTCTGATTCCCTTTACTCTAAATCTGCTTAAAGAGTCATGTAGCATATTGTCTCCACTTCCTCTCCCCTGATCTATTCAACCCTCTCTACCCTTTCAGGGACACTGGTCTCTCCAAGGTCATCAATGACCTCCACATGGCCATGTCCAAAGATTAATTTCCAGTCCTCACCTTACTTGACCCTTTAGTATGATTTGACACAGGTGGTCTCTCCCTTCTCCTGAAGCCCTTTTCCCGTTGGCTTCCAGGACACCCCAATGTCCATATGTCCCACTAGCACCCATCCTCACTCTCTTTCACTTGTGTCTCTGCACCCCCCAAGCCCCCAGCCTCTAAATGTCGTGGTGCCCCAGGGCTCAGTCCTTGGAGCTTTTCTCCTTCCCTCACCCATTCACCCGGTGAGCTCACCCAGTAGTTTTAAATGTCACCTATATGCTGACACCTCCCAAGTCTTCACTCTCACCCAGACCACTCCCTTATAGGTTCAACTTCCTACTGGACGTTTCCACTTAGATGTCTCCTAGATGTCTCAAATATAAAATGTCCCGTGTGAGCTCCTCCCCTTCCCCCTGGAACTTTCTCTTTCTCCTCTCAGTAAACACTTGCTCCATCTTTTCCGTTGCTCAGGCTAAAACCCTTGGAGTTACTGTTGCCCCTCGCTGTCTCACACCCCCCATCTAACCCTGTAGTAAAGCCTGTTGTCTCCACCTGCAAAACATGCCCAGAATCTGATGCCTCCTCACTGTCCCCCACTCCCATTCTGGTCTAACCTCCACTGTCTCTCGGTTCCACCCTTGTTCCTGGCACAGAAGCTAGGGTGACTTAATTAAAAATCGAACTCAGATCACACCATTCCTCTGTTCCAGACTCAAAACCCTCCAGCGCTCCTGTCTCACTCAGAGTGAAAGCCAAAGTCCTACGGTGGCCCGTGCAGGCTGGCCCTGCCACCTCCCAACCTCATCTGCTGCTTGTCCCCCGACCCCGGCTCCAACACCCTGGCCTCCCGGAAGCTCTCTGAACATGCCGGGCACCTCCATCCCGGGGCTGGCCTCTCTGACCCGCCGCTCCAGCTGTCCTCTTTGTTCCCTCTGCTCCACAACATTGGCTGGCTTCTTGGCTATTTCTTCAACATGCCTGGCTCGCTCCCCTGGGGGCCTGTGAGCTGGCCCTTCTCACACTACCTGCTTCTTTACATTTCCAGGTTTGGGGCTCAGTGAGGCTTTCTGTAACTGTTGTATTTAAAATTAGAATGTTCATCTCCTGATACTTTGTTTTCCTTTCCTGCCTTGTTTTCTCATTGTCCATTTCCCCCAGCTTCCATCCCTGCTAGAAGGAAAGCTTCAGGAGGGTCAGGGTTTTAAAAATCCTTGCATGTTTTAAAAATAATGATCTCTAACACCTAGGCACATAGAATTAAAACACCCATTGACTAGATGAGTGACTGAAGTTAGCTGGGCTTGATTAGCTCTTGTGAAATGTAAGACTTCTTTGGAATACAATTATTTTCAATTAGTTTGCTAAAATTCAGAGTTTTAAAAGCTGTTTTTAGTATTTGCTATTATTCATCCTCCTTTTTTGACAAAATCTTGTATAATAGAAAAGGATCACATTTTTGTGAGATAAAAAAGGCTGAAAAGAAACATTCTTTTAATGTTAAGGCGATGAGTTCTTCCTCCCTGCTCCAAGTCCTGTATTAGATTGCAAATTGTTTCAGGGGAAGAATCATGAAATTAATATTTAATTTGAGTGTCTGAAGCAGGCTACAGTAGCATAAACATTTTTCGTAGCTTGAATACATTGTGGTGAGTTAAAGCTTTCTTGCAGCAGGGAATGTTAACCAAAGCTTTAAGGGGAGACCAGTCAGTGGCAAGGAGTCGCTGAAGCTCAGGGGAGGAGACACGCTGGAGATCTTTGGGATGAGGCATCTACGTGTGTGTAAGTGCCCAGGGCAGGGCCGCTGTGGGGAGGGTCCCCTTTCACACCTGGGAAAACTGAGGTTCCACGAGGTGAGTGCCTCGTCCACAGTCATCCTCTGCTGAATGGAAGAATCAGGATTTCAACGCAGGTCTGAGCTTTCCCCGGGAGACTTACACTTGCCCCCAGCCTTTTATAGACAAGGAAACTGAGGCTGGGAGAGGAGGAAATGCTTGTCCAGGGTGGGAGGAAATAGCAAACGCGGCGGGCTTGTTCCGCGGTCTCCCTCCACCTGCCGCCCCCTCTCAGCCAACTGTCAGAGCTTCCCTTTCATCCAGCTTCCAGAATGGCCTGAAGTTTTTATTGCTTTGCATGTGTTTGAATGTGTTACATTATCATTAAAATACTGCAGAAATGCCTTCTGTAGCAAGTGAAAGTTCCCCGTAACTTCCCCCCTAGAGAAAGCCACCATCATGAGCTTGAAATAGTCTTCCAGACTTTTTTGCCCTAAACACACACAGTTATATAGTTTTGTAACTTGCTATTTGCATTTCACAGTCTTTTTTGGGAATCCTTTTATGTTAATAAATGGTGTAGCCTTATTCTAACTGTTGAATAATATTCCATCTATGGATGTACGGTGTACCATACTTTAATTTGCTTTTAATGGACATGTAGGTTGATTCTTTAGGATACATTTCTTCTTTTTTTTTTTTTTTTGAAGTTATGGGCAATGTATTTCCAGAATTTTTTTTAATTTCAGCATATTACGAGGGTACAAATGTTAAGAATACATATATTGCCCATGTTTCACCAACATGTAGACAGAGCCCATTTCCTCGCATTTTCACCAATAATGTGCGTTACAAGTTTGCTTTCTAGTGGGAAGAGAATCACTGCCCCAGGATCAGCCTGTGGTCAGGTGAGTCACGGGGTTCCCCAGCTTAGCAGGAGTGCTGGAACATGACGGGCAGCACATTTGAGAGAGAAGGTGAGAGGTCAGCGGGCCAAGCCGGCCCATCACCTGGTCTTAGCAGAAAGTACTCCAGTTCTAGATTCTGCTCTCAAGGCAGCTCTTGTCACACTCTTGCTTAAAACCGTCCTCCTGTTGCTTTTATCTAAAGACAAGGCTCTATGGTGTGGCCTCTATCTCTCCATCCTTAACTTGCTTGGTCGACCGCTCTGCTTCTCAAATGAGTGCACCGGGGCAGGTTTTGTCACCTTTCAGTCCCAGCTGCAGCCCAGCACAGTTAAGGGCTTCTCCCTCTGTACTTCTCACTACCCCTTTGGGTGTCAGGAACACAACTCTGTGTTTGGGAGTTTATGACCACCCTGGGGTGTCAGCTCCAACAACACTTATCACAACTTTGGGATCCAGGAATATCACTTTTCTGGTCCATCGTGGGTGACCTGCAGGCAACTGTCAACGAAAGGTCCTCCCCAGAAAGCCTGGGTGGCCCCTCCCAGTGCCCAGGGAAGGATGGGGTTGATCTCGTCTCCTGTCTCCAGTCCACAGCTAAGGCTTGCATTCCATTCTGCATCCTTTCCCTTTGGAATCTCGAGAGACTTTTTTCCTCCCAAGAAAACCCAACTCTTGCAAATCCTCAACTTTGGCTTTCAGAACTGTTGTTTTTGACATAAAGGTTCAACACAGGAGCTTATTTTAAGAAGCTGAAAAAGCTTCTTAAACTATTTCTGTTTTGGCATTCCTGACATAAAAATCCTAATTATCTTTGTGGCAACCAGCATGGTTCTGGCTGATTATCGAAAACCTTTATAGGTAAAGAAATATGGAAAAGAACAGGACAAAGATAATCATGTCCAGATATTATCTTGTGATGGGCTACATTCCCTCTTACCACAGGACCTTTGCACATGCTCTGGCTTCTGGCCTGATCACTTCTCTTTCCCCTCTGCATTATGATGTTCCAGAGTTCTTCCCACATCTCAGCTCAGTGATCACTCCCTCAGGAAGGCAGACCCTGCCTCTCCTCCAGTTCTGCGACCTCTTAGCACCATATACTCCCCCTCCTTAACATTTATCACAGTTACACTTTTACTTTTTTTTCATGCTTTTGTGATTAAATGCCTGTCTCCCCACTAGACTGAGCTCCAAGAGGATGAGGACCAAGTCTCCTTTTTCTTGCTATTTATCCCAGCATAAATCCATTTATCCCTGGCTGATAGCAGGCACCTGATATAAGAAAGAAAGAATAGATGAATAATAAGGTAGCACAAACTTTAACTGGGTGACATCCAGGAGTTGTGCTGGCTCATACCTACTTGTGAGAGCTGGCTGTCCACCTCTTTTTCCAGCTCTGCATTCAGCAATGTCATGACAGCTTGAGATCAGCCATCATTTCCACCATGGAAATCAGCAAATGCTATAAACCAGACCTCCTTTTTCCCCTCCCCCATCTGTTGTTAAACATTTGCAGCTCACCCCTGGGTACATCTGATTTCTCCAAGTTTCTCTCCTTACCCTCTGTATATTCACTTCCACACTTTATATGTGATGTTGTATAATCTTAATGTATCCCTGGTCAGTTCTTTGCCAAATTTTCTAATTCTTCTACTTAGCATGCATTCTGTATTCTATGTGGGTGTGTAATATAAAATCAACAGGAATTGAAATGTGTGATATTTAAATGACTGCCATAATAGAATCTAAGGATTTTGCTGCAGATCATTTCACCAAAATCTGTTAAGATTCCAAGAAGCACAAAGGCAGAAGGCAATCTTGACAGTTTTCTTCACTAAGAAACTACAGATGCACCAGAGAAAATGCATTTATGTGCAGCATGATGACAGGGGAGAGGCAGCAAACGGGGACGCATGAGGTCTCCACTCTGTGACTCCTTCCACCACATTCCACCATGGAAGGGCTGTGCAGCTCTGCAAAATCACCCAGCTACTCTGGTTCTGTGTCTTTAAGTGAAACATGATAGGATGGAGTTTAATGATTCAATTACAGGCCTTCCTGAAGAAGGTGTGGGTGAGGTTTGCCACACAGCCACACCGTAGAGAAAACTGATGAATCTGCGCTATGACAACTCATATTGGTGGCAGTTTATTTCTGTTTTTATCAACTGACTTTTCAGTCATTGGGAAGTGTGTTTTGTCCTTTCAGAGGAGGGGTCCATCTTGGGTTTACTTTTTGTGACTTACTGGTATTTCAGTGAATATAGGATGAGGTTACTGTATAGTTATTACTGAAGAAAGGATCTTGGGGCATGGAGGTAGGGTGAGCAAGATCAAAAAACCAAACGTTTACTGTAGTTAGCTTTTAAAGAGATGTGCTCATTTTACTTAGATCATCATTACCCACCACGTGTGGCCACTGCTACAATCAGGGATTACTTGCAGGGTCCACCTTATGTTAGATCATGTGTGGATATACTGACCCCAGTTAAAACTATTATTATTGGTCTCAAAGCAACATAGCAGACAGTCCTGCCTGTTGACAGTCACACTATATTCTGGGATGCTAGCAAAGCATTTGCCTTAATAAGTTTAGGGGAGAAGATTCTACATTGCTGAGGAAATAGAGATCTAAGAGGTATCATTAATTTTTTAAATTATCCATCTTTCTAAATACAGATGATCTTTGAAAGACCTTATGTCTGATAGCAAACATCTCTGCATTATGATCATTAGCTCATGGAAATCCTGGGAGACATATTAAAAAAGAATACTATCTTAGTCTATGTTCTGTTGCTACAACAGGATGCCACAGACTGGGTAATTTATAGCAAAAGTTTATTTGGCTGACAGCTCTGGAGTCTGGGAAGTCCAAGAGCATGGCGCCTGCATCGGGACAGCTTCCTTGCTGTGTCAAAACATGGTGGAGGACACCACATGGCAAGACGGCGAGAGTGTGTCAGCTCTGGTCTCTCTCTCCTTATAAAGCCACCAGTCCTATCATGGGGGGGCCCATCCTGATGAACTTATCTTATTCTAATTACCTCCTCCAATCAACATATGAATTTGGGGATTTACTTTCCAATGCATGAAATTTGGGGGACACATTCAAACCATAGCAAATACAAATGATGTATGGAAAGCCTTTCTCATGACTTTCGTAATGCCTCGGTCACTGGATAATGTGTAGGGATGTAGAAGTCTATAATTACAAGGGGCAAAGTCACATGGTCTGACATTCATAAGTGAGGCAAGCCCTTGTATGGTCTCCCTGGAGATGATGACCCAGTTCCTCCTTAAATTCTTCCAGCAAACTCACCATGTTACAAGGCAGCCTGCACATTATCAGAAAATAGCAGAGAGAGCTGAAATTCACCTTCCAACTATTTGCACCAACTTTGTAACTGCTGTCACTCACCCAGCCCTGATTTTCCTCTTAGGCTTTAGTAAAATACCCTTTTCCCAACTCACCCTGAATTCTTGCTCCAGCTCAAGCCCTTGGTATTTACCATCAAGAGCTGTGACTTAGACCCATTTAGGCTTCAGAAGAATCCATGCTACTTTCTGCAGATTCTGTGGTTTTTTCTATCACAGCTGGTGTGTCTAGCAGGTGGGTAGACCTACAGTTTTGAAGAATCATCTCACAATGACTTAGTGCACCAACATATAGGGTTGTTATTATGGTCATTCTTGTCCAACTCTCCCCACCCACTTTTCTTAGGAACAATATGTATGGCCAAAATGTAGATAGGAGACTTGTACTGGTGGTCATGGTCTATTGAATCTCTAACTTCTTAAAAAGTATGTAGCTCTGAGAAGTCACACTCAAATAAGTTCTACAAGAATTTTTAGGCTGCTTAAAGCACAATGATTGTTGTGCTGAAAATTCTGGATGCAATTTTCTCATTCTCCTCTGGTCTTGGTGCAGCACAGGACAGTATCTGGAATGTGGGTTATTCCTAGTAGTACTGCCAGGGCATAAAAGTGGCTTCTCCCCACCCACTCCCTACCCACTCCCCACCCCCGAGCATGGCCAGAACACTTGTAATCAACCAGTAAACATCTAGTGAGATAAGGTCTGGCTCTCCAGGAAGAAAGGTGGCAGGACTTCTAGGGAAAAAAGCCAAGGTGAGTGTATTTAAAACTGTCTTCCCAAATTCCCACCTCTATTAGTCAGGATGCAAGTTTGGGGCATGTCATAAAGAGAGTTCAAAATACAGCAGCTTAAAAAAGGAAGGTTTTTTCATTCTTATGTAAAAATGTGAGTAGATGGCCTAGAGTGAGTGGCGATTCTGGAGTGTTGGGGGTCTGAGATGTCCTGCTTCTCTGCCATCCTCAGCGTTCAGAATCCTGGCATCCTCTACAATGCTGCTCTAGGTTCGCCTGTTGACTCACAGCCTAGTGGCCTTAGGATCTCCTGCATCCAATAGTCTATCCAGCCCTTCCCCTTTAAGAGCACGGTGGAAATCACACCTACCACACTTACACCAGCCAAGTATGTGGCTGAAATTTAGTCACATGGCTACAGACCCCCAACTTCAGGAGACTCTGGGGGATGTCCCTTCAGCTGAGAGAACACATGCCTGGCTAAAAAGTGTATTGCTGTGGCAGAAGAGGAACTGGATGAAGGGGGAGAGCTAGCAGTCTGTCCCATCACTGACTTAACAGCAACAGAGCAAAACCACCGATTTGAATTGCTAATATTAAAGAGTGATTTCATCCAATATTGGTGAATTACGGGGAAAACTACTCCCCTCATGTACTGTTGTCAGGAGTGTAAATTGTTGTTTAAGCTTCTTAGAGGGAAATTTGGCAGCATTTGTTGTTCTGTAAGACGGGCATGCCATGTGACCCAGCAATTGCACTTCTAGAAATTTATCCTGCAGAAGTGTTGTACGACATGCTTGGATATTTATCCATGAGGACCTTTGTGGGAACATTGTCAGTGACAGCAAATGACCAGGAAGTCTTTAAATACCCATTAAGAGGGAGCAAGTTTAAAAAATTATGGTGCACATGTATAATGGAATATTATGTAATTATTGAAAATAGTAAAGTAGATCAATATGTACTGATGCAGAATATGTCCAAGTTATATTAAGTAAAAAAGCAAGTTTGAGAATAATATATATAGAAACGTTCCATTTTTGCAGCTAAAATATTTATGTATATGTTTGCATGTGTACCCACATACGTTTGTATATGCATAGAAAAATGCAAAAGGATGCAGTTTGCACTGTCGACTGTAATTCCAGGCCATGGAATTGGCAGAAGGTGGTTGCATTTTTTACATTTTACTTTATATATATGTCTGTAATGTTTGGATTTATTATGACTATGCATCACTTTTGTAATAAAATATACAGATTGAGGGAAAACTGATTGAAAATGATGACGCATTAAACCATGAAATGCCATTGCAGGAAATGTAACTAAGTGCAAAAAGTTTGGGATATCTTGAAATGCTGCAGGAGTTGTAAAGAAGCGACATCAATCAGCCTTGCAGAGGCAGAGGGAGGCCGTGTGCAGGGGCAAAGAGAGCAGAACTCTACATTAATAGAAAGAACAGAATATATGATTCTGTGCACCATTTGATCCTAACGGAGTCTGTGTGTGTGCATCTATCTGTATCTACACAGATAAACGCATGGAAATATACAGGAAAGTGGTACCCAAAAATGTTATTAGTGTTTATCTCTGGTATGAGATATACGTTTTTATTTTCTTTCCTTATATTTGTCAGTACTTTCCAACTGTTCTTTGAGAGCACTTCTGGTTTTATGGTTTTTTTAAGCCAAAAGATTTAAAATAGAAGAATGGGGGATATTTATATAGGTGGGAAAGAATGAAAGGCCCTTCCATGGGTCAGGCAGGCAGATGGGTGGATGGGTGAGACTTTTTTGGGAGATTTCCAAGCAGGGTTCAGGATACCACTTTGCCATCATTCCCTCAAGTCCCCAGGATGGGGACCAGGACTGTGGAGGTGATTAGGACTTATCAGGCACCTGCTGCGTGCCCAACCCTGAGCCAGGTGCTTTGCCTCTTAACTCACCGAATCCTCAAATGTCCCTGGCCCCAGGGGACATTATTATCTCCAGGATGGGGTGGGAGTTCTAGGAAGGCATATTTAAGCTTGTTGTGAGGGCAACAGCCTGTTAAATTGGAAGTTTAAAGCGATGCAGCAAGATGCATTTCACAGTGAGGGGCTAGTCCAAGATTTTCATTTTCAAAGGTGATATGAAAAAATTGGCTCAATGATGCTTAATGCCTCCACTCACATCAAGGGCACTAAAAAGGCCAGACTGTGTAACCATCGATGGAGAGGCCTTTCAGAGAAAGCTGTAGGCATGCTCCGTGTCCCCTGTCCCCAACACAAAAGGGAGATGAAGGGGGAGACGGCAGTGCTGTGCCAGAAGGTGTGGTAGGAATGGCCTGTCCCAGAAAGGAGAAGTATTTTATCTCAGATGCTGTTTAGCATCACCAGAGCAGGTTGATAATAAAACCAAGCCAACATTTAGCTGCTTTTATTATGATATTTAGTCTCTACAACACTGGACCCAGGGCAAAATGCTCCCACCACCTTCCACCTCAGGATGCTGCTGGAGGGGGTAATACTTCATTTTCCTTAAGTTGAGAGAGACGTGTTATTCTCTTTTTTCTATGTGATAAAAGAAACTTAATTTATGCCTCTGCAGTTTGAGCGGTAAGGACAGGGGACTGAGGTCTGATTCCCATTCAAGAACTCCGAAGGGGAAGGGACGGGGCTGGCCGGCATCTGATGGAAGAGTGGGGAGAGGAGGATGTGTTGGGAGAGTCCCAAACCCCAGGTCAGGGCAAAGGATGGTGAAGTGTTTTGCATAGACTGGCTTTGGGTCATGGGTGGAATCACAATAAGTCCCATCCAAGAAGGCTGCTGGAGGGACAAACACATACTAGGGATGCCTGACCAACAGAGTCACTCGGTGAAGAGTGGGTGGCCATCCCTGAAGGGATCACAGAAGCACCCACAAAAGGAAGGTTCAACCTTAAACACCCACCAGACACAGAGCACCCAAAGCCAGCAAGACCAAGGTGCAGTGTCTGGCATAAACCAGGTAGTCCATAAATAGTCTTTGCATGAGTAAATACATATTAATCAGGCCGGGTAAGCTGCCCTGTGAAGGGGTGAGTTTCCTATAATGAGGAGAATGGAAGCAGGTGGTCCTGGAGGTGGACTTGCAGAGGCTCCTGCTTTGCCTGGAAGATTGGCCAGGTGGTGTCTCCATTTCCTTCTTGTCCACTGTTTCCATGGCTTTAAGCGATGGCATGGCTTCCCTACCTCACTGGTAAAGAGTTAACATCCAAAGCCAGGATCAGTCCAGGTTAGAGAATAGGTATGCTTTTTGTTTCTGCTTTTGATTTTTTACCGAAGATGAAATGATTGAGCAAAGTGCAAATCTCTATGCTCTGTATTTGCATATATTATCTCTTGTCTTAGTGCCTGCTTTTCAGGTTTGTTTCTATTTTTAATCCTTAACCTCAGAGAGGTTAAGTAATTTATCCAAGGCCACTACCCAAGCTAGCAAGTCACCAAGATGGGATTCAAATGCAGGATGCTTTTTTTTTTTTTAAAGAAGATGAGGAGTGGGTTATGGTATGCGATAATCTTTCCTTATTAGTGGGGTGAGAAGCTTTCTCAGGCTTGTAGGCTAAAAAATTCAGATAGTTTTGGGGAAAATCATATACAGTGGTAGGATTAAAGGTGGCAGGATTTGAGAGGCAAGAGGCCATATACGCTCAGCGTGCTTTGGGGCCAAGGAGAGCAAAGATGTGAGAGGACTCCAGTCTGGAGCCCCTTACCTGCCCGTGCGAGTGGCAGTGGGGCACATGGGACAGGAGCAGACTTGGGACGGAGACCCTAAGCCCACAGTGTGTACTCGGATCCACAGTGTAGATACCAGGGTCCCAATGCTGGGATGGAATTAGCCTGAAGATGCCATGTAGTCAGATGTATCTACTTTAATTTTTCAAGCTTTTTAATTGAAGTATAACATATACCACATGAAAGAGCACAGTCATAAGTGTTCAGTTCAGTGGCTCAGTTCAAAGTGAGTACTTCTGTGTGGCCAACATTCAGGTCAAGAGACAGAACACTGTGATCACTCCACACCCCTGACTCCTTGTGCCAGTCCTGAATCCCTCACCCCAAAGGCAACTACTGCTCGGCTTTCTAACACCATAGAAAGCTTTGTCTGGCTTTGAAATTCAAATAAATGGAATCATGCAGTCTGTATTTCTTTTGTGCCCAACATTTTAGATTGAGCATTATGTCTGTGAGATTTATTTATGCTGTTGCATATATTAATAGTTTGCTCTTTTACATTATTGTATATTATTCTGTTGTAGGACTTTATCATAGTTTATTCTATTATTAATAGACACTTGGTTTTCTCCAATTTCAGGTGATGACAAATAATGATGCTACAGATATTCTTGTATATGTCTTTTTGTGCACATATGTACATATTTCTCTTGGCTATACGTCTGGGAATGGGATTACTGGGTCCTAGCATATGCATATGTTCAACTTTGCTAAACAATTTTCTAAAGTGATTGTACCAATTTACACACCAGCAGCATAGAAGAGTTCTAGTTTCTTCAAATATTTTCCAATATTTAGTAATGTCAGTCCTTTTAATTTTAGCTATACTGATAAGCATGTAGGGATAACTCATTGTGGGTTAATTTGCATTTCTCAGATGACTAAAGTAGTTGAACATCTTATAAGTTTATTGGGGCCACTTGATTGTTCTCACCTGTGAAGTGCCTATTCAAGTCTCTTGCCCATTTTTCTGTTAATATTGTCAGTCTTTTTCTTATTAATTTGTAGGAGTTCTTAAGATATTATGGATGTGAGCTCTTTGTCAGTTCTATGTTTTATAAACATCTCCCATTCTGCAGCTTCCGTTTTCATTCTCTTAATGGCATCTTTTGAGGAATGAAAGTTACTAATTTTAATATAGTCCAATTTATCAATCTTTTGGTTATAATGGTCTTTTCCTAAGCTATCTTCTAGGAAGACAGTCTTCTCTCTACTGGGTGGCAGTGGCACCTTCGTCTTAAATCTAATGTCCGTGCACGTGTGAGTCTGTCTCTGGATGCTTTTTTGTATTTGGTCTCTTTGTGTATGCTTCTCCAGTGCCACTCTGCCATAATGACTGTGCCTGTATATAAGTCTCAACATCTGATAGTGTAAGTCCTTAATCTCTGCTCTTGTTCTTCAAAATTGCCTTGACTTTGCATTTTCATAAAAAATTTTAGTCCACTAAGATCAAAACCAGCTGGGTATTTTATTAGGGAGGGTAGACTTGTTAACAATATTGAATCTTCTAATCATGAACATATTATATTCCTCCATTTATTTATGTCTTTAATTTCTTGCAGCAATATTTTTTACATTTTAGGGTTGAGGTATTACACATCTGTTTTGAATTTATTTAGTCCTATGTTAATTTGTTTTGTGATGCCATTGTAAAAAGTATTATTTCTAATGTTTTCTTTTCTTTTTTTAAATTTAAAAATATTAAGGGGCTAAAAATGTTTTAGATTACATGGATCACTTTTGTAATGCCTGAGTCCTGGATAAAGTATGCCCATGACTCAAATAATCATGGGCATTATAGGACCCATTAGTTAGGTTCATAGGACCCATTAGTGAGGTTTTTGACCCCTACCCGACTGTCCCCTCCCTCCTGCTTGATTTCCACTGAGTGTCCACAGTGCACATGTGTGCTCATCATTAGTTCCAATTTAATAGTGAGTACCATTAATGGTGTTTTTCCATTCTTGAGACATTTCGCGTAGAAGAATTGTCTCCAGTTCCATCTAGATTGTTGCAAGAGGTATTAATTCATCCTTTTTGTGGCTGAGTAGTACTCCATGGTATACATATACCATATTTATCTACTCATGGATTGATAGGCACTTGGGTTGTTTCCACATCTTTGCAATTATGAATTGTGTGGCTATAAATATTCGAGTGTCTTTTTTTATAGAATGCCTTTTTTTCCTTTGGGTAAATACCCAGTAGAGGGATCGCTGGATCAAATGGTAGCTCTAGTTTTAGTTCTTTGAGGTTTTTGATGAGAGAGAAAGGGAAGGGGGGTGGGGAGAGAAAAAAACTTCTCCCAATTTTCTAATTGTTCTCAGAAGGTTGAATCTAAACATGCTAGTCTGCTAGTACTACAGCTTAACATTTTAAAGTGTCTCTCCATGTCTCCCACTTACTTCTTAGTTCCTAGTTCAGTGTTCTACAATATATCCCAGCTGTTTTACACTGATGATCTTGGCCTGGAGTCATTAAAAGGGGCCAAGAGATTTCTGAGGTCGCGTTGGGTTTCTGGACACACTCCCTGGATTCTTTCATGTCTGTGGGACTATATGTTTGGGAAACACTGGATGCACAGAAGCAGATGTGTGGATATCTTTGTGTCCTGTCACTGCCACTTTATGTATTTTTCTTAGGAAAAACTAAGGATCAGTAGTCATAAGCGCTGTGTCAACCATGCTACAATATGAAGTAGGCGGTGTCCTGCAGGGAGCAATCTGAAAGACACTAAAGGGCCCTCTGAGCCAATGATCTATTAATACCCATATGGAAATTTATCAATGGAGATGCAGACTTTAATGACCACCAATGGCCCAAATATGTTTCTACAGGTTTATTCATTACTGTATTACATATAATTGGAAAAATGGAAACAGTTTAAAGCTACCACAATATGCGATTGTTAAATAAATTATGGTATATCCATGTAATATTGGAGTTGGCAAACTAGGGCCTGGTTTTGTGCCACTCATGAACTAAGAATGGTTTTTATGTATTTAAATGGTTGGGAAAAAAACCCAAAAGAAATAACAGTTCATGACATGAAAATTATGTGAAACTCAAATTATGTTGTCCTTAAATAACATTTTATTGGGGTACATCCATATTCACTCATTACATACATGTTGTCTATGGCTTCTTTCATGCTACAATGGTAGAGCTGAATTATTGTGACAGATTATATGGCTGGCAAAGATTAAAATATTTCTTATCTGGCTTTTATCAGAAAATTTGATGTAATTTGCAGCCATTTAAAATGATGTTCTTATGTAGTCACTTAAAATGATCCTGTAAAAAAGCATTTAATAATAGGAGAAAATGTTCCAAATAGATTAAGTGAAAAAAATTAGGCCCCCAGATATTATTACATTCTAATTCCATTTTTTTGCAGTAATCACATATTATATGTCTATACATGCTCAGGAAAAAAATAGCCCAGAATAACATGTTAATGGAGATCAGTAAGTGGTGATAGAATTATGGGCGCTATTTTCTTTCAGGGTGAATTTTATAATCTTCTTTGGGCTTCTCTGTATTTTCTAAATGTTCTCAATCGAATATCACTTTTGTAATATGAAATAACTGTTAAAAGTTTTATTTTTCTTTAATTCAACCAGAATTCATTCATTCCGGTTAAGACTCTATCTTCAGCGTAGCCTGTCATTGCAACCCTTTATCAGGCTGTTAACACCTTGGTAGAGCACTAGTCTATTAGATAACTAATTGCCACCTGGGAAAGACACAAGTGGGTCAGCTGGTCCTAAGAGAACTGGGCAGGACAGGTTGGTTTTGACAAAGAGACTGGAAAGGGCAAATCAGGACCAGGCGGTGTGACTGTAGAGACAGGGCTGAGCTTGACCCTGGCAAGGTCCGAGCGGGTAGGAATCAGGATAAGGCAGTGGGAAGGGGGCAGGTGGGAGCAGAAAGGACATTACGATTTTGTCTAGGGCCAGTCCTCATCGTCAGTGCACATCCAGAAGGGTGGGGTCTGAGCTTTGTACAGTTTAGAATTTAGGGTGCCTTCTTTAGGAAAAATGACGTGAAATTACAAATGCAAAATTAAGTCCAAGTATTTTCTTAGGAGGAAAAAGAAGTCACAACAAATCACTGGGTCCAGGAGCTCTGTGGGCCTTTCTTCCGGTACCTTTTAGGCAATTGACCAGAAACACCTATAATGGTTCCTGATTGCTACCTGGCTTCCCTGCCACTCCCAGAACCTTCCAGCTCTCACAGGGGTTTACATAAGCAGGGGGCTCTGAAATTTAGGTCTCATTAGCTCCCTGGTAACTCAGCTTCTGCTGATGGTCTTTCTCATTTCCAGTCTTTCAAGCTTTCTTCTTATTAATTCTTAGACTCCTGGGTGCTGAAACTATAGGATGGCAATTTTTCTTTGAATTGCTTTAGGTTTTTTTTTTTTTCCTTGAGGAAGAGTCTTGCTTTGTCACCAGGACTAGATTGCAGCGATGTCATCATAGCTTACTGCAACCTCAAACTCCTGGGCTCAGGTGATCCTCCTGCCTCACCCACCAGTAGCTGGGACTACAGGTGTGTGCCACCACACCCAGCTAATTTTTCTAGTTTTAGTAAAGACGGGGTCTTGCTGTTGCTCAGATTGATCTCGAACTCCTGGCCCCAAGCCATCCTCCTGCCTTGGCCTCCCAAAGTGCTAGGATTACAGGTGTGAGCCACCGCACCAGCCTCAAGGCTTCAAGGTTGTGGGCTGCTCTGTTCCCTTAAAGTGGAGTCTTTGGCACCTTTCCTGCTTTACTGGAAGGAGGGAAACTGAAGCTGGCATTTGCTAGAGGGGAAGTCAGTAACTCTGCCTGAGATAAAGACTTGGGAAAATATTTAAATTTTACTAATTCATTTTCCCCTTGCTGATGTAATTATGGGTAATTCAAAATTTATTGCAAGTGTCAAACCTTGATTTCACAAGTCGAGAAATTGTTGGTTAAAGGGTCACATGGATCGTCTCAGATTTTTAGTTTATATTTAAGTAAAATATGTAGCTGAGCATTCCAAGTTCTCAGGGTGTCATTGGAAAATATATTCCCTGAGTGGCAAATTTTCAAGTAATACTGAGTATCATTTGTCATTTTTTTAATCTGAGAGATTCAACATGCATAGCAAACATTTATTACTTAAGCCTCATGTCACTGATGTGGAGAAAGTTCAGCAAACATTATCTTTTTGCACAGGTGGAAAAAACTGAAGCATGACTAGGTTGCAGGGTTCTATGTGAGGTTTAGGCAGTGAAGGTAAGATATCAGGGAGGGGCCTGCTGGTCTTTTCTTCTTCTCTCTTCCCTGCTGAAGTGCTCAGGAGAGAAAGCATGAGAGTGATTATGTAACCAGCTCCTTTGCCCAGCTAAGTCAGGACTTCTGGAGAACTCCTGCTCTTGCTTTTCATGGATTAGTAAATTTAGTAGCACTTTTTTGGTTGTGAGGGCCTGGAATCCAGTTGAATGAACACAACCATGAAATGGGGACTTTATAATTAAAAAAAAAAATCAAGGGGTGTCTTATGGAACCCCAGAGGGAGAACGAAGCCACTTCAGGAGAAACTGAAACCAGGAGCTGGAAAGAGTCCAGGCTCTTCCCTTCACTCCATCCCTCATCTCTGTCTTAGTCTTTATCGCTGGAGACAGACTTTCTCTGTTTCTTCTATTCATGGGAGAGAATATGGCTCCCGACTTTCAGTTACAGGCAGAGACTAGTTTGCTGGGTTTCTCAGTGCCAGTCAGAGAGAATCTGATTGTCCCGGGGACAGGCGCCCAGCCCTGGTCCAATCATATGCACAGAGTCATGTGGTACAAACATGGCTGCCGGCAGCCAGCCTGCGTGAATCAGAGGTAGTTCCAAGAGAAAGGGAGGGAGCATGTTAGCAGTTGGACAAATCACCCCAAAAATATTTATTTTAGGTAGAAATTTTATGAGAGCATTAAAACACTCATTAAAGGCTGCCTTGGGGAACTCAGTCTTCACATTTATTTTTTATTAATTGAAGAACAGGAATTTATTTCTCACAGTTCTGGAGACTGGAAGAGACGGCAGGATCAGTGTCTCGTAAGGGCCTTTTCCTTGGGTTATAGACCACTGCTTTCTGGACGTGCCCGCACGTGAGCTTTCCTTGGTGCAGACAGTGAACAGAGAGCACGCTCTTTAGTGTTTCTTCTTATTTTTTTGTTTCAAAATATTAAGAGGGTACGAATGTTTTTGTTATATGGATAGCTTGTATAAAGCTTGTATTGGGGCTTCTAGTGTGCCCATCACCAGAATAGTGTTCATTGTACCTGATAAGATTTTATCCCTCACCTGCTCCCACCCTGCCTGCTTCTTGTTTTCCAATGTCCTGGACATCTTTGTGCCCAACATTTAGCTCCCAGTCATTAGAGAGTATATAAGGTGTCTGTTTTTCCATTCTTGAGATACTTCACTTAGGATAATGGTCTCCAGTTCCATCCAAGTTGCTGCAAAAGATAGCAACTTTTATTTCATTCGTTTTTATAGCTGAGTAATACTCCATGGTGTATATACATACCACATTTCCTTTATCCACTCATGAATTTTTTGGTACTTAAGTTGATCCTACATCTTTGCAATTGTGAATTATGTTGCAATAAACATTTGAGCGTAGGTGTCTTTTTGATAAAATCTTAGTCTTTAAATATCACTGCAGGGACTTCTAATTTCTGGTCCAGCATGTAGGGAATGTAGAAGTTGCTACTCTGTCCTAGCAACAACAAAAAAAGTTGAACAAACAGAAAAATCAACAATTCTTCTTAAATCTGTCAGAGAAATGGGGTTATAGGATAAGCAACTGCCCCCAGAGTTGAAAAGATACACAGGCAGATATAGAGAATGGGAACTTTATGGGAACAGAAACCCATAAGCAGAAATTCCTGCAAGAACGAGTGCCAGGGTAGGAAAGTTTTTAATTTTTTTAAAAACTGATTAATATTCTAAGGGTTGAAGTGGAAAAAGTAGACAGCATGTAAGAAAAGATGGACAATATAAACAGAGATGAAAATTCTAAGAAAGAATATACAAGAAATGCTAGAGATCAAAAATTCTGTAATAGAACTGAAGAATACCTTTGATGGGCTCATAAACAGACTTAACATTGCTGAAGAAAGAATCTCTGAGCTTGAGAATATCACAATAGAAACTTCCAAAACTGAACAGCAAAGAAATAAAAAGATTGGAAGATGCAGAACAGAATATTCAAGAACTGTGGGACAACTACAAAAGATAAGATATGTGTATAGTGGAAACAATAAAAGAAGAAAGAAAGGAGCAGAAGAAATATCTGGAGCAATAATGACTGAAAATTTCTCTAAGTTAATGCCAGACATCCAACCACAGATGTAGGAAGCTCAGAGAATGCCAAGCAGTATAAATGTCTGGATAATTCATATGCCAAGAAAGGAGAGGAAACAGAATCATATAAAATGTTCAATTAAAAACACAAAAGGTAGACAAAAGTGTGGAAGACAAAAACAGGAACAAAGAAAGGCAACAGATAGAAAACAGTAACAAATATGGTAGTATTAATTCAACTCTGTTAATAATAACTTTAAATGTCAAAAGTTTAAATACACTAAAAGACAGAGATTGTCAGAGTGAAACAAACAAAAAAGATCCAACACTATGTTGCCTACAAGAAGTCTACTTTAAATATAAAGACAGATAAATTAAAGGAAGGGGGAAAGATATCAACCCTATGCCAACACTAATCAAACAACAGTAGGAGTACCTATATTAATTTCATGCAGAGCAGACATGAGAGCAAGGAAAGGATATCGGGGATAAAAAGGAGCATTATATAATGATAAAGGGGTCAATACTCCAAGAAGACGTAACAATCCTCAATATGCATGTGCCTAACTACAAAATGTCAAAATCCATGAGGCAAAAACTGATAGAACTGCAGGAAGAAATAGATGTATCCAATATTATAGTTTATCAGAAATGGGTAGATCTAGCAGGCAGAAAATCAATAAGGACATAGTTGAACTCAATAGCAACATCAATCAACTGAATGTAATTACCTTCTAGACTATTTCATTCAACGACAAAAGATTACACATTCCTTTTAAGCTCACATGGAACATTCACCAAGGTAGACCACATTCTGGACCATAAAACACACCTTAGCAAGTTTGAAAGAATGGAAATCATACAATGTCTGTTCTTGGAACATAATGGAATTAAACTAGAAATCAATAACAGAAAAATAGCTGGAAAATACCCGAATACTTGGAGATTAAGCAACACACTTCTAAATAACACATAGGTCAAAGAAGAAATCTCAAGAGAAATTAAAAAGTATTTTGAAGTAATTGAAAATAAAAATACAACTTAAAATTGGAGGATACAGTGGAAACAGTGCTTAAAGAGAAATTTATGGCATTGGATGCATATATTAGAAAAGCAGAAACATATAAGGTCAATAATCTAAGCATTTTAGGAAACTAGGAAAAAAAGAACAAGTCCAAGGGAAGTAGAAGAAAAAAAATAATAAAAATTAGAGCAGAAATTAGAAATAGATCAAATTAGAGTGAAATAAAATAATTGAAAACAGGAGATCAATACAGAAAATCAACAAAACTAAAAATCTGGTTTTTTGAAAAGATCAATAAAATTGATAAACCTCTAGCCAAGAAAAAAAAAATGAGAAAACATAAACTACTAATACCAAAATGAAAATGGAGATATCACCACAGGTCCCTGGACAATAAAATGATAATAAAGGAATATTATCAACAACTCTATACCCACAAATTGTGATAACCTTTATGAAATGGCTCAATTTCTTGAAAAGCACAACCTGTCAAAACTCCCACAAAAAGACACAGACAACATAAAGAGGACTATATCTATTTAAAGAAATTGAAAAAATAATTAACCTTCCAAAATAGAAAACACTAAGCCCAGATAAACAGATAAATTCTGATAAACACTGATAAATTCTACCAAACATTTAAGGAAGAAATTATGCCAATTCTCTACAATCTCTTCCAGAAAATAGAAGCAGAGTGAAATAAAATATGGCAATGTATAACAAAAATTATACACCACAACCTAGTGGGATTTATCCCAGGTATGGCAGGCTGATTCAATGTTTGAAAATCAGTTAATGCAATCCATTACATCAACAAACTAAAATAGAAAAATTACATGATCATATAAGTAGATGGAGAAAAAGCATTTGAAAAAAATCAAATACTCATTCATGATTAAAAACTCTTAGCAAACTAAGAATAGAGGAAAACATTCTCAAATTGATTTAAAAAATTACAAATAACCTATAGCTAGCATTATATTTAATGGTGAGAAATTTGAAGCTTTCCCACTAATATAGGAATAAGGCAAGGATATCCCCTCTCAGCACTGCTTTTCAACACTGTACTGAAAGTACTAGCTAATGCAATAGGAAAAGAAAAGGAAATAAAGTGTATACAAAACTGGAAGAAAGAAATAAAACTGTCTTCGTTTTCAGATAACATGATCACTTATGAAGAAAATCTGAAAGAATAAACAAACAAACAAAAACTGTCCTGGAACTAGTAAGCAATTATAGCAAGTTTGCAGGATACAAGCTTAACATAGAAAAGTCAATTACTTTATTATAAACCAGCAATGAACAAGTGAAATTAGAAATTAAAAACACATTACCATTTACATCCCCAGAATGAAATGCTTAGGTATAAATCTAAGAAAATATGCACAAGATCTATATGAGGAAAACCATAAAACCCTAATGAAAATTATCAAAGAAAAACTAAATAAATGGAGAGACATTCCATGTTCATGGATAGGAAGATTCAATATTGTCAGGATGTTAGTTCTTCCCAACTTGTCTATAGATTCAATGCCATCCAAATAAAAATGCTGCCCAGTTATATTTTGGATATCAACAAACTGGTTCTAAAGTTTATATGGAGAGGCAAAAGACCCAGAATAGCCAATCAAATATTGAAGAAGAGCAAAGTTGGAGGATTGACACTACCCAACTCCAAGATTTAATTATAAAGCTACAGTAATCAAGAGAATGTAGCATTGGTGAAAGAATAGACAAAAATATCAATGAACAGAGAACAGAGAGCCCAGTAATAAACCCACATAAATCACTTTGTCAAGTGATCTTTGACAAAGGAACAAAAGCAATACAATGAAATGAAGATAGTCTTTTCAACAAATGGTGCTGGAATACCTGCATATCCACATGAAAGAAAAATGAATCGAGACATAGACTTTACACCCTTCATAAAAATCTAAATTAAAATGGATCATAGGCTAGGCACCTGGCTCATGCCTGTAATCCTAGCACTCTGAGAGGCTGAGGTGGGAGGATCACTTAAGATCAGGAGTTCTAGGCCAGCCTGAGCAACAGTGAGACCCCATCTCTGCTAAAAATAGAAAAAATTAGCTGGGCATAGTGGCACATGCCTGTAGTCCCAGCTACTTGGGAGGCTGAGGTAAGAGGATTGTTAGAGTCCAGGAGTTTAAGGTTGCAGTGAGTTATGATGACACCATTGTACTCTACCCCTCCCTTGCAAAAAGGATTATAGACCTAAATTTAAAATTCAAAAGTATAAAACTCCTGGAAGATAACACTGGAGAAA
This sequence comes from Microcebus murinus, assembly GCF_040939455.1. Taxonomy (NCBI): domain Eukaryota; kingdom Metazoa; phylum Chordata; class Mammalia; order Primates; family Cheirogaleidae; genus Microcebus; species Microcebus murinus. The sequence continues at coordinate 31,012,383 of NC_134105.1, read as the reverse complement.
AACCTAGATGATGCGCTGGGTATAGCAATGATTTTTTAGATACAACACCGAAGTATGGTCCATGAAAGAAATAATTGATAAGGTGGACTTCATAAAAATGAAAAATTTCTGTTCTGCGAAAAACATTATCAAGAGAATGAGAAGATAAGCCACAGAATGTGAAAAAATATTTGCAAAAGATACATCTGATAAAGTACTCTTCTCCAAAATATACAAGAACTCTTAAAACTCAACAATAAGAAAACAAACAACTCAAATAAAAAATGGGTCAAAGACCTGAATAGACACCTCACTACGGGAGATACACGGACATCTAGGCATATGAAAAGATGTTCTACATCATATGTCCTTAGGGAATTGCAAATTAAAACAATAATGAGACACCACTAAACACCTATTAGAAGGCCCCAAATCCAGAACAATGACCACATCAAATGCTGGTGAGGATGTGGCACAAGAGGATCTCTCATTCATTGCTGGTGGGGATGCAAAATGGTACAACCACTTTGCAAGACACTTTGCCAGGCTTTTGCAAAAACTAAGCATACTCTTTCATGGAGGAATTTCTAAGCCAGGAGAAAGAAAAGTGCTGAGAATGGCTGGAAGAGTAAGTCAGAGAAATATGACTAATCTTAATGAAAGACAGACACACATAGCTTTTAATTTAGGTAAATCCATAAAATATACCCAGGAAATTTACTGATACATACACCTCAGGTTCTCCAAGTTCTGTATATGTACACTAACTACTTAGCCAAGTTGCTGAAGGAAATTAAGATCAATGATAAGTTATAAGAACTTCAAAATGCTATATTTGTGATCAGATTATATTTTCTAATGTAACTTAAGGGAAAATGTGGTCATCTCATCTGTTTCACTATAAAATGATGAGAAAAATTGGCTTGATATTTTGAAATGATACTGTTGAGTTAGTCTAATCTCATCCTATAAGGTGTTGCTGTTGTCATTGTTGTTTTTAGAACAGGTTCTCATTCTGTTGCCCAGGCTGGAGTGCAGGGTGCAATCACAGCTCACTGTAGCCTTGAATTCCTGGGCTCAAGTGATCCTGTAGCCTCAGCCACCCAAGTAGCTAGGTCTACAGGCACATGCCACCACACCCAACTAATTTTGGGGAGTTTTTTGGGTAGAACAATGGGGTCTCGCTATTTCACCCAGGGTGCTCTCAAACTCTTGGCCTCAAGTAATTCTCCTACCTCGGCCTCCCAAAGTACTGAGACTACAGTTGTGAGCCACTTTTCCTGACTTCATCCTGTAAGGTTTTATTTTTGTTTATTTGTTTTAAGTTAGAACTCCGTGATGTCTATTATACTGTATTATATACAACTAAATATAAAAGATAGAAAAATCTCTAATACTGGTAACCTTTAAATGATAAAGGAATTGTTCAGGGAGAGTTCTGAATTGGGCTTCTCCTACCATGTTTGGGTGGCGTGTTTCCTTCTTGCTTCTTTACTGCCCACTCATAGAGTTTTACTTAAAACACTTATCTGAATTTCCTGTAAGAAGAGAGAATTTTTTTCTTTCCTATCCCTTCTCCCATCTCCCTTCCAATTTCCTCCTCCTTCCTCCTGCCTACAGGTAACCCATATTAATGATAAAATCATGTATGAAGGGACTTCAAAAAGTTTGTAGAAAAATAGAATTAAAAGATAAAAATAAAAATCATTATCTCTCAGCATAAGTTCCATCAAGGCCAAGACAGTTTTGTAAGTGATAATCATGCCATTTAGTCCATCCACAAAGAACTGAGAGTCCTGGGAGTTTATGTCAATACAGTCTTTTTCTCTATTATTAACTTATGAAAAATGGGTGTACTTTAAAGACTTTTTAAGGTTAGGAAATAAAAACAAGTCAGAAGAAGCCAAATCAGGACTGTAGGGTGGATGCCTAATGATATCCTATTGAAACTCTCACAAAATTGCCCTTGTTTGATGAGAGAAATGAATAAGACATTATTGTGGTGAAGAAGGACACTCTGGTGAAGCTTTTCTGGGTGTTTTTCAGTAAAGCTTTGGCTAACTTTCTTAAAACACTCCCATTATAAGCAGATGTTATCATTCCATGGCCCCCTGGAAAGCCAACAAGCAAAAAACACCTTGAATGTAACAACAAAAAAAAAACTGTTGCCATGACCTTTGCTTTTGACTGGTCCATTTTTGCTTTGACTGGACCACTTCTACCTCTTGGTAGCCATTAGTTTGATTGTACTTTGTCTTCAGGATTGTACTGGTAAAGCCACGTTTAATTTCCTGTTACAGTTCCTTGAAGGAACTGTATTTATTTAAATTTTTATTTATTTAATTTAAATAAATTATTTATTTAATAAAAATAAATTTATTTATTTTTATTTAATTTATTTTTATTTAATAAAAATAAATTTTTATTTATTTAAATCACTTATTTAAAATTTACATTGTACATTCTACTTTCATCTGCAGCTGATCTGAGTGCAATATTTTTGGCACCATTGAGTAGAAACTTTGCTCAACTTTAATTTTTCCATCAGACTGGTGTAAGCTGAACCACTTGAGGTGTCTATAATGTTGGCTATTGTTTTTCATAATATATATTTTCCATGGATTTTTTTTTTGAAAACCCCTGTTATATACTCAGATAATATTTTTGTTTATTGTCTTCATTATATAATCTCTTCTACATTTTTCTTTCTCCACTTAGCAGTAGTACCACATGGAAATCTCTCTAAGTGGCAAGAGATGAAGCCTATTTTCAATTGCTGCATCATATTTTACAGAATGCACATGACATTTATTCAACCATTTTCAAAGATAGTCTTTCACTTTGTTTGTAGTTTTTCTGCCTCTACAGTACTGCAAAGAACATCCTTATACATATGTCCCTATAAGTTTTGACACCCCCTTAATTACTTCCAAAATATGTCTCAATTAACTTATTTTGGTACAAAAAAACAATGTGTTCTGATTTTTATAAAATTTTGTTTAATTAATCACACAGAGAACAGATTGAGCTTTCATTATCTTTATATTTAATTTCTTATATTTTGGCGTTTCTCAATATGTTCCTCTTTACTTAAGAAAAGATACAGGAGCCTCCAGCATGCTGTTTTTAAGAACTCAACTTTCAAGAAATTTATTCATGACTTGGATTAAAAAATAAAATGTTTCCCCTTGCCTTCAAAAATTTGAACATAGTTTTAATTTAAGATGTGCAATCTCAGGGTATGATTATGAAGTAAGAGTTATTTCTAATTATATACATGGTGTTTGAGATAGCATTGTCTCATATCATCTTTTAGAAAATTTTATAAATAGGTCAAAAGAGGCACTTCTCAGCATATCCTCCTGCAGTAGTCACAGAGATTATAACTAAAGTCAACCTTTTAGGACAAAAGCAATCACGGGGATATGATGATTATTGTTACAGAATTCCAACTGGAGTCCAAGGCTAGAGCAAACCAACCACTGGATGCTGTCAAACATTGCCATGGGGCGTTGGAAACATTGGGAAAGCAATTTGTTGAAAGGTTCATGCTCTATAGCGTGGAAATCCCAGTTCTGAAATAATTCAAAAATACATAGACTGTATTTTCATGAAAATTTTTGTCATGGCTTTTTGTTTATATGAACAAAAATTGAACGTAACTTAAATGTTCAAAAAGTAGGAGAAAGATTAAATAAATAATCATAGAAAGATTGGATGGACTATTATGTGGCCATTTTAAGGAAAGGTTAGGAAGACCACATAGCAATATTGACTTAAAAGAACAAAGCAGGCTACACAATTATGTGTGCAAACTGGTTACAACTGCACTAAATAAACATAAGGCTAAAAGGCCAGTGAGAAATATACTTAAATCTTAACAGTTGACTATAGGAGTTTTGAGAAGGAGGACGGCTTTGAGTGATCAAAAAATTCTATTGCCCAAATTCTCTATAATTGTGTTAAATTACTGCTATACTTTCTAAGAAGAGAGAAAACATTTGTACCCCCATAATATGCTGAAATAAAAAAAATAGATTTCTGATGAGATTATAAAGAAATTCAGGCCGGGCGCGGTGGCTCACGCCTGTAATCCTAGCTCTCTGGGAGGCCGAGGCGGGCGGATTGCTCAAGGTCAGGAGTTCAAAACCAGCTTGAGCAAGAGCGAGACCCCGTCTCTGCTATAAATAGAGAGAAATTAATTGGCCAACTAAAAAAATACATATACAAAATATTAGCCGGGCATGGTGGCGCATGCCTGTAGTCCCAGCTACTCGGGAGGCTGAGGCAGAAGGATTGCTCGAGCCCAGGAGTTTGAGGTTGCTGTGAGCTAGGCTGACGCCACGGCACTCACTCTAGCCTGGACAACAAAGCAAGACTCTGTCTCAAAAAAAAAAGAAATTCACCCTTGTGAACCATCATCTGGGAGTTATCCGGATTTAAGTAGCATGAATGAAGTGACAGTACAGGTTTTCATAGCAACAGCACCTTTTCAAGGCAAGGAATATCTGAGAATAGATAATACTAGAAAGATTTTTGTTTGTCGTGTTTTGTTTTCTCAAGGTATTAATTCAGAATTAATTCAACCGAAACAATAGTGTAATCTACAAATAAACAGGAAGGGGAAGAGGACAAAGTTAACTATGATGATGAGGTACACAGAATGAGGAACAGTAGCAAACACCTGTGTACCCTGAATCCAGCTCTGTCAAAACCTAGTATGTCCAATTTTGCTTATGATAAAAAATTAAACAGTTAATGAGAACATCCTCCTTATTCCATTTTCCTCTTTTCCTTGCCAGAGATAATCAACATCATACATTTTGTTATCATTCCCATGCATATTTTTATATTATTACTACATTTGTATATAACAAACAGCGTAATTTGCAGGTTTTCATACTTCTTGCCAATAATGACATCCTGCATATATCATTGTACAGCTTGCTTTTGCACTCAGCATTACATTGTAAGATTTATCCACGTGGACACATGAAGGTTTAGTTTATATATCTGTTGTAGAGAGCAGTCCACTGAATGAACATGCCACAATTTATCCTTTCTCCTGTTTGTTTAGGTTGTTTTCATTGCAGTGATGCAATGAATGTTTGCTTGTACACGTGTGAGAGTTTCTCTGCAGTGTACGCTGTCCCTAGAAAGTAGAATCAATGGGTCACAGAGTAGCTTACTTTCAACTTTATTAGGTAAGGCCAAATTATTCTCCAAAATGGTTGTACCAGTTTATATTTCCATAAACAGTATGTGGGGATTCTTGTAGCTGTTAAGTTGCCTCTAGTACTTGGTGTTATCAAAATTTAAAATTTTGACAATCTGATGTTGTGAAATGTTATGTAATTTGCAACTTTCTGATTCTCAGTGTGATCAAATATTTTCTCATTGTTTTATGGTTCATTTGAATTTGCTTTTCTTTTGCGAATTGTCTGTTTATGTACTTTGCTCATTTTCCTATTGTGTTGTGCTTTTTCGTGTCAAATTGCAGAAGTTCTGTGTGAATTTTAGACACTAATCCTTTGTTAATTGTATGCATCACAAGTGTTTCTTCTCTGTATCTTGTCTTTAATTTTGTTTATAACTTTTGTTGGATGTAAATTAATTTGAATGACTAATCATTTACATTATGGCTAGTTCTTTTTACTTCTCATTTAAGAAATTTTACTTTTAGGCCAGGTGCGGTGGCTCACACCTGTAATCCTAGCGCTCTGGGAGGCCAAGGCAGGCAGATTGCTCAAGGTCAGGAGTTCAAAACCAGCCTGAGCAAGAGCGAGAGCCCGTCTCTACTATAAACAGAAAGAATTAATTGGCCAACTAATATATATAGAAAAAAAAAAAAAAACTAGCCAGGCATGGTGGCGCATGCCTGTAGTCCCAGCTACTTGGGAGACTGAGGCAGGAGGATTGCTTGAGCCCAGGAGTTTGAGGTTGCTGTGAGTCAGGCTGACGCCACGGCACTCACTCTAGCCTGGGCAACAAAGTGAGACTCTGTCTCAAAAAAAAAAAAAAAAGAAAAAGAAAAAAAGAAAAGAAGTTTTACTTTTTAGAGAGAGATTTTTTAATAATCATAAAGATATTCTTCTATATTTTCTTTCAAAATCTTAAAGTTTTACATTTTTATATTAAATCCTTAATCTACCTGGGATTTATTTTATATAATGTGAGTTAAGCATTGACTTTTAATTTTTCCTTTTGGATACGTAACAGTATAAATTATTAAGCCTCCCATCCTTTCTGCACTGATGGTGATGGTGCCTCTGCCACATACTGTGTGTTCATACTGGTCTGTTTCTGTACTCCCTACACATGGATGTATTTGTCCATCTCTAAGTCAATTCCATATTGTCACAGGTTGGAAATAAACCTAGCTATCTGGTGGGCAAGTTCCCCAATCTTTTTTTTCAAAACTATTTCAATTATTTAAGTCTCTTTGCTTTTCCAAATGAAGTTCAGGATCAACTTCTCCTGTTTTGATTTTTACTGGTCAATTTTGGATTATTTTGTAGAGAATTGCCACCTCCACCATATCAAGTCTTTATCATCTTTGAACGTGCTATGTCTCTCCATTTATTCTGGTCTTCCTTCATGCCTTGTCACAGTGTTTTGTAACGATCTCCATAAAGGCTATGCACATATTTTGTTAGGTTTATTTTTAGGTGCTTTATGTTTTTGTTGCTATTATGAATAACTTTTTTCCTATTACATGTTCTAATTGATTATTCCTGGTATTTAGGAAAACTATTAATGCGTGTTATTCTTGTGTTCAGAACTTTGTTGCCCTCTTATTAGTGCTAAAGTTTGTCTGTAGATTCTCTTAGATTATGTAGGCAGATGATAAATCAGCTGCAATTTGTTATATTCAAACTTTCAAATTCATATACCTCTGATTCCTTTCAACCCCATTTTGCATTGACTTTGATCTTCAACACAGTGTGAAATAGAAGTATTGATAGCAAGCATTCTTGCTTGTTTCTAACTTTTTTGGGACGACTTCTGTGGTTTCACTATCGTGTATGCTATCTTTTCAACTTTGGGTTGAAAAGAATGTATAACTTTTCCTGGTTGGTTGCACAGCTGTATGTATTGTAAGATCAGTGTTTTGTAAGCCATAGGCCACAATCCATTATTGGGTGTGAAATCAATTTAGTTTGCAGCTCACATTTTTTAAAAAAAGGAATAAAATAAATAGTATCAGAATGTATCACTCATATTAAAAGTGAAGATAGGCCGGGCGCAGTGGCTCACGCTTGTAATCCTAGCACTCTGGGAGGCCGAGGCAGGCGGATTGCTCAAGGTCAGGAGTTCAAAACCAGCCTGAGCGAGACCCTGTCTCTGCTATTAAAAAAAAATATAGAAAGAAATTAATTAGCCAACTAATATATATATATAAAATTAGCCGGGCATGGTGGCGCGTGCCTGTAGTCCCAGCTACTCGGGAGGCTGAGGCAGAAGGATTGCTTGAGCCCAGGAGTGTGAGGTTGCTGTGAGCTAGGGTGACACCACGGCACTCACTCTAGCCTGGGCAACAAAGCGAGACTCTGTCTCAAAAAAAAAAAAAAAAAAAAAGTGAAGATGGTTTGTTAAATATCTATCACCTATCTATCTATCTAAAGCAAAACATACATTGCTATACTGGGTTTTGATATATTTCTTAAAGGGGCCACATTTTTTAAGAGTTTATAAAATTCTATATTATATCATAGTTTCAAATTTTGTTCTTCAAATTTACTATAGCCTTACTAATTTTTTTGCCTGCTTTATCCATCAGTTTTGGAGTGAAACGTTTGAAAACTATTGGACTCTAATTATGGATTTATCTGTTTAACCTTTAATTCTGTGTATTTTGCTTAATATATTTTAATGTTATGTTTTTAGATGCATATAAATTCATGATTATTATATCTTCCAGGTAGATTGTTTTCTATTACTATTATGTAATTCTCCTCTTAATTACAATTAGCTTTTTGTTCTTTTCATTAAAGTAACATCACCTTGCTAGCTTTATTTGGCTTAGACTGTGTCTGATATAACTTTTTCTATTTCTTAACTTTCAGTCTTCTTACTTGGATTTGTTTTAGGTATATATCATTTATTCAGCAAACAGCTAGATTTTAAAATTTAATCTAATATGTTAATCTCTGTTTTGAAATAGATACATTTAGTTCAATTATGTTTATTATAATTGCTGATGAACTTTAGTGTGTTTTCTCTTTATTGACATTTTCTTGTTTTTCCCCCAGTCCTTTTTGGCTTGTATTAGGTTGGTAAATTATTTAAAAAGTATGTCTTTATTTTTTCCTCTGTTGCTTGTTCATCTATTCTTTTAGTGATTTTCTTATAGTTTTAACATATCCTATGTGAGTTATAAGTATTCTAACAAATATATTGTTATTTAGCACTTCTATCCTTCTAAACACAGAATTTTATCATGCATAGTCAATATTTAATTAAACCTACAAACATAGTCACCTAATTTTTATCATTATTCCATTGTTTCTTCTATCCTTGACCTTTGCTGTAGTTTCGTATTTCTTTTTAGTGAAGTACGTTCTTTGCTAAATGTGCCAATGTGGATCCTTAGGTCGGGGACTCATTTAGTCTTCATGTTTCTGAAAATGTCTTTTTTTCCCCTCTTAAATAATAATTTAGCAGGATATAAAATTTAAGGTTGGCAGCTATTTTCCCTTAACATTTCAAGGATATTACTACATTATCTTCTGGCCACAATTGTTACTAAAAATAATTCCACTGTTAGCATAATGGTTCCTTTTGGGTATTTTGTCTTTTCTCTCTGGTAGCTTCTACGAGTTTCTTCCTATCATTGATGATCTGCACTTTCACTGTGATGTGTCACGCTTCGTGTACAGTGTCTTTTCCATCAAAGCACACATGTCTTCTGTAGTTGTAAAAACTCTCAGCTCTAATCTCTTCAAAATATTGCTTCTCATCATTCCCTCTATCCTTGTCTTTTGGAATATCTACCAGATATACACTGGAGCTGCCATGATCCAGTGGATCGTCCATGTCTGTTAACCACTGGATTAAAAATCATCTATTTGTCACTCTGCACTAAGTTCTGTGTGTATGTCTCACAACTATTTCCCAATTTACTACTCTCTTTGGATCTAATCTAGAGTTTATCTTGTGAGATTTTATTTTGGTAACCATATTTTTTAGTTCCAATATATATTTGATTTTTCTTAATACCTACCTGATTTTGTTTCATTTATGTCTGTTTTGTGTTTCCCAATTTCTTAGTGACTATTAATGAATGCAATTCCTTAATTTATGCCTTTGAACATTCTAGACATATTTATTTTAACATCTTTGTAAGACTTTAAAAAAATTTAATTTTATCTCTAGGCATTTCATGCTTCCATTAATGATTTTGATGATTTTCTAGGCTATCTTCTTTAGTATGAGATTTCTTTATTCGTTACGGTAGCTACATTTTAAATGTCAGTGTGTGAGTGTGTCTGTGCATTCATGCACATACGTGTCTGATATTTTTCTCTCATCCTATTTGTCTAGTAGTTTTAGGAGTGTGCATTTGCCTCCAGCTGACCCTTTCCCAGGCCCCTAGTGCAGCACCAGGTGGAAATTGTGCTACAGGAGTACTGGGGCTATCACAGAGCTAGTCATGGGGCAGTAGGTATCTGGCTCCGTTCCTGACCAGGAAGTTGTATCTACAGCTTGCTTTCTGAAGTCAAGAATCTTCTGTAAAACTGTAGTTTCAGGAAGTGAGTTGATAATTGCTGTATCTTAATAGACTTCTTTCTGCAGAGGAGGGAATCCCATCCCAGCCTCTGGCGTCAAGCAGTGAGCCTGGTTCCTATCCGCTATTGTGCACGAAGCACAGTTCCCATTACGTGGCAGGAGCCAAGGTTGGGACTGTCACTGCTCACAGACCTGGAACATAACAGATCTGTGGCTTCAAACCCACCCATCACTTTCTGATTTCTTTCCAGTTCTGGTCAATGGAGATGTTTATCTCTCCCCCACCCCTCTTTTCTTATACCAGCCATTGCAATGTGTTTGGAGGGAAGGGGGTGGATCAAAGTGTTCATCTTTGGTGCTTCAGTCCAATCTATGTTGTAAAGTTTTTCATTTTGTTTGGAAACCAAATTAATTTTTGTTTCTGGACACTACATGTTATAACTAAGTAACTCTATACTGAAAGTAATATTTTTTACTAAAATAATTTTACTTGTATTTATTATAGAAAAGAATTTTCCAAAATATATAAGCATTTTGATTGTGTTAGTGAAACTAAGGCAACTTAAAAGTTTGTTGTTTTTGGTTTCTAGGAAGGGTTTCTGTGCCCTTCCTAGGACATGGCATTTCCCCCAGAAAAAACTTCTTAAAAACTTTATGATTCAACAGCCGGACTGGATAGAAAAAGTGCATAATCCATTTGTCAGTGGAAGTCAGGCTGATGCAGTGGCTAAGAGGTTTGTGAATCCTTAAAAATCACTCTGTCCTGGCTGTAAGTCTCAACCAGTTCCCCTGATTACCAGTTGTATGGCTTTGGGTAGGCCACACAACTTTTTAAGCCTCATTTTCCTCATTTTTTTTTTTTTGAAACAGAGTCTCACTCTGTTGCCCAGACTAGAGTGCCGTGGCATCATCATAGCTCACTGTAACCTCAAACTCCTGGGCTCAAGTGATGCTGGGCTCTGCCTCAGCATCCTGGTAGCTGGGACTACAGGCATGCGCCACCATGTCCGGCTAATTTTTTCTATATATTTTTTAGTTGCCCAGCTAATTTTCTTTCTATTTTTAGTAGAGACGGAGTCTTGCTCTTGTTCAGGCTGGTCTCGAACTCCTGAGCTCAAACGATCCACCGGCCTCGGGTCCCAGAGTGCTAGGGTTACAGGAGTGAGCCCACCGCGCCTGGCCCATTTTCCCTATCTTTAATGTGGTGGTAAAAATGAAAACTGATAGGATTGTTTGAGGGTGAAGTGACATAATATGTCTGAAGTAAATACACACAGCACCTGGCATACAGTAAGTGCTCAATAAATGTTAGCCATTGTTATTGCCATGATTAAAATCATTGAGTATGTGTGTCAATTTGCTTTGATAACTAAGATAACCAAATCACAATGATAACATGACACAACTGGAAAGTTCATCCGAAAAAACAAGTTTACTCTTTTACATTTATATCACGTGTAGTCCAAACAATGAAAACCACATCAATCTGAGTGATGAAGTTATGTCAAGCCACAGTAAGGTGTTTTATGAAGAAAATTTGATTTGTTTTAGTTTTCCATACTAGTAATTTTAATCAAATTTGCCCCAGCCTCTCCAGTGGCCAAAATATCGCCTTCAAGCTTTCAATAGCTATGAATCAAAAATCTTGCTGGGAGAGAATGTTAAGTTCCTGCCTTTCACACCACTAGAAAGTTAGCTCTTCAATATCATCCTACTTGTCTGTTTTTCTCAGTAGTTGCTATTAACAAAGAGGCAGTTTGTTTCTTCCTTCCTGAGTTTAGAAAACATCCCAGCAAACTAAAGGATGATCTCAATCTGAGAAGAATAGTTCCACTATGCAATGAGGCAATGCCTATAAATATTGTCCTGTTAGACAAGGGCTCAGTGGCTTAAGTGGCCTAGTTTAACAATTAAAGCTAACCTGCTTGATCCCCTGGGCTCATAAAACCAAGAACCCTGGGAGTCAGTTCAATCCCAGGGGACTCAACTTTAAAGGCACCTTATTTAACTTGCTTTTAAAAATAGTGCACCAAAATTTTCGTGTGTTTTTCTTGGCAGACACACTGAAGGGGGCAGGTGGGGTGGGGGTGTCTGTCTGCCTGGTTTAGCACCGGCGCGACACCTTTCGTTAATGGGTAGAGGGAGGGAGTGTGCTAAAATGAGCACTGATGCACGTGGGAAAGCTTGTCTTTCATTCACAGGGCAATGAGACATCTGGAGGGGGAAGGAGAGGTCACGCACAGGGTTTCTGCTGAGGAGAGAAAAAAGGTCGTCTCCAGGGCTGAATTCACGCCATATTTGGAGCAAGTGTCAATGTGGGAGCATATGACACCTCTTTCTTTGGGAGCTGGATAGAAGCCTAGACTTTAAGGACACATTCACTGGCTTCTAGGTTAGCCTTTAACACTGGCCAGCATGGTTACCTGTTCGCTATTCCTCAGGCCTTTAAGATGGACTCCACTGAAGAGTAGGTGTCGCCATGTTGGAAGCCTGAGCCGCTCTCCCCTCTCTGTCTGACATTCGGAGGGGCTGTGCCAAGCACGGCAGTAAATGGGAGACTGAGGAGCTACCAGCTTTCTGGCCTCATTATTGCCAAGGAAGAACAGCAAGAGAAAACAGAGAGGGGAGCCGAGCATAGAAACTTGGAGAACTAGGGGAATTATATTAGTTTGTAAATGTGCAAACTGAATCACTTTATGGGCTACTATTCCTATCCTTGATACCTTTTCTCAGACTCTTTCCTACCTTTGGATTCCCTTCTGCTGTTTCTAAAGATCTGAGTTCTCCTGGAATCGCACACAGAAGTAATCTCTCTCAACACGGTATCTCTCTTTATTGGTATTAATCTCTCCGTACTTCTTGTTATAGTTGTTTGCACACGCATGCACTGTATGATTTAAGGTCAGTGTTTTCTGGTAACTAGAAAACTCAGCTTTCTACTGTTGTTGTCCGTATCCTCACTCAGCTTCCTGAAGATGAAGGTGATGGTAACAGTGAGGAGGAAGATGACGAAGCCCACGAGCATGATGGCAGCACAGCAGAGTGGAGCAAGGGCGACTTCGCAAGCAAAGCGTCCTTGGTTTGAACTTAACTCTCCCATTTGCTAATTGTGTAGCACTTGTTAAGTTCCTCAACTTAGCTGAGCAAAGTTATTTTGAGGATTAAATAAATTAACCTACATTTATATGTGCTCTATTCTAGAGCACACAGTAGATGCTCCAAGAATATTAAATTCTGTTTTTGACTCTGCCTCCCCCTTGCCCATTCCGTGATGGTTCTTTGTGTATAAAGAGTTTCCATCTCCAATGCAGTAGTCAGGTTTTGGCAATGGGCATCCAGCTTAGGCAAATAAAACAACACAACTTTTTGCCCAAATGGTGTGATCAGAGCCCAGTTTTCCTCTCTTCATTCCTGGGCTCTGCGCCCTCTGTGGTTTTTCAGATCTTAGGTGGGCTGTGTCCCTCCCAAGCTGCTCCAACCAAAGTCCCAGAATTTCATCCAGTTGGTTTTCACCAGCCTGGCCTAGGCCACGTGCCCATCCCTGATTGTGGTGGCCTGGGGGAAGGGATGCCCTGAGTGGCAGAGTTGGGAGGGTCTTGTATTTTCTCTGAGCCAAGGGTAAGAACAGCCCCACCCAATCCACATGGACCAAGAGAAGGGAAGAGGTCGCTCCCCAAGGAAAATCAGGGAGCTGTGACCAGAAGAAGGTGATCAGCAGCAGGCAGGCCAAACCAACAGATGCCAATCATCTACATGATTGCAGCGAAGCTAGACTTGCCTGGGGCAACTCCTCTTCTGCTCCGTGGAGTTTCTAAAAGCTTTGCGGGGACATGGAGAGGCCTATATACTCCAGTGGTTCTGGGCTTCTTTATTCCATCCCTAGTGCTCTGGGTTTTTGGAGGATGAGGGGCAAGGGCCCAGTGAGCTAGGTGAGGTGTTGGGAGCATGGCATTTCTCTCAGTGTCCTAGAAGGAAAGAGATGGCACCCTCCAAGGGGTTGAACATGAGGACTGCTTACATGATGTAGGCAGGGTTAGTGGGCAAAGGGTAGTAAAGCTCCAAGGGTCTGGTGAGAAGCGGGGAGGAGAAGCAGGAGGATTTCCAGAGTCCAGTGAGAGCCGACTTGTAGAAGAGCCTCCTGGACACAGCGGTGGCGTCGGAGGGGCAGAGCCACTGCCTGACCCAGGGCAAGGCAGGAGGCAGTGGCGGGATAGAGCGCCCAGCCTCTCTCTACTCCCAACCTCCATTCCCAAGCTGGCACTTCCCATTGGCCAGACCAGACAAGAGCCAGAGGGCAGGGGAGCCCAGGTGGTAGAGTCCACAGAGCAAGACAAGCAGGGCGGAGAAAGGAAGCAGCCATCCAGGTCCCACCGTTCTGCAAGGTTGCTGTCTGGGAGGAGAGTGTAGCGTGTCAGACACCTGGCTCACAATTAGTGCAGTTGGGGGAGGGTGGTGTTTAGTCAGCGTCTGGCTAAATTCTGATTTATTCTCTTTGCTTTTAGAAATGTAATAATCTCTCCATCAAAGCTCCATCTATCTGCCAAAATAATGCATGTCCTTTTGTACAAATGAAAGAATTACTGCTATTATGCAAACACTGAAAGGGTACCACATTTGCATGCAGAGGGGAAAAAAGAAAAATCCTATTTGCAATAAAATTAATTATACCAATGTGGCAAAGAGACACATGAGTATCCATTTAACACTTGGACAGCAGCAGAACTAACTTTCCCTGCCAACCCCGATGAAATAATGGGAACCAAAACGAAAATACTCTGAAAATAGAGGCCTGCACAGAATAAACAGGAATTGGGAATTTCTGGCCATTTAAGACTTCCCCCCTCAACAGAAACAAAAGATTGAAATAACAGTTTTTACAAATACTAATCATGAATATTAATGCTCTATAGCTGATGCCCGAACCAAGTTCCTCATTAAAATGGCCTATCGGCAAAGAAGTGTTTGCGTGCAGGGTTGGGAGTGGGTGTGAGGCTGTGGGGAATATGCTTTGCATCTGAAACCAGAAGGAAAGTGGATGTAATAGGGTTAGAACTTGTCAGGTGTTTATTATATTGTTTGATCATCTGGAAATAGGAGCTTTGAAAAGAAGGCAAAAGAATCATTTATTCTGGAGAGGAGAGAGTTGAAGTGTCACCAGAGGGGCATTCAGTTCATAAAATGCTCCCCTGCACTCCTGGTGTCTCATGTTATATCAGCACTGTTGATCTGCTTGTCTGTCTGCCTCAATCAGATGGACAGCGTTCAGGGGACAGGCACTGTGTCTACCAAGGGCTGCTTCTCCTCTCTACCTCCAGTGCTTAGCACAGAGTAGGCACCCGAGAAACGTTGAATTGAGAAATATGGTAATGAATGCACCATGGACGTGTAGAGCCCAAAGTAGCCTCAGAAATCACCAATTGCAATGGTTCTGAAAGAACAGATGTGCTTGCGGTGGGGGTTTGGACAGTGGTGGTTGGAGAAGGATACGGAAATTGAGATGGATCTGAGGGAGAGTTTTTGAAATGCACCTTCCCCCAAATCCACCTGCCACTCCAGCCCCCACAGCTCCTGTGGGACATCAGGGCCCAGTGGGAGTGGATGCCGTGTTTTGGAAAGCTCAGTTAGGTGACTCCCTCCCCAGCCCCGCTGAGAACAGCTCTTCTAAGACTCACCACCCAGCCACCCCGGCAACCCTTCCTGTTTACAGGGCTCAGCTCAGCACCTGCCACAAAACAGGTGCCACCAAGAGCTGCTGAGTGAATGGCTGTCACAGAGGAGACTGCTCTGAAGAAGTGGTAATAATTTGCCCAAGGCCACACACAGCAAGATCATGAAGGGTCATCACAGAGGAAATGTTGACCGATATTTTTCAACACCTGCCCTTCCACCCCCATGGTCAGGGAAAAAGTTGAAAGCTTTCATTTGTGAACGAGGATGTAGGTCAGGACTTTTGTGGAGATGGGATGTCCTTAGACAGTGGGACCAGCCCTCGGAAGAGGTGTGGGATTCCCTTGCTCCATCCTCCACTGAAGTATTAAAGTGTGAGGGACACTCATCTTTCTAGGTTAAGATCAGATGCAGCCTTTGTGGAGGCAAAAAGTAGATTAGGACTAAAAGCTTCCCTATACCAACAATCACACCGCAATCTTTATTAGAAAATTATATGACTACCATTGAATGGAGTGGCGTGGATGAAAGAGATGACAGCACTATCTCATCTTCTCTTGGCCTGTAAAACTGATTATAGGTTCAGTTTATTTATTTGATGATCTATATAGTTTTGGTAGTACAGAATATCATTAAAAGCATGGATTCTGTGGATGTACTAAACACTACTGAATTGTATACTTTAAGGTGGCTAAAATGGTGAATTTTATGTTTACGTGAATTTTAAAACACATACACACAGACACTCACGTAAGGTGGTTTGGATTCTGGAGCCAGATAGTTTGAGTTTGAATGCCAGTTCTGTCACCTACTAGCTGTGTAACTCTGGCAAGTTATCTAAACCCTCTCTGCTTCTGTTTCTTCATCTGTAAAATGGGATAATAGCATTTACTTTGTGAGGTTATTGTAAGGATGAAATGACCTAATATATGCAAAACTCCTAGAACAGTGACATGCAGTAAGTGCTATTCCAGTGTGAGCTCTCAGTATTATTTTTGCAGATGACACACTCTGTGGGGGAATGAGGCTGGTGTTAACTTCTGTTGCTTGTCTACAAGGCTATGCATTATTTAATAGAAGAAGGGAAGACTGACAACTAAAGTTATCTTAGCTGTATGATACTGAGTCAGATGGAGCCTCTTTGTGGGAAAGAATAGTTTGTTTTCCCAGGCAAGTGCTAATATAAATTATTTCTTTTGCATCCTTGAATCATAGAATCTTAGACAGTGGAAAAGGGCTCACAGTCCATCTCTGCCTGAATAGAGAAGAAATGGACTTGCTTAAGGTTGCACAACTAGCTGTGGCCTGGTCTTCTAATTGCTAGAGCAGTGCTCTTTCTGCCATCACCATAGTTACAATAATTCAATGCATGGAAATGCATTTCGTTTTCACATCTTCAATGTTTAAAGTGATATATGCACATACACAAGAATCAAGATGCAGATAGTATTTCAATTTTGCAAGAAATCATAGGTATTTAATTGGAATGCACCATGTTTTCTGTTTTGAAGGGAGATGGTTAAGGCTATGTCAATGTAATAGGCTTCCTAGTTAAAAGGAACAAAAACAAGCTCTGGCTAACTTGAGCAGTCAAAGAATTTATTGGAAGGATACCAGGTAGTTTGAGAATTGAAGGGAGGCTGGTGAACCAGGCTTGGAAAATAACCAGAACAAGAGGTCAGGCAGCAGCTGCCACAGCCAAGGTCACCCCTCAGGATCAGTCTGGTAAAGATGCTGCCAGGCACTGCCGCCCTGGACATTCAATGCCAAAGCCCTAGACCTTGCATGACGCTGCTGCCAGTGGACTCTCATCCTTGGCGGCTCAGCTGTTCCGTGCAGTCTCTCAGCTGGTCTCTTCTGTGTCTTTGCATCACTCTTCCTGATTCCAAGTCCCAGAAGGAGTATCCTGTTAGCTGGACTCTGTTAGCTGCCTGAGATCCAGTGTGGTTGGCAGGTGGGGTGTGGGGCAGGGCATGGAGAGAAAGGTAATCAAGATTTACGAAAGAGGACCCCTCCCATATGGATTCTCCCTGCATAGGTAGGTGTTAGAATGCTGGGCAAGTAAAAATAAAGAAATGAACAAAAACAACAAAAAATCCACAACAATCAGGAGAATCCAGAGCTGTGTATAGCCCCGAGGTCTTCCCTGGCCCCTCTCTGGAGTCAGCGTCCTCCACCCTGCCTGCTCTCTCCTCCCTCCCTTCCTGCCCCACCCCTCCCCATGCAGGAGGGAACAGATGCTCCAAGAAGGACCACAAGGTCGAACACTCTTTTCCAGCCCTGTTTACTTCAGTCACTGCCAGAGTCACCCCATAACCCTTGAGTGTCTTCTCACTCCAAGTAAAACACAACTGCTTACCTATTTTTTTATTGTGATAATATTCATATAACATAAAATTCCACCATGTTAGCCATTTTAGAGTGTACAATTCAGCGGCATTTAGTACACTCACAATGTTGTGCGAACATCACCACTATCTCATTCCAGAACATTCATTCCAGAACATTCTCATCACCTCAAAATGAAACCTCATACCCATTAAGCAGTCACTCTCCATTCCCGCCCCCCTCAAGCCCCAGGAAACTATTAATCTACATTCTGTCTCTATGGGTTTGCCTGTTCTGGAAATTTCATATGAATAAAATCACATGCTACGTAATTGCCTCACTATAATTCCCACTCCTACTTCTGCTGCAGGTTCTCCACCACCTGTCTCTTCCCCACCTTAGCACAGGATGGGGGGAGGACCAGCACTGGCTGCCCAACCCTTTGCTGATGAGGTCGGCAGATCTGAAAAGCCATCAAAAAGCCACTAAGAATCCCCTGGAGAGCCAGGAAGTGGTTGGGTGTCTCTGTACGATGAACCACACAGGACAGGAGAGGGCCGCCTGGGAGACAAGGTGGGCTGGTGGGAGGCTTCTTAGTTGAGATACATCGGGGCATCAGTGGACCTGGATGGGGCAGGGAACAATTCAGAACAGGCCAGGCAGTCCTACTGGCCTCTGGGTGTCCCTCTTTTCCCCACTCTCCCCTCCGGCACAGAGGGAGAGCACCTGGGGAAGAGCAGCACCTGAAGTTGAGCTACACGGTGGTTTTCTGAAGCACAGGGTTGCCTAGTGGGGAACATGCAGCAAACCAGTATATTTAAGCCCAGATTATAGAGCCAAAGGGTTTCCTTTCTCTCCATACTGCACCCCTACCCACCCTCTTAGCAACTTAACCAGCAAGAGCACAAGTTAGGGCTATGCTAACAGCCAGGATTGTCACCTTAGTTAGGGAGATGTTAAAATAACCTAACAAGGAGATCCCCAAATGGCATAGCTTAAAGAATACAGAGATGCATTTTTCTTATACATAACAGTTTCAAAATGAGTGCTTCAGACTGGCAGGCAGCTCTGCTCCATATTGTCATCGGGATAAAGACTGGCAGCATCTCTGTCATCTTCAACACAGGGTGTCTGTAGTGAAGGTTCAGCAGGCCAGCTGGGATATGACACCTCCTGGGGCTTGAGCTCACCTGTAGGATGTAGCATATGCTTTAAACCAGCAGTCAATATCTGGTCTGTCTCCTTCATAGCAAGAACACATGGGCCAGGAACCAAAGGGAAAGATGAGAGGTGGCCCTTCTACTACAGCTAATACTCCACTTAACAGAACTTCTGCTTTCCACCTGCATGATCTTGTGCTTGACAGGTTTGGGGTGTTGATTCCTAAGGTCGGAATGTTCCCACCAAGGAACACAGTGGTGGTTCTGATGAATTGGAAGCCGAGCCTGTCCTTGACCATTTGGAGACTCCTCATGCCACTGCATCAACAGGAAGAGGAGGCGATCACTACCCTGGTGATCAAGGGGACATTGCGTGGCTGCTACGTGATAGGGCCAGCAAGACTGTGTTAGAAACCCAGGGGATTCCTGAGGTTACTTCTTAGAACTCCCATGTTCCATAATAAGGGTGAGTGGAAAAGTGGCAACTCCATATAGAGAGGACTTTTAAGGGTTCGGCTATTTGGGGATGGAGATTGGGTCTCCCAACCCGCTTGAGACAAGCTGATAAGGTTTCGCAGGGATAAGGTGAGGGTGAAATGGAAGGAGGCTGTGATTATTCACTCTGGCCTTATAAAGGACTGCAGAAGGGAAGACTATAGCAGCCATCCTTATTTTAGGCTGATTCTCTCTCCGCCTTTCCATACTACTTTACATGAAGAATACTGATGGTAGCCAACCTCTGACTTTGGGTTCCAGGTGGGAGTACACTTGAAATGACATCACCAGTAATAATATAGTGGCTGATGACACTTGTGTTTGGGATGAGATTTTAATTATTTAAAAATGAGAGGCAAAAATGGAAGCTAGATGGCAGAGGGGGTGGACTGGAGTGCTTATTTTTCCTTTATGCTGCCATATCCATTCTGCACTCTTCTCTGCCTTGGTTCTTTCCCTGGGAGGCCGATCCCTGTAGACTACATTATCTGGACTCTCCCACAAGCAGGTTTTCTGCCTGGGTCAGCCAGTGATAGGCACTTGGCAGGGATGGGACAACAGGAAGCAAGAGACATCAAAGTACTTTCTCCCACTGCCCCTGCTTGAAGCTACCCTCATGGCAGAGGCTGAATCTCCACCTGACTGCAGCTCCTGCGGGAGCCCCTCCTCCACGCTTCCTGCTTCCTCTTTCCTCTGCTTGTCTCTTCATTTTTAAGGGTGGTAATGGTTTTCTGCTGCTGTTGGTATCTGGATGTCTCCCAACCCCTGTCCACACCTCTGTAAGGGATCCCTTCATTGAGATCTCTTCATTTGAGTCATATGGAGTGAGCTTTGTTTCCTGATGGCACCTGGCTGATGGAGTGTCCCTCTCCTTCCCCAACTCCCAAGCCCCTCAAGAATAAGAACATTGTCCTAGTCCTCTCTCTATACAAAGGTTATTTGGCCCTAAAATTTTAAATGAATCAATCAAAACTGTACTGTAGATCTGCCTTTTTCCATGAAACTTGCAAAGCCAGGTCAAAGAGCAAACTTAACTGGCAGCCCGCTTTTAATTTCTAACTATTTCTAGAAAAGAAACCAGGATTCTTTCCATATCATCTCTTCCTGAGGTTCCCAGTGCCTCCAGGTATGGCCCCAGTGTCCCAGTGCAATACCTGCCAGGGACCTAGATAATGCTTTCTCAAATTAGGACGTTGATTACAATTGCATGTCCAAATGCATTATTTTAAAAGGGCTGTGTATCCAGGAAACCTTTCACACATAATCGCAAGTGCAGTGTATCAAACTGTTTGCTCAAACCACCTTCAGGCTTCTGAGGTGCTTAATCCCTTTTATTAAGTGACTCTGCTCCACTAAATAACCATCCCTGGTCGTCTTCCTCTAGGCCCTGTTGCTGCAGATAAACTAATCTGTGCCGTGGAGTTGCCTGGCTAAAATATATCACCTCTTCTAGCTGATTGAAGGCGGTCAGTGCCAGCAAGGCAGACATGAGGCCAAGCTGGCAAGTTAAATATATGATTCAGGAGTCAGATATGGGGAGAGAGAGAAGGCAAAGGAGAGTGCTTAGGGCAGACCCAGGTCTAAGAGTTTGGGTAAGTGGTGAGATCAGAGTCTGAACAAGGGGCCCAAGGCCAGAAAGCACCAGCAAGAATGAGACCTGCTGTTGAATTCAAAGTCTTCTAAAGCAGGGCCACCTCATGTGCTTCCTTCCCAGACTACTGTCCCCCATCCCCACCTATTCTCAGAGTGTAGGAACAGGTGGCTGAAGTATGGAGGTGGAGGTGGAGATCATGGCAACTTCTAGTACAGGCCAAAGATTAAGGATTTCTGTTTGCACGTCTAGTTTCAGTTTTCTTTTGTTGGGTTAAACTAGACAGTCTTACTTTCCTTAGTGCTTACTGGTAAACGAAAACACACTTACATTTTTATGAGTGTATTTATCCTCCAGAGACTCATGGGATGTGAGAACTGGCAGAATCCTTAGAGGTTATCTACATTACTTTTATTTTATTTTTGAAACAATGGAGGCCCAGAGAGATTAAGTGTTACTGTTAGGACAGTTTATGTTATAGACTAAAAATTAATTCTAACAACTAAGGGAATTGATTGGTTTATATAACTGAAGAGTACAGAGGTCTGTCAGCTTCAGGTGTGGCTTGATCTAGCTGCTCACTGCTCAACAATGTAACCAAGGCTCTGATTCTTTTTTATTTTCCCATTCTGCCCTCCTCAGTGTTCCTACACAGCCTAGCAATCTAGTCTCTATCCTTGTGGTCACATGTGACTGCATTAGTTCTAGATGTTCTTTCATTGATATGAGCTACAGCAGGCAGAGGAATCTTTTGTTTGTCAGAAGCCCTTGCAAGTGTTGTCTCAAATCTCTTTGCCCTGACTGGGCTTCATCACTGCCCTTGAACTAGCTTCTGTAGCCAGGGGGATGGAATAGAACAACAGCTTTAAGATAATCAGGCCCAACTCCTAGAGTTGAAGGTCAGGTGAAAAACAGCAAGACTATCTAGGTCTGAAAGGAGAAAAAGTGGTTTCCCAAATAAAGTGTGGGGTTCTTATGGTGGGAGAATGAAAGAATGGATACTGGGAAGCTGACAACATGTGTCCAAGGACAATGACTTACCCAAGGTCAAAGAGCTGCTCATGGCTGACCTGGGACTGACTCAGCTCTCCTCACTCAACATTAGCATGTATATGGTTACATAATTCCACTTAAGGTACATGCTTCACAGCAGACATCCAAATGGATTTACTTACATTGTTTCTACTTCAGCCCTGATTAAGGACTTGAACAGAAACTTTTCTAAAGAAGACAGAAGAATGGCCAACAAACATATGAAAAAATGCTCAACATCTCTAATCATCAGGGAAATGCAAATCAAAACCACAATGAAGTATCACTTAACTTCAGTGAGAATGGCCTTTATCAAAAAGTCTCCAAACAATAGATGCTGGCGTGGATGCAGAGAGAGGGGAACACTCCTACACTGCTGGTGGGACTGCAAACTACTTCAACCTTTGTGGAAAGCAATATGGAGATACCTTAAAGCGATACAAGTGAATCTACCATTTGATCCAGCAATCCCATTGCTGGGCATCTACCCAAAAGATCCAATGACACTCTACAAAAAAGACACCTGCGCTCGAATGTTTATAGCAGCACAATTCATAATTGCAAGGCTGTGGAAACAGCCCAAGTGCCCATCAATCCAAGAGTGGATTAATAAAATGTGGTATATGTATACCATAGAGTACCATTCAGCTCTAAGAAACAACGGTGATATAGCACATCTTATATTTTCCTGATTAGAGCTGGAACCCATACTACTAAGTGAAGTATCCTAAGAATGGAAAAACAAGCACCACATATACTCACCAGCAAACTGGTATTAACTGAGCAGCACCTAAGTGGACACATAGGTACTACAGTAATAGGGTATTGGGCAGGTGGGAGGGAGCAGGGGGGTGGGTATATACATACATAATGAGTGAGATGTGCACCATCTGGGGGATGGTCATGCTGGAGACTCAGACTTGTGGGGGAAGAGGGGAAAGGGCATTTATTGAAACCTTAAAATCTATACCCCCATAATATGCCAAAAGAAAAAAAGAAAAAAAAGAAAAAAAAATATGTACAAAAACACACCTTGCCATTTAGTCACAGTAAGGAAGGCAATTGTCTGAGTTACTTAATTTTGCATCTTCATTAAAGCATGAAGGCTTTTAGGAGAGATTGAGTAGTTTTTAGAGAATGAGAGCTACCATTTAAATAAGTATCCTTCAGTTTTACTGGGGCTTTGGCAGTGTTCTGGAATGTTTTTCAGAACTGGGATAAAGTTTTTGGGCAACCTGTAGGAGATGTCTCAAGCCTGGATTTTGGCTTTTCATCTCTCTGGCGAAAATGCCTGCTTATGTCCCTCATTGAGATCCCTTTCTCTTACTCAGGAATTACTGGTGCAAAGAGGAAAAGAAGAGCTCTGGGTACCTGCCATGTGCCAGGGGCTGTGCTAAGCTCTGGGGATACAGAGAAGAAGGACACAGCCTTTGAGGAGCTCTAAGTTTGGTGGGAGGGGCAGACAAGTAAAATACCATGACAACGAGTGCAATAGTAGGTAGAAGAATGAAGTGACTTGAGAACACAGAGGAAGGCAGAGTGTTGGGAGCAGGAAAGAACTAGGGAAGGCTTTCTGAAGTTAGCTGGGTAGGAGCAGGGAAGGATTCTACAGAGAGTACTCAAGAGAACAGAGGCGAGGCATGAAACCTCACAGCAAATTTACATAAAACCCCAAATAATTCAGGAGGGGGTGACGTAAGAGGAAGGAAGGGAGGAGAGAGATAAAGTGCTGAGAAGCAGGCAGGAGCGGGGCCAGGGAGGGTATTGGGGCTTGTGTTATGGAATATGGAGTCTATTCTATAGGTGACAGGATGCCGCTAAGGAGTAAGGGCAAGACACAGTTTGTGTCTATCTGACATATTTCTCTGTCAGATTCTATGGTTGCAGAGAATTCTAATTAAGTTCTGACAGAGGAATGCATTGGAGAAATATGGGAACATTCAGAAAATGTAAAGGACCTAGGCTCTGAAAGGAGCTCCAGGACAGACATAGCAGGAATCGGCTGAGAGTCTCCTCAGTTGAGAAGTATCAGGTCCAACCACTTCTAGCCTTTAATGTTGGTCTATTTAGGATTCAAATTGCAGATGAAAGATGTCATATTGCTCCAGCTTGGGGGCACACCCATCCTGGGCCAGGTAAAATCAGCATCTTGATTGGCCATCTCCCCAAGCCTGTATCTCACGGGGAAGGGTGAGTTTCTAAAGCTAAATCAGGGTGTTGTTACTATAAGAAAAAGGAACACTAGCTATGCCAGCTAAAGCAATGGGTGTCCACTTTGACAGCTGTTTGCATGCTAGATTTTAAGGGGACAAAAGACAAAGGGAATTAAAAGGCAAAGGACGTTTGACTTTTAACTGGACTAGGGCTGCGGTGATAGGAATAAAGCACTGTGGGTTTTAAGAACATCTACGAGATAGAAATTGGTGATTGATTTGAGAAGAAGGAAGAGGACAGAATCAAGGATGATTTCCAGGTCTGGGCATGGCGTAACAGATTCCACTATAGGAGAGAAGACAGAGGAGAAGGAGGGGAAATGACAAATTGCTTACAACACATACCCAATTTGAGAAAGCTGCTGTGGGACATCAGGTGGCGGTTAGAATTTGAAGCACAGTAACTAAACCCATGGGCATAAATGATATAACCTAGGAAGGATTCTGGAAGGAGCCACAGAGAACATCAACACCTAAAATAGGCTTGCCAAGAAAAGAAAGTCAAAAGATGGAGAAAACAGAGGAGGAGAACCAGGAATGTTCAGGGTCACAGAAAACTGCAGGATAAAGTTTCAAGAAGGGAGCAGATTTGAGCTCTGGTGCAGGCAGAAGCCACATTCTAGGGAGCTAATGTATAAATGGGAGATGGAAGTGGCAGTAAAAAAGTGGGCCACGCTTGTAAGAATCTCAGATGAGAAGGACTGGTTAACTGCATGGTAGTTAGAAGGGGTACAGCTGGAGGGGGTACAGCGTCAAAGGAGTTAGGGTTTTTTTTGTCTTTCTGTTTGTCTAAATCAAAATAGCCACATACCAAAAAATTCACTCCTTTTGTGTACAATCCAGTCGTTTTTAGTATATTCACAAAGTTGTACAATCATCACTATTTAATTCCAGAACATTTTCTTCACCCCCAAAACAAACTCTGTGCCCATGGAACAGTCATTCCTCGTTCTCCCCTCCTCCTAGTCCCGGGCAACCACTATCTATTTTCTGTCTCTATGGATTTGCCTATTCTGGACATTTCATATAAATGGAATCATACACTATGTGGGTTTTTGTGACTGGCTTCTTTCACTTAGCATGTTTTCAAGGTTCATCCATGTTGTAGCATGTGGCGGAACTTCATTCTTTTTTTTGGTGGTATGCTATTTCGTTGCATGGATAAAACATAATTTGTTATATGCATTCATCAATCGATGGACATTCGGTAGTTTCCACTTCTTGGTCTTGTTAATATGCTGCTATGATCAGATATTTGTGCACAGGTATTTGTGTTGACATGGTTCCAATTCCCTTGAGTGATGTCTAGGAGTGGAACCGCTGGTCTCCACTGGTTTCTGCTGGGAGAGACGTGCTGCTGTTTACAGGCTGAGGGTAGGGAGCCGGAGCAGAGGGAGCGGTGGCAGAGGCGGAGAGCGCATGGGGAGCAGGAGGGCCACTTTCTTCACCGTCACTCACTCTCTGATCGGCACAACCCCAACGCCGTGGATCTCGTATCTCGCTTCCCACCCGGAACCTCCGCACAGCCTCCGCACCTGCTGCGCGCGCGGATCGGTGCGCGGATAAAGCACCCCGGGCAGGTCAGAGCTGGGCCCCGGCCGACTGGCTCGTGCTCTGATGCAGTTCCCGGTTTTGGGTCTCCTCGAGTTAGAGCCCGGCCCTTTCAGGTTTGGTTTCTCACGCAGGTTCGCTCACAGGTGACCAAGGACGGTTCACCGCGGAGTGTGACTCTGAACCCTCGCTCCTCGGTGGCGGCACCCGCGGTGGGGGCCAGGAACGCTCGCGCCCAGCGTAACTGCTACCCTCCGCGGTCACCGCGCACGCGCCACCTCCCTGCCAAGGAGGGGGCGGGGAGTGGGCGGGGCTGGCATCTCCGGGGCCAATCGGAGGCGAGCGCCCCCGCCCTCCGTGCCGGTGGACCGAGCCTGACCCCGGCGGTGGGCGGAGGAGGCGGGGCCAGCCGCGCGGCCGCGGAGGGGGCGGGGCCCGGCGCCTGGAGGCGGGGCCAGGGGCTGTCAGTCCCGCGCCTGCCGCCGCCGCCGCGGCTCCGTGCACGCTGTGGCCCGGGTGGCTGCCAGCGCTGCCGCCCGCTGCCCGCCGCCCCGGCATCCCGAGCCGCCTCCCGCCGTCCCCGCCCGGCGCGCAGGTAAGGCCGGCCGCGGCTGCCGAGCCATCGCGCCCCCCTCCTTGGGATCGGTCCGCCGCTCGGGCGCCCTCTCCGGGCTGTGTCAGCGCCGCAGCTCCCCTTGCCGCCCGGGGGCGGTCCCGGGGGGCGGGACGACGGTCCTCCCCATCCCCCCCACACCTCCGGCCGCCGCGCCTGTCGCCGGGTCTCCGGGCCGGCCTCCTCATCCCTGGCGTGGGCAGCTGGTTCTGAGCCCCTCCTCCCGGGCCGGTTACACAATCTCTGGGACTCGGGGCGGGGGTCCCCTTCCCAGTCCCGGCCCCACACCTGTCCCCGCCACGCGCTCCCAGGCGGAGGGCAGAGACCCAGCGTGACCGCGGGGCCGGGAAAGTTTCACTTTGTGGGCCGGGTTTGTTGACATCCGAGAGATGCGGGCAGATGGAGGCTGAGCGGCGGAGATGCGCCTGGCGAGCAGCGTTCCCTTTGCCCTGGGGTGGCCCTGGTCCAGGCTTCCCTTCCAGAAGTCCTGCCGAGAGCCCTGCTCTGGGGCCAGAGGCTGCTGCAGGGCGCACGGGTCTCTCGGCTTCTACGTTAGAGCCCTGGATTGCAGCAATCTGAGGACAACTCAGTCTCTCACTCTTCCCCCCTTTCTTAATTTAGCATTGGCATTTAGACCAGGTAGGTGAATTTACTTAGCGTTTTCCTGACACCTTGTATTTGTGAGATGCTTTGCCATCCCTGATTAGTTAATTAACAAGGTGGGAAAGCAAAATAGATCCTGAAACGCATGGCTAGTGCCTTTAGTCTAGCAAGCCTGAGAACCACTGAGAGCTTGCGGCTCTGGTTGCGTTGGGAAATGCTTTTGGCCAAGGTGCTGTGGGGAGAGCTGTTTGATGTCTTGTGGTTGCTTGAGGAGGCTTTGCTAATAATGGCAAGGCTTTCTCTGCCTTTCCCTGGCTGTGCTGTTTATTGAGGGTTTCCAATCTATGGCGGGTTATTTGATTTTTTTCACTTAAGCAGAGGAGGAATTAGAAGTGTTGCTGATGAAACAGTTAAGGAAAACCCTGAGGTTCAAGTAAGTTTGGATACTTTGCTTTGCCAGGTTACTCCTCGTATGCCGAAAACCTCGGCTCTTCCTGTTCTCTCCCCATCTTTCCAGTAGGACTGTATCCAACTGGGTTGGCATTACTGGTGCCTCATTTAGTCTGAAGACCTCTTGCTACCTGTGGTTTACAGTCCTGCCTAGGGACATCCTCTAAGAGTGGGCTTAATTAGCACTTTTATCTGCCCATTAAGCAATACAGCTTGAAATCTCTTATAATCAGGTGCTGTTATAGTGTTGAGTCTTTAATAGTATGATTCATTTTAATACTGTTTCTATAATAATCTTTCTATTAGTATGCCAGTTCTGCAATACCAGTACTTTTAGTATGGAAGCAGCAATTTACTAGAAATATTATCATGGCAAAACAATTCTCTAACAGATCTGCAGCCCACTTTACTTGGATAATTACTGCTAGAGGCTGTGAAGGTGTTTTTTTAAAAATTTTTATTCTTTGGTGAAGTCAGCGTTACAGTGCCTTTGATCTATGAGGTCTTTATGAGGTCATTCCTCCCTTCAGTCATTGTATCACTTAAATATTTTTTGGACTGATATTGTATGAGTTTTCCTCCATGCTGATTTCTTTTTAGGCAAAGTTTGGTGCTAACAAGATTTAGTTTTGATTTGCCACCCTGCACTTCAAAAAGGAAGATATTTATTGTACGTTGGGGGGTTATATTAGAGATATTATTATTATGATGATAGAATGTTTTATCAGCATATGTACTGTTTTGAGTGCTTCACAGATATTAAGTTATCTAATTCTCAGTTCTTTCTCTCTCCCTATAAGGAAGGTACTATTATTACCCCACATTTCAGATGGCGAAATTGAGGCCCAGTTGTTTGACTCAGGTCACACAGTTAAGTAAATGACAGCCAAATTCTAACCTATGCAGCCTGAGTTCAAAGTCCAAGTCCTTAACCACTGTACCATCCTGCTTCTGCAGATTATTCCTTCAACAAGCAGTTATTTCTATCTGCGATCTGTCCAACATTATATGCTGCACCGTAGGGAGAAGAGCACTTTACAGTGTAAAACCACACATTGGTTTAGGAGTTCTTGCTCTGGTCTTAATTCTCCCACTAGCTAATCTGTGATTTTGAGCAAGGAACCAGATGTCCCTACCTTTCGTTTCCTCCTTGGTGGAATAACAACAGTTGAAGCAGATGAAGGAACTAGGCTTACCACCCTAGGGAGCTGGAGAGACAAGTCCATGCATGTAAGAATTAAATGCCCTTCTTTTTAAGACCCAGAATAAGACCAAGTGTCAAATGCATGGTGTGTGCATATGTGTCATGGAAAAGGACTAGAAGAACATACACTCTACTGCTACCAGTGGCTACCCATGGGAATGCAATGGTGGAGAAATTTCACCTTACAGACTCTAGTATTATTTTATTTTGTTGCAGCAATTATTACTTTTGTA
The DNA here is from genome assembly GCF_040939455.1 of Microcebus murinus. Lineage (NCBI taxonomy): Eukaryota > Metazoa > Chordata > Mammalia > Primates > Cheirogaleidae > Microcebus > Microcebus murinus. The sequence goes on along the minus strand of NC_134105.1, from coordinate 30,983,535 downwards.
ATTAAAAAAAAAAAAGATACCCAAAAATGAAATCATCCTATGGAAGTGGGTTAACCACATGCAGGACCATGTGAGGAGCATTTTGGGAGGACCGTGTGGCATCACTTTGCAGGAAGCTTAAGGTCAGATGATGGCAGCACCTGCATGGCAGACCGAGGAGTTCCCAGAAGCATAGCAAGTCAGGGTTGAAAGGAAACTTAAAAAGTCATTTAGTTTAACTCCTTCTTCCCCCTTTTCCTTCCACCATCTATTCAGCGGACAAATCTTCCTGTCCCAATTAATGCTCATGCTGGTCCTGCTTGGACACCTCCAGGGTCAGACACTTGGTGTGCTTCACTAACTGTGTACCAAGGAAGATAGGATTGTCTCTGGCCGTAGGGAATGGAAAACCACAGAAGGATTCTGGGTCATTCTAGCTTGTGCTCTTGAAAGACTATCCATTGTCAGTGTGAAACCTGGATTAGAGGGGAAATGCTAAACCAGGGAGACCAGTTAGGAGGCGATAGCCAGAATCTTGGATGAGATGATCCAGAATGAGACAGGTAGTGGCATGGAATGGGGCCAGGAAGGAATGGACCCCAACCCCATACCCAAAGATTGCCTGCCCACAAACAACAGAGAGAGGAAGCAAGTCAGCATCTCCTGGTGGGTGTGGAAGGGCGGAGGCCTGGGAGAGCCACTGGCTGGAGATGGGAAGTTCAGTGGGGTGGGGAGGACAGTTTTGTGTGTCTTTAGGGAATAATATATTCCCTAAAGCTGTATGATATAATAGAGGTGGCTAATATAAGGCCTCTGCAGATCAGAAAAAAGATTCTTTCTTCTCAAGAAGGGAGTGTACCACTTAAATATAGCAGGAAACTCCCTCTGCCTAACAAAGAAAAATAACAATATTTCCCTGTGGGTGTTGCAGCCTCTGACACTGGCTCTTTTAAACTCCTGTTGCGCTTCTTAGTCAAGTTGGGAACCTGGTATTCTTCTTGCCTCAGAGGTGGAGGAGGTGGCAGTGAGATGAGAACCTGCACTACAGCATCTTCCCAACTCAAGTCTTCTAGGTGGAATTAGAGCTGGGAGCTCTAGGAAGGGAGCAGTTGTGCGTGAAAGGACGCTGCGTTCACGTGGTTACACGGAGATGGGTCCTGGTGTGACTGTCTGGAGTTGGACCAGGAGGACACATTGGTGATGCTTTCTTCTGATTTTTTGGGAAGTGTTCTTTTGGGGGATTCTGTTCTCCAGTGATACCTATCAAATATGTTCCAGAGAGCCAGTGCAGGTCATAGGGAGTGCGGAGAAAGTCACTGGGAGTCTTTTTTCTTTCCAGTTTAAACACAGATTGTGTGCTGCTCGAAGCAGGCTTAGGGTAAAATGTTTTGATTACCACATTTATTGGAAAATAGGATAATTTGGAGGAAACAAATAAGATTTACACAGGAAACCACAAAGACAGGGAAAATACACTTGCAAGTATTATTATAGAAATTCACTTTTCTCTTGTTACTTTATGTGTTTCTGGCTTAAGATGCAGCATTTCTTAAATATTTACATTTACAGATTTATAAGTTGAAATACATAGTCTAATAATTTATATGGAAATAAATTGTCTAATTTTTTTGTTTGTTTGCTCTAGGACAATTTTGGTCTTGGTTATTCAATATCTTTGAGACTACTTGTTCTCAATCGGGAGTGAGTTTGCCCTGCAGGGAACACTTGGCAACGCCTGGTTGTCATAACTGGGGGGTGAGGTGTGTGGTACTGGCATCTGGTGGGTAGAGACTAGGGCTGCTGCTGACCATCCCATAATACACAGCCCCACCCCCCATAACAAAGAATTATTCAGCCTCAATCTTAAGAGTGTTGAAGTTGGAAAACTTCACTTTAGGTAATCATAAAAAATTCTTATTAGATGCAAATTGGAGGTTAAAGGGAAGAGGAAGAGGAAGAAAATATAAAATGTTTCTTGATCCCTACAAAGTGATAACTATACTCTCACATCTGACATCTAGGAGGAGAAACAACTAAACAAGCCACTGGAACACAGGCATTTGTCTGCCACCCAGGAGCTATTTCAATAACTGGATTGCTCAACACAGTAGTTTGGAAGAGGAAGTAGAGGCCCTTGGAGTGGGAAGAGGTTGTAGGGGTAATTTGAGGAGTCAGAAGGGTTTATAGGCCAAGAAGGGAAGCTGGGTACTGCCAGAATAATTTTGAAAAGTTCTAGGGAGTTTTTCCAAGGCTATGTTTTTTGAGGACATTGAGTAGTGCTTAGAAGATACAATCTCCAGTCTGGGGGCACAGAACCCTCTGAACCCTTGGCTATTGATGTGAGAGTCTGAGCACTTCCCAGATTTTTCTGTGTCCAGACACAGAGCAGAGAGTAAAGAACACTTGGTTTTGTTTTCAGGTTATATCTGTGCCCTCTACCTACCTCCCTTTGGAAACTTTTTTATTGTGGAAAAATTTAAACATATACAAAAATTAAGAACACAGTAGTATACCAAACACCTATTTACCCAATGCCTGTCTTCAGTGGTAGTCAACTCCTGGCTGATGTTGCTTTATACCCCATCTTAGACATACCCGCATGTTTTTAAAATCTAGAAAATAACATCAATACTAGCAGTGAAGGAAGTAAGTGGTTTTCCAATGCTTGGGCCTCTCTGGAGGGAAACTGGTAATGGACATGCATGATTAGAAGAGCCATGAGGGCCTGAGAAATAGGAATAGGCCCAGGCGAATCTGCGATGGGGGAGCTCAGCTCTTCTTGGTGGGAAAGTACAGGTGACCAGAGACTCATTTCTTTCTTTTTAAACCTCCTGTGTAAAGAAGGAGCCTACCTAGAGTTCTCTGCTGGTAGAAACATGTTTTGGGTATGACCCATAGAGGGTTCTTTCAGTTCCTGGAGGGAGCATGGTTTGCACATTTCCTTTTGGGATGACCTCTTTCCTGTTCCATGACCCTCTAGGTGTGCACTGTGTGGTGTAAAGCCACATGTCCCTTGTAGCCTCTGTCTCAGACCCAATGGCTCTTTGCACAGAGTGACTCCTCCCTAAGAAGCACAGAGCAGGGTGGAGTGGGAGAGAGGGGCATTGTTTCCAGTGGTTGTGGAATGCCCTCTTGAAGCAGTTGCTCCCCTGCATTTGTTAGGGGATGGAGGACTCCACTGAGGGGGGACAGCACTGCAGTCTACACTTTGCAAACAGGCCTTTCTTTTCCCAGCTGTATCTCCCTGAGCTACAGGATTAATATTTTTAGTCCATTGGAGAATTGACATGCCTTTACTTGATTCAATGTTGTGTTGTAATATACATACAAGAAATGGCTTCAAGAGTTGAGAGAGTTCTTGAATAATCAGATAATTAATACCTATGAATTTTAATTAGTGCTGGTTTCTACAAACTTAGACATTCTGGACTAGGTTCACAGCCAACTACATTGATGTGAAGAGCTGTGCCCTTGAAGAGCTGTATTTCCCATCCTTATTCTATTTATTAAATGCATTTTTACCTTCTCCTTATTCCACAAAGAGGTGTGGGTGGCCTTAGCTTATTATGAACATGTGGTATCACAATTATAGGCTTGCAAGTCTCATGCCTTTCTTTGGTGAGGGCAGCTTCTAGTCTATTAATAGTAGTTGTTATCCACTCTGTGCCTCTGTTGTGTGCCAGGCCCTTTACTTACATTAACCCTGTTACCAAGAACCTTTCTAGATAGGAATTAGCATTCTTATTAGCAGATAAGGAAACTGAGGTTTGGAGAGGTTAAGAAATGCTAGGGGGTAGCACTGGGTTTCAACCCAGACTTGTTTGGTTCCAGAGCCCAAAATGCTTTCCAATATCCCTCTGTCTCTCATGGTTAAAGTCAGTTGGAGCTTGTACCCGGATTTGGTGGAGAAGATGGGGGCAGGAACTGTGGAAGGGGACTGAGAATTCTGGTGACTCCAGCTAACAAAAATCTTCACACTGAGCCCCGTGGGAAACATTGCTTTTTGAGTGTGATAAATTACCTGTGTCCTATTTTTGAGCTGACTATATAAAACAGAAGTTGCACACTGTTAGCCCTGAGCCGAATTTGGTCAGCAGATGTATATTATTTGGTCTGCATAGTGTTTTCGTTTTTAAAAATTGGATTAGTTGTCATCATTTAAAAGTGGGAGACTTCACACTAAAATATGGGTTTCTGGCTTCTCTTGAACCATCAGAAGATCTGGCAACACTGACCTCACCTTCCCTCTGGCAATAGTTAGTTACTGAGCTGCCCTGTTTGGATACAGTGAGGACTCCTGAGTTTACCGTATTCCCCACCCTGCCCTCTTCACCCATTTATATCACCTGCCAGGACTTGAGGCGTTCAAGTTAGAGCCACCCTTGCAGAATTGATGTACATTCTCTGTCAGTGTCAGGGATGTATTAGAGAAGACTTGTTTGGTATCTTAATTAAAGATCCTCAGCACTTTTATTCCCTTTGTAGAGAGCCTGGGGAGGGCGACTCTACGTGGCATGTGACTAGACCAGGCATGCTCACATTCCCTCCCCCAACCAGCAGTGGTTAACTGGACTCTGGATGGGTTTTGGACTAAGGAAGAACAATCGGATTTGGGATTTGGACACTGAATCGGTGAGCTGAGGAGCCTCAGGCAGGAAGGATTTATAGACTCAGGCTGAAAATGATGACCTTGGAAAAGTAGAATAGTGAGCAAAGAAGCCAGATGGTGAGGAAGTGAGAGACCATGTGGCAGCAGAGGGAAAGGAGCCTCCTGGTCCCTCCTTCTACTGTACTTCCTGCAATTGGCTTCCTCTGTCCACAGCATTCATTCCTTGTGGTATTTATTGAGTGCTTACTATAATGCCAGGCACCGTTCTAGATGCTTGTGATACATCAATGAACAAAATCAAAGTTCCTGTTCTTATAGAGCTTGTATTTTGGTGGAAGAAAACAGACAACTCCAAATAGAAAAAGCAAATAAAAATAAAATATTTAAGGTGGTAGTAAGAACCAGGAAGAACAATAAAGCTGAGTAAGGAGACAGGGAGTGGCTGTATAGGAGTAGTGATGTTATGTTAGAAGGTTGTTCTGTCGCTGTGATAGGGGAAGAAGCGAGCCTTTGGGTTGTCAGAACAGCTCATCCAGAAGACTATCCTGGACATGCCCCACTCCCTTGCCAAGAGGAATCTCATGCAAATAATATAGCCATTCAGGAAAACTCAGCTCACTCCATAGTAATGAAGAAAGGAAATGGTAGATTTCTATTTCTGATAATGGTAGGCTATGCTATTTGAACCAAGGTTCCACTGAAAATATTAAAATGTTGGATACGTTTTTTAAATTGAAAAATTTAATTTTGATTTTCTTAAAAGCACTAAGGAACTGAGAAGATAATAAGGAACTATCAGGCCCAAATTTATGGTCAAGCGGGAACCTGGAGTGATGTATAAAACTCTAGAACATCTAAGTTGCTTTTGACCTTAGAACATTTGTTGATCCTAATAAATCCAGACTTTAGTTTTGGCAGCCTTGTAGACAAAGCGTTTTTGTCAAGTACATGCCTTGCTTAAGGTGAGGAGTCTCATAGAAGACCATTTCCACACAAAGCTGGGACCATTGAGGGCAAAGGTGAACAGGATTAAAATTATGTCTCCCCAGCCCTCAGGGACAGCAGGGAAGGTTGCCCTGGTACTGAGCAGAGCAAGAGAACAAGGGAACAATAAGTTGTGGTCACTGGACAGCCTTTTCCAGGATTTTGAGGATGGTTTTTCTATATATCACCTCAATTTCTGAGAATCTCAAGTCAATAAACTGGTTTAAGGTAGCTCCAGGTTGGTATTCCCTAACCACCCCTCAGACACCTGGCAGAATAAAAGGGGAATTTTCTCTGTAGGAAGGCACTCTCTTCCTGATTTTTAAGAGAAAGTGAGCAGTACGATGAGAAATAACACAGCACAGGGGAAACAAAACATGATGAGAGAAACAGCAGAAGCAATGAATAGAAAACAAAACAAAACTCATATTCTTTATGTAATTTAAGTATAGAGACAAAAAGCTATGCTATGTTCATAGAAATAAAGGCATGCGTGTAAATATCTTTAGGGAATGAGTAACAGTTAAAAGTGGCTTGGCAGATTTCAAAAAGACCAAACAGAACTTCTTAGGAATAAAAATACAGAACTGAAGTTTAAAAACTTAATGGTTTACTATAAGACAGCACATTAGACAAAATCAAAAACAGATTAGTGGATTAGAGGGTAAGACAGAAGAAGTTATCCAGAGATACCTCACAGGGAGATAAAAAGACAGAAAATATGAAAGAGAGGTTAAAAGACATAGAGGATAGAGTGAGAAGATCTAACATGCATTTGATTGGAAAGGAGAGGAAAGAGAGAATGGGGCAGAAGCAACTATTCAAGGAGATAGTGATTGAGATTTTTTCAGAATTGATAAAATTTGTTAAGCTAAAAATTCATAAGCAGAGTACTGAAGGCAAAGAGAAAATTCTAAAAGCAACTGGAAAAAAAAGACATATTACCTTGGAAAGAAAGTTTACGTACTTCTCAGCAGCAACAGTGGAATCCAGAGGACAGAGGGATAATATCTGTATGAAATAGCTGACAACATTGCATTCTATATACAGAGAAAATACCTTTCAAGAATAATGACAAAATAAAAACATTTTCATATAAACAAGAATGTGTAGTTTACCACCATTTTAGTGAGTTTGCCTCACTAAAGGCAATCTTAATTGATATATTAATACTAGGTAGAAGGAAAGTGATTCCAGATGGGAAAAGCTGAGAGACAATAAGGAATACAGGATTTTATAAAGAGGTCAATATGCATGTAAATGTAGATGAACAATGAAGTATAAAACAAAATTTGAATATCTCCTGGGCTAAAATATTTAGAATTAAAAGTAAGACAGCAATAGCATATAAGTTAAGAAAGGGGGTAAAAGGAATGAAGAGGACCCTGGAAGGAGAGCAAAGATAATGTTTATCTTCAGGCTGCTAAGTCAACAATGTATGTTGTAATTTCTAGAATAACCACAAAAGAGTAGAAGCAGAATATTTAACATCACAGCTAGTTCAAGAAGACTTATCTATAACATAAGGCTACAAAAAGAGTGAACATAAATGGATGGAAAAATTTATACTGTCAAGTAATAAGCAAAGTATCAGATAAAGTAGAGATTATGGTTAAAAGCATTACTAGGGATAAAAAGTTGTTTTCACCAGGAAAATATTACAGTTTGAAATTTGTATGCACCTAACAGCTGTGTAATATATAAAGAAAAAATGACAGAACTACAAATAAGAATAGAAATATTTATGGTCATATCTATTTTATTTTTATTATTTATTTATTTATTTGATAGAGTCTCACTCTATTGCCTGGGCTAGAGTGCCGTGGTGTCAGCCTAGCTCACAGCAACCTCAGACTCCTGGGCTCAAGCGATCCTCCTTCCTCAGCCTCCCAAGTAGCTGGGACTACAGGCACGCGCCACCACACCCGGCTAATATTTTTTCTATTTTTAGTTGTTTGGCTAATTTCTTTCTATTTATAGTAGAGACGAGTAGAGGTCTCGCTCTTGCTCAGGCTGGTTTCAAACTCCTGAGCTCAAGCAATCCTCCCGCCTCAGCCTCTCAAAGTGCTAGGATTACAGGCATGAGCCACCTCGCCTGGCCCTGATCATATCTATTTTAAATGAGAATAGCTAAGATATTTTAAAGAAGAAGAACTAACTCAAAGGACTTGCTCTGTGGATATCATGTCCTATAAAGCTATTGAAATGACAACAGCATCGTGTTGATCCAAGGATAAACAAATAGTCCAACAGAACAAAATAAAAAGCCCAGAAACACTCATTTACATTTGTGGAATCTGGTTATATTGCAAAGGAGGCACCAAAGTGACTTCCTTTGCAATATAAAGGGTGAACTTTCCAAAAATGGCACTAGGAATATTATCATGGATATGATATGAAAAAAATGAAATTTGACTGTCACTTGACACAATGCATAAAAATCAATTTCTAGGGGATTTAAAACTTAAACATGAAAGGAAAAACTGTGAAGATTCTGAATGAGAATATATGCATGATCTCTGCAGATCAGAAGAACATCTTAAATATGATGCAAAAAAGGATTGATAAAATTAATTACATTAAAATTAAGAATTTATTTTAATCAAAAATTACTATGAAAAGAATAGAGTAAGAAGTTACAACACTGTCAAAGAATTTGTAAGCTTCATGAGGACAGGGATTGTGTCCATTTTATTCATCACTGTATCCCAGCACCTTCCACAGTGCCTAAAACCAAAGCTCTAGCACCCAGGGTACTATATACTAAGTACTTCTAAGCATTCCTAAATGACAGGTACTCACCTGCAGAGAAGACTGCACATCGTAAACCAGAAACATTATTTTATTGCCTTCTTCTTTTGCCATTCATTCCTTAGAGAAAAAAGAAGAGAGAAATAGAGGTGGTAGCTTAATCAGGCAATTGTTAAAAATATTTATTCAGTGTAGAAACTATGTGTTTAGGATTGGGCAGGTTGCTGAGAAGAATATATAGAAATATGAAGCAAAAGCCTCTTTCCAAAGGAGTTTACAGTCTACTTGGAAGATTATAACAAATAGAAAAAAATACTTGACAAATCTGGGCCATTTAAAAAACTGTTATTTGTGCTGTAGCAGTACATAGGAGGGCAGAGACACCACTTCCAGGTGTGGCAATTGGGAAAGATACCATGGAGGAGGAAAGATTTGACCTATGTATTGAAGGAGGGTGCATTTATGGATAGGAAGAGAGAAAGGAAGAAAGCATTTCATAGGAGGGGTGAAGATGAAGCATTCTTTGTAGCAAAGAAAAATTTATAGGAACAGAACAATCTGACCAGAGTGGAAGGAGACAGATTAGAAGTATAGATTCTATCTTAATTTTGTTATTGACTCAATAACTGTTCAGAAGCAGGTTGTTTAATTTTTATGACTTTGTGTGTGTTTCTCCTGAAATTGATTTTTAGTTTTATTCCACTGTGGTCTAAGAAGATACATGGTATGATTTTGATTTTTTTGAATTCGTTAAGACATGTTTTGTGGCATAATATATGATCAATCTTGGAGAACGTCCCATGGGCTGACGAGAAGAATGTTTATTCAGTAGCTTTTGGGTACAATGTTCTGTAAATATCTGTTAGGTCCATTTGTTCTAGAGTCCCATTTAAGTCTGGTATTTCTTTATTTGTCCAGCTTTGTCAGTGGGGAGTTGAAGTCCCTGGCAATTATGATGCTACTATTTATCTCTTTACTTAGATCTAGTAGAATTTGCTTTATGAATCTGGGAGCTCCTGTGTTAGGTGCATATATATTTATGATTGTTATGTCTTCTTGTTGAATTGCTCCCTTTACCATTGTATAATGATCATCTTTGTCTTTCTTTACCATTGTTGATTTAAAGTCAACTTTAATTGAAATGAGAATAGCTATACTTGCTCTCTTTTGGTTTCCATTTGTGTGGAATATTTTTTTCCATCTCTTCACCTTGAGTCTGTGTAGTCCTTGTGGATTAGATGTGTTTCCTGGACACAGCAGATACTTGGGTTGTGTTTTTTCATCCGTTAAGCCAGCCTATGTCTTCTTAAATTTTTTATTTTTTGAGACAGAGTCTCACTCTGTTGCCCAGGCTAGAGTGCCGTAGTGTCAGCCAAGTTCACAGCAACCTCAAACTCCTGGGCTCAAGCAATCCTTCTGCCTCAGACTCCCAAGTAGCTGGGATTACAGGCATGCACCACCATGCCCGGCTAATTTTTTCCATATATTTTTTAGTTGGCCAATTAATTTCTATTTTTAGTAGAGACAGGGTCTCGCTCTTGCTCAGGCTGATTTTGGACTCCTGACCTTGAGCAATCCTCTAGCCTAAGCCTCCCAGAGTGCTAGGATTAGAGGCGTGAGCCACTGCACCTGCCCCCCCAGCCTATGTCTTTTAAGTGGGACATTCAGACCATTCACTTTATTCTATCACTCTATTGAGTGATAGAATTGATATGTGGGATGCTATACTGTTCATCATGTTGGGTAGTACCTTATTGCTTTGTTTTCCCTCTTGAGCTATTGTTTTATATGATCTGTGAGCTTTAGCTTTTGGGTGATTTTACACTGATGGGTATACATTGTGCTGGTCCATGTATAATGCAGTTCTGAGTATTTCCTGCAGGGTAGGTCTGGTCGTGACAAATTCCCTCAGTGTTTGCTTATCTGGAAATGTCTTTATTTTTTCTCCCTCCTATATGAAACTTAGTTTCGCAGGATACAGAATTATAGGCTGGAAGTTGTTCTGCTTAAGAAGACTGAAGATGGGCCCCAATCCCTTCTGGCTTAGTAAAGTCTCTGCTGAGAAGTCTGCAGTTAGCCTGATAGATTTTCCTTTGTAAGTTACTTGATGTTTTCGCCTCATAACTTGTAGGAGTTCCTCCTTCATGTTGACTTTGGCTAGTCTGGAGGTCAAATTATTGCTTTTCATTGACATATGATCTTGTATCTAGAAAATCCCAAAGACTCAACCCAGAGACTCCTGGAATTGATAAATAAATTCAGCAAAGTCTCAGGTTACAAAATCAATATACACAAGTCAGTAGCATTTCTATATACCAATAACAGTCAAGCTGAGAGTCAAATCAAAGACTTGATACCATTCACAGTAGGTACAAAGAAAATAAAATACTTAGGAATATACTCAACCAGGGAGGTAAAAGATCTCCACAAGGTAAAAGATCTCTACAGAACACTGATGAAAGCACTAGCAGGTGACACAAACAAACAAAAAAACATATCATCCTTATGGATTGGTAGAATCACCATTATTAAAATGTCCATATTGCCCAAAGTGGTTTGCAGATTCAGTGGAATCCCTATCAAAATACCAATGTCATATTTCAAAGATCTAGAAAAAATAATTCTATGCTTCATTTAGAACCAAAAAAGAGCCTAAATAGCCAGAGAAATCTTAAGCAAAAAGAACAAATCTAGAGGCATCACAATAGTGACCAAAACAGCATTGTATTGGTACAAAAATAGAGACATAGACCAATGGAACAGAACAGAGAACCCAGATATAAAGCCATCGACCTATCACAAAATGATCTTTGACAAAGCGGACTATAACATTCACTGGGGAAAAGAAGCCCTATTCAATAAATGGTGCTGGGAAAATTGGATAGCCACATGCAGAAGAATGAAGCAGCACTCCTATCTCTCACCACTTACAATAATTAATTCAAGATGAGTAAAAGACTTAAATGTAAGACATGAAACCATAAAAATTCTAGAAGGCCGGGCGCGGTGGCTCACGCCTGTAATCCTAGCTCTCTGGGAGGCCGAGGCGGGCGGATTGCTCGAGGTCAGGAGTTCGAAACCAGCCTGAGCAAGAGCGAGACCCCGTCTCTACTATAAATAGAAAGAAACTAATTGGCCAACTAATATATATAGAAAAAATTAGCCGGGCATGGTGGCACATGCCTGTAGTCCCAGCTACTTGGGAGGCTGAGACAGAAGGATCGCTTGAGCCCAGGAGTTTGAGGTTGCTGTGAGCTAGGCTGATGCCACGGCACTCACTCTAGCCTGGGCAACAAAGTGAGACTCTGTCTCAAAAAAAAAAAAAAAAAAAAAAAAAAATTCTAGAAGAAAACATAGGAAAAGCTCTTCTAGACATCAGCTTAGGCAAAGAATTTATGACTAAAACCCCAAAGGCAATTATATCAACAACAAAAATAAATAAATGGGACTTGATTAAATTAAAAACCTTCTGCACAGCAAAGGAAATAATTGACAGAGCAAATAGACCACCTACAGAATGGGAGAAAATATTCACAAACTATACATCCAATGAAGGACTAATATCCAGAATCTACAAACAACTCAAATCAGCAAGGAAAAAAACAAACAATCCTGTTAAAAAGTGGGCAAAAGACATGAACAGAAGCTTTTCAAAAGAAGATAGGCAAATGGCCAACAAACATGAAAAAATGCTCAATGTCCCTAATCATCAGGGAAATGCAAATTAAAACCATAATGAGATGTTACCTTACCCCCATCAGAATGGCAGTTATTAAAAAGTCAAAAACAATAGATGCTGGCATGGATGCAGAGCGAAAGGAGCACTGTTGATGGGACTGCAAATTAGTACAACCTCTATGGAAAACAGTATGAACATTCCCCAAGAACTAAAAGCAGACCTACTATTCAATCCAGCAATCCAACTGCTGGGTATCTACCCAAAGAAGTCATTTTATCAAAAAGACACCTGCGCTTACATGTTTATTGCAGCACCATTCACAATTGCAAAGATGTGGAATCAATCTAAGTGCCCGTCAATTCATGAGTGGATTAACAAAATAGGGGTGTGTGTGTGTATGCATATACACATATATACATATATGTATAGACATGTGTATGGACATACATACGTGTCTATACACACACACACACCATGGAATACTACTCTGCCACAAAAAAGAAATGAACTGATGTTTTTTGCAGCAATTTGGATGGAATTGGAGATCATTATCCTAAGTGAAGTATTTCAAGAATGGAAAAACAAACACCACGTGTACTCTCTAATAACTTGGAACTATTTGATGGGCACACATGGGCACAGAGAGAAGTAAAAGTCATTAGAAATCAAGAAGGGTGGGGAGGAGAGGAGGAGTAAAAACCTACCTAACAGGTACAATGAACACTGTTCAGGTGAGGGGCACACTGATAGCCCTGACTTAAGCATTAAAAAAACTATCCATGTAACAAAAACATTTGTACCCTCTTAATATTTTGAAATAACAAATAAAAGAAGTATAGATCCTTTAGGAATAAATATAAATGAACAGCTGGGAAATTTATGAGACAGAATAATAGTGATGTAAACATGAAAGCCTTCCTTGTTATGAAAAATGTATTCATAGGTAAAGTGAGTAAACCAGTTTGGTGTCACAGAGGGATTTTGCTGCCCAGCAGCATCCACTCTTCTCCTGGTCTTGGACCCCCAGCCTTGTTGTTATTACCTGGAACCAAAAAGGAAGCCACCGTGGACGAGACCACAGCAGAGAAATGAAAGAAACTGCATCCAGGTGACACCACTCGCACCAAACCTGGTTCCCTGGGTTTTCTTTCATTGCATGTGCCAGTTTGAATGGGGTTTGTCATTTGGAAATGAAAGAATCAAAACTGACAAAGAAGAGACAGAAAGATAAGGCACGTGGAGTGGAGGATTCAGAAACAGACTGCTATACATGGGAGCTTCACCTCACTGGACATTCCCCAGTCTTTGCTCTTGATTTCTTCCCTACTTCTAAAGTTGGAGTATCACAGGGCTCGGGCCTTGGCCCTCTTGTCCTTTCCTAGATGAAGTATCCAGTATTGTGGTATAAAATATCTATTTGCACATGACTCCTAGGTTTTTATCTCCAGTTTTCATCATTCTTCTGAGATTTGGATCCATACATTCACTTGTCCGCTTAGATTCTCCACTTGTGTATCTAAGAGGATCTGAAATTTAACACATCCTACACCAAACTCCTGATTTCCAGCCCCTTATTGTCAATTGGCTCCTTTCCCAGGATTCTCAGGCTCACAAAATGACCCCATCATCTACCCAGTTTCCTAGGCCAAAAACCTAGGAGTTATCTTCTGAGTCTTATCTTTCCTATAACTCCCACGTTTAGGCCATCAGCAAGTCCTGTTGACTCTACCTTGCCAAACAGCCTGGATCTGACCACTTCTCCTGTGTCCACATAACGAGGTAAGTAGGTATGTAGGTTCCCAACATAATCCAAGCCAGCACCATCTCTTGTTTGGAGTATTACAATAGATTCCTAACTGACCTCTCAATTTCCTTTTTTGCCCTCTTACAGTCTATTCTGCACAGATTAGAGCGGTCTTTTAAAACATGAATCGGGTCATGTTACTTGACTGTTTAAAGCCAGTGTTTTTGTGTTACATTTTGAATACTCCAAATCATTACCATGGTCTACAGGACCCTAAATAATCTGACCCCTGCCCAGATTTCTAATTCATCTCTGCTTCTCTTGCACTCACTCATTCTGCTGCAGTCACACTGGCCTCTCCACTCTTCTTACAACATGCCAAGTACACGTTTACCATAGGGCTTCTACACTCCTTCCCTCAAAGTAGTCTTCTCTGAATGTTGTTTGTAAAATGGTCCTCCACTTTCTTTTGCCAAGACCCTATCCTGCTTTGTTCTTTAGAACATTTATCACTATCTTGTTTATTGTCTGCTGTCTTCATTAAATGAAAGCTCCATGAAACAGGAATGTTGTCCTAGCACTGGAATAACACCTAGCTCATAGTTTGAGCCAACACATATGTTTGAATGACTGATTAAGTGAAATTTATATATGATAGCAGTAGCATATCATATCATTTGTAAGAGATTATGCAATGACTGGTTTTAAGCAAACTGGTAAGACATTTAAGGAGAAGATGTGTCCTTAATAAGAGGATATTATGAACAGTTTTGTGCCAACATATTTTACAATTTAGATGCAATAAACAAATTGCTTGAAAACCTGATATAATAAAACTAGCACAAGAAGAAATAGAAAATCCGATTTAAGGTATCTCTAGTGAAGAATCGAATTCATTATTAAAGGCCTTCCTATCAAACAGCAGACAAATTCTCTAGGCCCAGATGGTTTCCTCATTAAAGTCTTCCAAACATTTAAGAGAAATATTAACATTAATCTTATGTACTCTTCCAGAGTTTAGAAAAAGAAGTAACTTTTCTCAGCTCATTCTGAAGAAGAAAACATTATACGAAAACCTACCAAGGACATACAAAAAAAGAAAATTTAAGACCCAGCTCTCTCATGGATACAGATGCAGAAATGCTAAACAAAATATAATCAAAATGAATTCAGTGATACATAAAAAATATAGCCAATCATAACCAAGTGGGATAGGCTTTAGAAATTCAAGAGTAGCTTAACTATTTGAAAATAAATCAAGATAATTCCCTACAGTAACAGAATAAAGGAAGAAAAATGTACAGTCACATGCACACAAAGGATTTGATAAAATTCAGTATTGATTCATGATTTTAAAAAGTCCTTAGCAAAGGAAATTCCTTAATCTGATAATGAGTACCTAAGAGTATCTTAAAGTAAGCATCATACTGCGAAATACTGGAAGTCTTCTCCCTGAGATGTCTACTAGCACCATTTCTATTTGACATTGTATTAGAAGTCCTAGCCATCGAGCAAGGCTGGAAAAAGAAATGAAAAGCATATGGATTGGAAAGTAAGAGATAAAACTGTCATTATTGATAGGAAACATCATTGTATATATAGAAAAGCCAAAAGAATCTATAGATAAACTATTAGAATTAATCAGTAAATTTAAGCAGTGTTGCTGGATACCAGGTCAAATATCAAAACCAACTGTACTTCTATATATTAGCAACAAAAAAATTGAAAGTGAAATTTTAAAACAGTACTATTTACAATAGCCTCAGAAGATACTAAATTCATAGAAATAAATGTAGTAGAGATGTAAGATTTTTACACTGAAAACAAGAAGACGTACTGAGAAAAATTAAAGAAGACCTGAGTAGATGGAGAGATATACCATGTTCATAGACTGGAGGAGTCAACATTGTAAAGATGCCAATTTTACCCAACTTAATCTGTATATTATGTAAGCCATTCAGTATTCCAGCAGATGTTTTTAAATGGACATCAACACACTGATTATAAAACTTGTATGGAAAGGAAAAGGGCTAAGATTAGCCAAGGTAATCATGAAGAATAAGAAGAAAGCTGAGAGAATCTATATCCCCAGATGTTTAGCCTTATTATAAAGCTATAGTAATTAAGTTAGTGTAGGTGTGGTATTTGTGCCAGAATAGACAAATGGCCCTGGTGGAAAGAAAATATAATTTTCCTCAATCCCCATGAGTTCTTAGTTGGGACAGATTAACAAGATAAAAACAAACAAGTTTATTAATGCATGCAACATACATCACATGAGAGAGACTTTAATGAAAAGTAGCTCAAAGCAGTGGCTTAGAACTCTGGGTTATATAGCATCTCCAAAAAAGAACAATAAATTTGTTGAAAAATGAAAGGACAGAGGAAATAATTTTAGGCTTCCAAGGGCGGGAAACTATGAGAAGGTAAAGACATGGAGGCAACTAATGGAGGAAGGTTTGTTTGCAGAGTCCTCTGGTGCTGTCCCGGGGCTGATGAGAGTCTAGAGTTCTCTCCAGTAAAGGAGAATTTATATCCTGCCTGTAGGCAAAAAGTGAGATAGGGAGGGCTTTTTCTCTGCTACTGCTGCTTAATTGCCCTTAGTTAAAAAATAATTTCTATGTCAAAGAGGCAAATTTTAGGGTGACATATTCTTGATTCCTTAAACCCAGTGGAACTGTAGAAAGAGATCTTCACATGATTACTTGAATTATGACAAAGGTGACACTAAAGTGCAGTAGAGACAGGATGTCTTTTCAGTAAATAGTGGTTTTTTTGTTCAATTGAATGTCCATATGGAAAACATGAATCTTCCTCAGGCCGTTCACAAAAATCAATTCCAGCTGCATTGTAGATCCACATATATGAAGGTAAGACAATAAAAACTCTTAGAAGAAAACATAAGAGAATATCTATACAACCTTAGAATAGGGAAACATTTCTTAAATAGGACACAAAAAGACTGACTTTTAAGGAAAATGTTGATAAGCTAGATTAGACTAAAATCAAGAACTTCTAATCATCAAAAGACACCATTAAGAGGATGAGTAGGCAAGCCCAGAATAGTAGAAGATATTGTAAATTAGTACAAATCAATGAGAGAAAGGCAAGTAACCCAATAGAAAAATGGATAAAAATCTTGATACTTTACACAGAGGATGTTCAAATAGCCAATAACTATATTAGAAGTTATTCAATTGTACTATTTCTCAGAGAAATGCAAATTAAAACTATAATAAAATATCTATATACTCCAGAATGGGCTAAAATTAGAAAGTCAGTAAATACCAAGTGTTGGCAAGAACATGGAACAATTGGACTCTTATTGGTAGAAGTGTACACTGGCACAACTATTATGGAAAACTGTTTGGCTGTTATCTATTAAAGCTGAAAATACCCCAAATTCCACTGCTACGTATATACCCAACAGAATTGTACATATATGTTTACCAAAATGCATATATAAGAATGTACATAGCATTCATATTATTCATAATAGCCTCAAACTGGAAGGAACCCAAATGTCCAAAGACAGAAGAATGGAAAGGTAAATCATAGTATATGGACTACATACAGTAATGACTAAATATCTGTAATTACATTCAAAAACCATGAATGAATGTCACAAGCATATTGCTGAGAAAAAGAAGCCAAACATCCCGACAGGCAGAACTAATCTCTGGTGATATAAATCAGGTGGTGCTTACCTGAGGGAAGTAATGACTAAGGGGGGAAATTAAGGGGATTCTAGGGCTTGAAATCATGTTCTATTTCTTGATCTGGGTGGTGTGGTTGCAGGGGTGGGAGGGTGTTATTTTGTGAAAATTCATCAAGCTGTATATTTATGTTTTGTGTCCTTTTCTGTATGTATCTTGTACTTCATTAAAATTTTTATTTAAAAATACCCGAATCCTTACTTTGGTTCTTAAACCAAAGTAAGTTACAGCTAGATTCTATATTTAAATATAAAATGAAAGGTCCATAATTAAATATGAGCAAACATTTATATAATCTTAGAACCATGAATTGGACTACATAAAATTGAACATTTCTTTGAGAAGCAAAATTAAAATTGTCATAAAATCAAAAGATAAATATCAACCTGAGGATAATATTAGTAAAATAATAATACATCATGTGTTGCCAATCAGATCATCGAATATTAAAAGATCAATAATGCCCAGTGTTGTTAAGGTTTGGTGAAAGGGTACTCATACCTTATTGTTGGCATTGTCTATTTCTACAGTATTTTTGGAAGAGTTTGGCAACATTCTTTAAAATTTAAAATGTGCATCCTATTTGACCTAATAATATATTTCCAGGAATTTTATCTCAGGAAATATTTGCACACATAGATATATCAGGATAGTCATTAAAGCATTTTTATAATATTAAAACTGGAAATACTTTGTCTATTCATGGAGTACTGATTAAATAAGGTACACTCTATTTAATAAAGTATGCTATGGGAGAAAGAATAAGGTTGACCTATGTCAATCAAATCATGGCCAGGAGACATTGATTGCTAAATGAAAGAGTAAGTTGATGAACATTTGTGTAGTGTGATCTCATTTAAAGAAATGTATATTTCATTAGAAAATTCTGGGGACAATATTAACAATGATGTGAGATTATGAGAAATTTCATTTTCTACATCATCTGAGTTTTTTTTTTAACAGTAACGAACGTATTACTTTTTAAA
The DNA here is from genome assembly GCF_040939455.1 of Microcebus murinus. Taxonomy (NCBI): domain Eukaryota; kingdom Metazoa; phylum Chordata; class Mammalia; order Primates; family Cheirogaleidae; genus Microcebus; species Microcebus murinus. The sequence continues at coordinate 30,965,087 of NC_134105.1, read as the reverse complement.
GCCGAAAAACAGTGAAAATAAAAATTACATAAAAGCAAAATAAAATTATTCATACAGAATGATCCCATATAATTAAAAATATAATGTACATGGATTAAAATGAGTCAGAACTACACCAAAATGTCAACACTGGCTATCTCTTGGGGGGATTGCTAACGATTTTAAATGTATTTTTATATTTCTTTGTATTTTCCAACTTCCCTACAATGATGATTTACTAATCAGAAGATACTAAGTAGGACTATAAAATGCTGTCTGTGTTTTACCAGCTCCAGGATAAGGATCAAACCTCTAACGAAGGTGTTTCTTCCCCACCCTTCCTGCACCTCTGTTCACCTTTACCTGCTGCTCGTCTTCCACATGCACCCTGCATTTCATTTTTATACAGACACTTTCTCACTGGAGACCATTTAAACAATATAGAGCATGTAGAGAGAATACGTGGAAGCCCGGTCTTTTCCTGTATGTGCGCTACATACGCATGTCCATGGTATAAGTACACTCTTTTTTTAAATGTAAATGGGATGCTTGCGCCCTGCATCTTAACCACATTCCATCACTTGCTCTTCCTTGAACTGTTGCTGCTGTCTCAGCCCCACATGACTAGCCAAAAGCCCCTATTCCCTTTCCTCCAAAAGGCAACCAGCACTTACAGCAGTAATTATTTGCTGTTTTTCCTAAGGACTTCCGATGGGAGACATCCAAAGGGACAAAGCATGAAAGGAAAGGAGACATAGCCGTGGCCACACAGGCAGGCGAAGGATGATGGGGAAGGTGGCAGGATACTATTTTCAGTTATTTACTGAGATTTTTGTCCTTTTTTTTAGTTTCTTTTAGTCATGGGACGTGCCCTGCCCAGGCAGCTAGGGCATTGCACCACGTTCATTGCCTCAGGGGACAAGCGACATGGCAGACTTCAGCAATCAATGCTTGGCATTTGATTTGCCCAAGCCTGGTCCTCATGGGGCCCCAAAGGACTCAATGCATAGGCAAAAGGTTTAGGATGATGCCCGATGAGTAAGAGAAGGCTTCTTTAGCACCTGTCAGCCCCTCTTCCCAACGGAGGTGATGGTGCCCTAGGTCAGGACAGAGGGGACTTGGAGGGGAAGGAGGAAAGGCAGATGTTTGTGGCCCCTGGGGAGGCAGGCTGTGCTCTGTGTCTATACTGAATCCGAAGGGCAGTGACTATGCAAACCCCTCACCGGTCTGGGGAGCTAGGGAGCAGAGGAAACCTGTTCCCCTGTATTTAGGCAAAGCCCAGAGGCTTTGGCACGCTCTGAGCAAGGCCCTGGAATTTAAACTTTACTCTAAGGAGCTGGGGCTGGAGGGGAGACCTTGTCTTGCATGGAATTAATCTCTGCCAAATGGTGGAGAGAGTTGAATTGTAAATTGGATTATTAGAGATCAAAAAATTTGCATTTCTTACATACCCCAGTTTGAAAACTGAGAACAGTCCCCGTAACAAATTGAAGAGAAGAGTTATGGTTTTATTTCGTTGCTTTGGTGCTGGTCGGCTTTTGATGTGGCTGGCCCTGTGCCCCAGGATTTTCGTACGTGTGACATGGGAAGCTATCTCACTTTCTCCCTGGCTTTGCTGCTTTGTGGAGCTGTGACCACCAGCAGCGGGGACATTGGAGGCAAGCGCAGGCCTGGCAGTCACAGATGTGTTTGCCATCTCATCTTTATGGGAGCAGAGTAGAGAAAGATGAAAACCACAGAGGAAGCCTTTTGGGGCACGACTGTACAGGAACCCGGCCTGGAATGCACTCAGTCGATGCCGAGTAATCCAAGAGATGCAAATAAAAACCAACAAGGAACCCGTTCCTAGCTTGTAAAATTGAGGGAAAATGCTTGTCACAGCCTTGCATTCCTTCAAGGGCTGGTTAAGTCATTTTCAGACCTAAATATATCATTGATTCATAGAATTCAGTGTGGATTTTAGAAATCACCTGGCAACTTGTCTAGAAAGTTGAGTGTCTAGAAAGTTCTCTGAAGTAGGTGTTGAAACACAACACACTGATGGAAGTGAGAGGGCAGAATGGTGGCGTCACTGGATCTACAACAGAGGACGCTGTTTCTTCATGGTGGTTCTAGGTGCTCTGCGGAGCTCAGGGTGCAGATGTTTTTGGTTGGCCCAGCGTTCTTTGTGCTATGTGGACCCACCATCATTAAAGACCTTTGCCACCAGTCCTAATGATCTCATCCCTCTCCTCTTTCTCTGCCTTTTCCCTTCTGCTCTCCTGCGTGTGCTGTGCACACCCTCTGACTTCCTTGCTCTGTGCTGGCCTGTTGACTTTCTCCTCCTCCCTGCACTCTCGCCCCGCTTGCCCTTGGTCTTTTCCTTTCCTTGTGAAATGTGCATCCTTGCTCCAGCGCAGCTCTGTTGTTAGTTCTGTGGCACGCTTTTTCCTTTCCACCTCACCGACTGCACCAGCTGGGGAGGAACATGCATCTGCTCTTCAGGAAATGCTCTCCTCTGGGTGGAAAAGGACCGGCTTCCTGGCAGGGCCAAAATGAACATCTTTCTCTGCTGAAAACAAAACAAAACCCCTTTATCTGTGGAACTTCCTGTTTCCTCCACTGAAAGCTGTGCTTCTCAAACATGGGGCATTATGCCAGGGCCACATGAAATCATAGGATAAGCTGGGTGCATCTTCCTAGATGTTACTGGAAACTTTGGGGGAAAATTGTTTTGAGTTTTTCTTCCTCATAAAAGCTACTGCCACACATGGAGAGATGGATATTATGGAGGGACGTAAAATTCATGAGGCATTCAAAGATTAAACAGGAGATGTAACATTTCTTGTTTCTGGTGATCTGGTAAACTGCTTTGGGTTATGTCTGCAGAATTCCTGGGGTATCATTGCACCTCTCTGCTGTTAGGAAGAACCAAAATAGAGACTTCTGAGCAGCACCTAGGACGTTCCCTGTAAGTGGAAGACTGCCACAGGTTTGACCCAGCAAATTTGGCACCTTGGGCTGACATAATGAAGTTGGACAAATTCTTGAAATATTAATAGAGGTTTCTTTCTTCCCCACCCCTTAAACATTTCCTTATGGTCCTCCTCCTATTCTGTTATTAGTTTATTGCTGGGAGCATTTGGATTGTTATAGTGGGAATGTAAAGATAAAGAAAGAGGGTTCCTATTGAGATTTCAGATATCTATATTTTCAAATTCCCAGCAGAAACAAGCAGTATTTTTCATTTGGAAGAGTTTGGGTTTGAATATCAAAAGCAAATCTTTGAAGGAATCAAGGTGTTATAGGTTGAATTGGGTCCCTCCACAAACTCCCAGTACCTCAGAATGTGACCTTATTAGGAGACAGGGTCTTTATTTACAGTGGTAATCAAATTAAAATGAGGTCATTAGGGTGGGCCCCAATCCAATACTACTGGTGTGTTTATAAAAAGTAGAAATTTGGACACAGACACGAATAGAAGGAAGACAGTATGAAGAGACAGGGAGAAGGCGGCTGTCTACAAGCCAAGGAGAAAGGCCTGGAACAGATCCTTCCTTCAGCCCTCAGAAGGAACAAACCTTGCCAACACCTTGATCTCGGACTTTAGCTTCCAGAAATGTAGACAATAAATTTTTGTTGTTTAAGCCACCCTGTTTATGGCAGCCCTAGCAAACTAATACACAAGGCATTTTATGCCATAAACAACAGATTGGAAATATCATGTTTCATCAGATCTAAAGTCTTGGTCTGTTAAGGTTGCTGTAACAATATACCATAGACTGGGTGGTTTAAACAACAGACATTTATTTCACAAGGCTGGGAAGTCCGAGAGCAGGTGCCAGCATGGTTGGGTTCTAGTGAGGGCCTCTTCCTAGCTTACAGGCAGCATGGTACAGCAGCAGCCAAAGTACAAAAGGACCGGGTAGCCTGTCTAGGTTTGAGGCTAGAAAGTAGCACAGGACAGCACCCCAACCCCCTGATGCTAAAGATAATTTCGAAATAGCAAAGAAGGAGGTGGGGAAGGAGAGATTGAGAGTGAGTGAGTCAGTGAACCCAAAGGAGCTCATAGTTGAGATTAAAAGGCTGCAGATGACCCCTCTGTCCTGATGCTTGGAGGCCAACAATAGGACCATGACATCAGTAAAGGATTTGGTGGGGACAGAGGGGCAATGACGAACCATCAGGTGGGAAGAAAACTGCTGAGGGCGGCCAGGGCAGGCACCATGTCCTCAGGTGCCTGAGCGACTTAGAACTCTTGCAAGCAATAGTGGTGTGATATCTTCAATTGTCCAGGTTAAACTTGAAATGATTAATTTTACTGAGAAGTGACTTTGAAGATCAATTCAGAAATTAAATTCTTGTTGTAGAGAAAAAATGATTTGACTTTATATACTTGAGTGTAGATTTTAAAATATTTTACTCAGTACATCAATTTTCACTTCTAACCCATTGCCCTCTACATTATATGAGCTTCACAGATATGCTGAAACCCCTCACATTGTTAAAAAATTGAAATAAAAAGTTGATATTTATTAATAAAAATGTACTGAGGACTCTGGTTCAAGATGACAGACTGAATGTGTTCATTTGCCTCCCTTGCCTTCTTAGAATCCGCTGAAATGCCAGTTAAATATATATAGAAAAACATGAATCCATGACAACTCTGAAAACGGGAGGCAGTGCTATGGGTAGAAAAGAGATTTCATCAGATTTCTGCAAGGTCGATGGGCTTGTAGTTTATTATTTCAAGTGTGCATTATCCCATGCCTGTAATCCCAGCACTTTGAGAGGCCAAAGCAGGAGAATAACTTGAGGCCAGGAGTTTGAGACCAGCCTGGGCAATATAGCAAGACCTTGTCTCTACAAAAAATAAGAAAATTAGCCGGGCATGGTGGCCTGCACCTGTAGTCCCAGCTACTCGGGAGTTTGAGGCTGCAGCGAACTTTGAATGTGCCACTGCATGCCAGCCTGGGCAACAGAGTGAGATCCTGTCTCTAAAAACAAACAAGCAAGCAAGCAACAACAACAAAAAGCACGGTATCCAATAGGAGACCATGGCCTAGACCCAAAGGGAGAATTGTGTTGGAGGTGGGAGACTTTCTCCAGACAGGCTCCAAGCTTGCCATTGGCACATAGAGAGGATAAGAGTGAGCTTTGAGGCAGCAATGTGGGTGGTTGACTGGAAAGATATCCTCAGGAAATTTTGGCTAAGTGGCTCTTTCCTTTCTAAGACTTGTATAGAGTAATTTGAATTTTAAGAATTGTTTTCTGAACTTATGAATGATTTGCCAAGGGACAGCCCACGGTATGGAGTTGGGGGAGGGAACAATGCAGAGTACGAGGGATGTGGACCCAGCAGATAAGGAAATCCTGGGATAGAGCCCTAAGGTAAAAAGGAAAGTCGTCTCAGAGTAGGAGAGAAATACATGTAGGAGCCCTACTTTACTTTGACAGTGGTGGGAGTCACAACTCTGCCTGCTGCTTGTCTGTGTATACCAAAGAGAAGGGTCTCTCCACACATGTAGGCTGCCCTCACATTCAGAGCAAACAGACCTTCCTAAATACAAAGGAAACTCACTTGAGCTACTTATATTAATCCTTCAGAGTCCTTCATCAATGAATACAAATGGTCACCTAATGACCACCAGACATCTGAGGGAAATTAATATCACAAAACACAAAGATCACTATAAACAAGAAATCATCTGAGAGAATATGGAGATATTAATTAATAGCAGTTCAGAGATTTTTCCATAGATGAAACAGTGACTCACTGCTATGAAAAACATGTAATTAGAAGATAAGAATTCTCAAATATTAAAAATATAATTTTTAAAGTTTTTAAAATGCAGTAAAATGTCAAAATAACAGAAAGGACACTGATAAATTCTAAATAAGTAAACAAGAAGATAAAGTTGAGAAAATCTTTCAGAACCTCACATAAAAAGGTGTTAAGTAAAAGAGATATGTAAAAAGACTATAGATAATTTGAGCAGGTCCAATGTCTGTCTAATAGATACAAAGGAAATGAAGAAATAAAGAATAACTTTCTCTGAGCTAAAAAGAATAAAATTCTTCAATTAAAAGGAGCCCACTGAATGCCAAGCAGAAAAGATGAAAAAAGATCCAAATGAAGACACATTTCAATAAATTTCAACACTCTGGAAGGAAAGCAAGCGTAAAAGCTCCCAGCAAGGGGGAATAAACCACATTATTCACAAGGAAATGAGAAACAGATTCATGTACTGCTTCAGTAATCACCAATAGTAGATACTAATGGAATAATGCATCTAAAGTTTCAAGGGAAAGTAAACTAAGAATTCTATACCCAGCTGTATTAATTCAGATTCCTTTTACAGGGAATGGAAAGCCCTCACAGTGGTTTAAACAAGAAGGAACTGTATTATCTCATATCATGTGAAATTCAGAGATAGGATACCACCAGGGTTGGTAAGTTCATCAGTTTAATAATGACAAATAATAATCAAGATTCCTGATTCTTCTATCATTCTGCTATATCATCTTCAGCTTGTTGGCTATATACTCAGACTAGGTCCTCTCTGGTGTCAGTTTGTCTACAGTAGTTCCAGGCACCACATTCAGAAATAACAGTCTCCACAGAAAAATGAGAATGCTTTACACCTGTTATTCACAAGTCCTGGCAGTCTTTTCTTCGTATCTTATTGACCAAAATTGTAGCTATGCCTATTCTTAAACTAACCAATGGATAATGGGTAGACCAGTCAGGAACCACCGCCCTGTGAACACATGGAGGAGGAGAATACCTGTACCAAAGAAGGTTCTATTATGAGAAGTATGGGGGTGGGAGTAGATGGATGTTGCGATACCCAGTAATGTCTGCTCTACCAGCCATAGGAATCATTAAATGTGAGAGTAAAATAAACATATTTTCAGACATGCAAGGACTCAGAAGTTTACTTCCCATATAGCCTTTCCAAAAAAAGAACCATTGCTGAAGGATATTCTCCAGCCAAATAATAAATGATCAAGAAATGATGAAAATATTGAACCCAAGGGATCACAATAATAACCCAGCAGGCCAATGAAATGAAATCCCAGTATAACACCCGGGCAGCAGAATTGGAAAGGGACTGGTGACAATCAGAAGTCAAGATGTCTTCAAGGAGAAAGTGGTTCCATTACAGAAACTGGACAGCTAAGGATTTTAAGGGATTTAAGATATGATATGGCGCTGGCATATGCCATTCCTTTTCTTCCCTCCCCCCACTTAGGAACTCTGCGAAAAATACAGAGTTGTAGTCCAAATGTGAAGGAAACGAAAACGTGTCTTGGCTGTCAGCAGGCGACAGAAGGAACAGAGAGTCCACTTGCTCTTCACTCTTGAAATATTATTCTTCAAGTGGCACAGATTTCATGTCATGGGATCACATTTTGTACTTTTGGGTTCGATCACAATTTTTGGTTCTGTACTCTCAATCATTTTCAATGCTATGTACTAGTTTTGATTTTTTAGAATCAATTTGAAGACAAAGCATGGAAAATATAATTACGGAATAGAATGTAAATGTATCAGCCATATTTGGAGTCCAGGACATGAAGTGGAGGGTAATGTAGATGGGTCTTCCTTAGTCGGTAACATTTTAAAAATAGTTAAATCCAGAAATAGAGATGTAAGTGCATTGAGTTAGGAACAGTTATGTTATCCCTTGGCATGGACTGTAATGGGGGGTGAAGTCGGAGTAAGACTTTTTTACTCTTCCGTACTAATTTTTTTCCTTTTTAAAGCAAGTGAATGTTTTGCTTTTACAATAAAAATTTCAGCACAAATGTTGGCATGTTACGGGGTAGAACCCTTTGTGCTCGTCTCACACTTGTGGTAGGCATCAGCACCGAAAAGCTGAGAAGCCCTGGAGAAAGTGCTGTGCATTCCCGGGGAGCAATATGCACTTGTTGCCACGTGACTTACCACCTGCTGCTGTCACCTGGGACCTAAGCTGCCATAGGAAGCATCCCCTCACTCAGATGTTGCTTCCCCTGTAGAACTCTTCTCTGTCAGGAGACTGGCCCCTAGATGAGGGTGAAGTTTCTGAGATGGTAAAGGGTTCAAGAGTATTATCCTTGAAAGTCCTCACGTTGCCCATCGAATGATTTACACGCAGTGCTCGAGACTGTGCTCTCTCTCCATAAGCTCAATAAAGCTGGTGGTTTTCCCCTAATTCAGTTGTTGTCCCTTGTGTATACAAGCCACATTCTACCAAACCAAACCCAACCCACAAAAATGTCCTCATCTGCAGGCTCCCACTCAATATGGTGACATGCACACACTCGAAGAGAACTGTACTGAGCTGGGTGAAGGAGCTCAGATTCACGTCCCTACCTCACCGTCACTCAAGGCATCCATTTCCGCAATGAAATGGCACATGCAGTTGAGCAGGCTTTAAAATTCCTTCTCTCTCTCTGTCTGTTATGGTGGGGGTGGGGCAGGGAGCATGGACTTAAGTCCATGTAAGTTGAATACTTGACTCACCCAACTCCACTGCATTTCACGATTGTGCGTATTACTCAGCAGAAGCTGCTGTGCAGGTGGAAACACATGTAGTCTAGTGCTAAGAGCACTCGGTCAGAAGTTAGAAAATCCAAGTTCACGTTCGGCCGCCTGCCTTTTCTCTTTCTGTGTGAACTTTGGTAAATCACATACCTTCCCCTCTCTGTCTCAGTTTCTTTATCTCTAAATAGGAAATGGACTCATAGCATTTGGCTTGTACAGTCATTCTCAAAATGTCACTGGGGGGCCCGCAGAGGTCTGTGAGACCCGTTCAGAGGGTCTGTGAGGTCAAAACTACTTTCGTAATAATACCAGGATGTGACTTGCCTTTTTCATTTTCATCCTCTTGTGAGTGTACAATGGAGTTTTTAATAGGCCACAGGATTTATGATATTGCAATGGATTAAATGCAGAAACACATTTTAGAATCCAGTTGTTTCGTGTTAAGCCAAACATTAAAGAGACTTGCAAAAGTGTGAAAAAACAGCAGTCTTTTCACAGACTTTTTTTTTCCTTTGGAAAATCTATTTTTCATAAAATATGTTACTTATGTTAAAATGTAATGGGGTTATTAATGTTATTTTAATGAATTAATAAGTATTTTAATTTTTGTACACAAGGAGTGCTGGCTCATGCTTATAATTCCTGCAATTTGGGAGGCTGAGGTGGGTGGATCACTTGAGCCCAGGAGTTTGAGACCAGCCTGGGCCACGTAGTGAGACCCTGTCTCTGCAAGAAAAAAATTTAAAAAATTAGCTGGGCGTGGTGGCGCACGCCTGTAGTCCCAGCGATTGGGAAGGCAGAGGCCAGAGGATCATTTGAGTCCAGGAATTCAAGGTTACAGTGAGCTATGACAACACCACTGTACTCCAGCCTGGGAGACACAGCAAGGACCCCTCTCTGAAAAAAATTTTTTTTTGTTTTAATTTCTAAAATGGCAAATAATGATAGATATAACCCATATAAACAAAGGCTCTTTGGAGCCCCCAGTAATTTTTAAGAATGAAAGAGGTCTGAGGCAAAGGCATTACATGTAACCAAAATGTTTGTACCCCCCATAATGTTCTGATAAAAAGAAAGAATGAAAGAGGTCCTGAGACCAGGGGGGTTTCAGAATTGCTGCTGTGTTGTTCTGCGGTGAGCGGGCACTTTCCCACATGGCATTGCCTTAGTCCCTCCTGTCCCCTTCCGTGCCCCCCCCACCCCAACGCACACACACTGAAAGACAAACCTGCAGTTTTTACCTTGGTTTTTCAGCAGATATCAGTTTCTAAACTGAAATACATTTTGGAACATTTGCTTCAACATGGTTTGATTATTTGGAGGAAATGGGTAATGGGAAGCTTGTGTGGAAACATCTAGCAATAATCCCATGAGCTTTTCAAATGGCCAGGATTCACTTTTACCCTGTCATGAATTTAAAGCTATCTGTGTAGAACAGTTTTTTAGAAAAATATCTAGGACTGGAAATTCCCAGGAAAATCATAGAAAAGAAACTAGTTATGAAAGACTGGAGACCTTACTTCCAAGTCACTCCCACTGAACCAGACGAGAAGAGATCATAATTTCGCATTTCCCACTTTAAGTGAGAAGCAAAAATACTGAATTTTAGTTAACCCTGATGGTTGTGCAATTTAATTAATAGTCTTTTAAACACTGAGAAGGCTTTATTAGAAAGTATTGTCAGATGAGTGGGGCATTCAATTGACGGCAAAGATTTCTATACCCAACACTAGTGGTTCATGGTGTGGTTCTAGCAACTTTGTCTTTCCTGAATGTTGGTTGCAAAATAAGATTATTAACCATTTGGGTATCTTCAAAAGGATGTGGGAACCAACACTGGGATCTTTCATGAAAGGTGGAAACTTCTCTCCAGTTTTAAAGGTAGCCCCCTCATTTGAATCTTTACAAAATAATGAAGGCTGTGCACCTAAAGGTTTGTTCTGGAATTTGCCTGAACCATTTATTCATTCAGCAAATCTGTCTGTCTGTCTAGCTATCTAATCTGCTATGTGCAGGGTACTACAGACTGCCATCAAGGCAGCTTACTTTCGACTAGGGGGACACATACAGAAAACTATGTTAATGATAGAGTTCTTTGGGAGGGGATAAGTACTTTGGGAATAGCAGAGCAGGGTAAAGGGGAATCAGTGTGCAGATTGAGAAAGTGCTCATTGAGAAAGTGACATTTGAGCCAAGTCCTGTGTGGGGCAGGTTGGGCTGGGGGGCAGTGCACCAGGCAGAGGGAACGGCCAGGGCAAAGGCCCTAAAGTGGGGTGTCCAGGACAGCAAGGAGGCACATGCAGGGGTTTTCCCTTCCTCTCTGAAACAGATAATTGATTGAAGTAAAGGCTCTAGAACTGTGCAACAGATAGGCTTGCCGCTAAATCTAATGTTTGAAACAAACACATTAGGAGCTATTTTGTTTACTAAATGAGTTGCTATAGCATGCATCAGGACCACATGCACCACTTGTTGAAATAGACTGCTGGCTCCACCACCAGAGTTTCTGAGTCAGTAGTTCTGGGGTGGGGCTCGAGAATTTGCTTCTCTAACAGGTTTGCGGGTGATGCTGATGCTGCTTCTTTGGTTACCGTACTTTGAGAACCATTGCCCTATAGACAATAGGATTTCTCTAATAGTTCTGTGGTGCGTTTTAAGTATAATTTAAGGACAGCTTGTTTAGGAATATATCTTTACATAGTAACTTCTATTCCTCAGTAGTTCATAGGATCATATGTTGTGGAGTTCAAGTGGTCAGCAGGTCCAACCCTTTGCCTTTGGAGTAATCACTGTGGCCTGGTTTTACTGAGGAGCCACCTGAAACCCAGAGAGGTTGTAGCTGCCCAAGTCACTTGGTTATTAAGTTTTCAAAAAGATACTGATATCCAAAAGTAACGAAAAGAAAGCTTCCCTCTCTTCCATGTTTCCAAAACCACTGGACATGCAAACCTATTTAAATCTTGCTTTTTAATTAGGGGAGGAAGTACCCACGTGTGGTTTTAACTGAGAAAATCGGAAGTCACAGCTCCTGCTGTATCTTTGCTGCGTTTTAAGGTTAGGAATGCCTCACTAAGTGGGTGGGGCTCTGCCTGGTGTGAACCTGTGTGCTTCGGGCTCCTTCCTTAGCCCCTGATTTCTTTTCCTCTCTTCCTTCCTCCTCGGTCACGCCGGGGCCTGCTCCAGCACCAGGCTGGTGTCCACTCCGCAAAGGCGAACTTGCTGGGGGAGGCGGCAGCGAGGCTGTGTCCTCCTTGCCTTCTGCAGCAGTGGCAGTGTGGAAGGGTGACCTACAACCTGAGGTGCCTTGTCACTCTGCCCGATTTAGTACCTAACCTGAGACATTTGCATGTTCTTTTTTTGGTGGCAAAATCTGTGAGACAAAATACTACACATTTAGTAGCAGCTTAATTTAACTAAAAAAACTCAAGGTTATGTCTCCCCTGAAGGCATGTTTGTGGTTTTTCTCTTTACTGCATTCTCAAGGTGATAAGAGTGACATTTTTTGCCCAAAAAAGACACTTGCCCATTGAATTGGCTCTTTTACCTTCCTGCACCTTAGTTTCCTTGTTAGCAATGCAGGAAATTCGATCCTTCTTTAGAAAGGAGATCTTTGGAGGTTCTTGAGCTCAATGGCCTGGTTCCCTGCCAATCCGGGCAGCTTCGTTGGAGGGGCAAGATTTCAGGAGCTGTGCCAGGAGGAGTGCCTGAAGGACTCGCCCCCCGGAGCAGTTCGTGTCCTGTCACCACTGCTCTGCCGTCTGGCTCCACTGGCTTCAGTGTGTATGGGCAAGGGTCCCTTGGATGAGTTATTGCAAAAGGGCTCAGAAAACAAGGACCCATTTATACTATGGGTTTTTTCTCTTGTAAGAGATTATCTTTGAGAAGCCAGCTTTTAAATCTTCATTTCTAGATAGGTCATTAATATTTTAAAATACTAGTTAGCAGCTAGAAAAAAAACACCCAGAAATCCCTGGAAGGCAGGCACAATTCCTGAATGATGCGGTTGAAACTTGCACTCTCATATTTGCAACTGTGAGATTTGAATAAATGTCTTTCTGGTCCTCACTGTCCAGCCACCACATGTGGGTGAAATGCCAGAACCCTTTATTCTCCGGACTGTGCCCCCAGCGGAAGGGGGACATCTCCTGTAGCTCGATCTGCCCTGTGAGCATGTGGTGGGTGGGGTGGGTGGGCTGGGAACCTGGAGCCAGAAGGCTGTCTGGACATGCCCTCTGGGCTGCAGACTTGTCTGTAGGAGAGTAGAGCCCCGGGGGTGTGTCTGACTGGCCCATAGAGGCAGTTCATGGGTCTGGAGCTGCCTAAGCCACGGCAGGCCCCGCCAGATCTGCTGATGCAATTGGCTGGGGCCTGGCATCCATATTTTAGAAGCACCCCTATGATTCCAAGAGGCCACCCGGATTAGGAACAAAGTGTCACTGGGGAACCCCTCTGCCTTTGAGTCTGCTTTTGCAGGTCTGTTCAGGGCCCGTCTTAATCTTTCCTGGCACCTGGGCAGGTACAGGGATTTCCCAGCAGCTGAGGTGTCACGTGGGCGATGGGTGGTGTTACTTGCACTCCTTCCTGACTGACACAGCCGGCAGGAGTCTGGGCCTGCAAGAGGCCAGTGGAGGTGACAAGGTCCCTCTAGTTCCCTCGACTGCGGGGCCGTGCATCTGGGTCTGTCTCACTGAGGCCTCTGTTCTGAAGGTGTCTGCTGATAGGAGCTGCAGTGGGTGGCAGGGGAGGAGAAGGTAATTTGGTCCCATCTTGGCACGATGTCCTCTGCGTCAGCCGGCCGTTGTCAGACAGTTGCTGATTGTCACATTGTGTGTCTCATGCTTTTCCTTTTTTTTTTTTTTTTTTTAATAAAGACCTACTGTTTCTAAAGAGAACTGGCAGTTAACCAGAAAAGTGTGAGTTTAAAGCTTGTTGAAAAAGGGGAAGACACTTGGTGTTTTGGCTACTTTTAGTGCTTATGGTCAGGGACACCGGTACCCACTAATCAGAACGGACACAGGCCATGCGCGGTAATGGGGGCCTGGTGGCCCCTTGCTGGGCCTGGCTACCACCCTAGTTGGTGGATTGTGGGGGTGTTTGGGGGTCCAGGGAGAGGAGCCAGGGCAGGGTGGGCAGTGGTGGGACACCCCAGAGACTTAGACAGTGGTGGCTGTTTACCAAGCAGTACAAACTATTTCAATATTTTACCAACCAGTATGGCTGTTTGGGCTTATACTATCCAGATATCAGGTCTGCTTGTAAAAGATGCTAAAAATTCTGCTTAACCTCAGCTAAAGTGTGGGATAAGCCAGGACTGGGAGGACGATACGGTGATACATAGCCGTGTCTGCCTTGTCATTGTGGTGCCCGCAGGGCCCGGCCCAGGGTCTGGTACATAGTAGGTGCTCAGTAAATACTTGATCACTGAACCTAGTCTTTCATGACACTGTGCCGGGCACTGCAGTGTGCTGTGTAGCAGGGTTATCCCCGGACACCGGGCTGCCTCTGTGCGCACAGCATCTGCTGCAAAGGAGAGGGTATTTTCATGCCAGTAGAGTGTGACAGGTCTTCAGCCTGGATGTGTTAAACCAGACTGCTCACACCCTTCCCAGACAATGTTGGGGCTACGCCGACAGCTCCTGCCTCTGAGCTGACAGTTCAGTGTCTAGCTTGTGTTATTATATCTGCTTATTTATTCTGTCACAGGTTGCTTTTTTTCAGTGTGTCATTTTTTTTTCTGTTCCTTGCTCACCATTTGTACATTCTGATCTATCTGGAGTAGAAGTCCTGTGTCTAAGCTTGGGGTTAAGATCACAGACCCTGGATTGGACCACCTGGATCGAAACCCAGCTGTGTGTGAGTGTGGCCTCTCTGTGCTCCTGCGTCAGAGGAGCTATAAACCGAAATAATAATAGGTCCTTCTTCACGCGGCTGTTGCAAGTATTACTATATGTAACACACTTAGAATAGTGCCTGGCACATCTTAAGTGCCATATGGATGCTTGCTCCATTTATGATCTAATTTTAAATGACCAGATTTCAAATATGCTAATGTTAGACACATGAGCTAAACCAGGTGACACTTATTACCTGGGGGTGAGGTTGGGGAGCAACTGGCTCCTCTGGTTTTCTATTTTAGAATTCAGTGGAGCTTTCCATTTTGAACATTGGATGAAAATCTTTGACTCTCAGGAGGGTCTTTTAGCTGCTGCTTTGAATGTGTCTTTAGTATATTTCTGATCCTTGTCTGTTGCAGGGGAACTGTCACCCACCTGTAGTCCTTCCCAGGTGACTGTCTGGCGGAGTATGATGATGTGTCCCCACTGTTGAGATGGAAGAAATTCTCTAAAGGTCTGGGAGACAAACTGTAATAGTTAAATCTGTTGTGTGCCAAGGGTACTCTTCCATTTTCCTTTTCTTCTTCCTTTGGGAAGCTGTTCCCTGACCTCATGAGATCTTGGTGGGGCTGCCCCTGAAGGTGACTTGTGCCTCCTCCTGCCCTCATAAGTGGGCCAACGGTAGTGTTATGTTCCTCCAGTCACAGTGGCTGGCTCAGGGATGGGCATTTGTTCAATCTGGGCTACAGAGATGCCCTTTTGGGGTTCTTCCACTGGATCCATTGGGGGAAGACTGTTCTCTTCATTTATGCTATCAAGTTGTAAGGATGTTGGCCAGGGGCCACCAGAAGCTATCTCTCCTGAGATATGGAAAGAATCTCTACCACAGGCAAGAATGAAGGTGACATGCAAAGGGAAGTGGATATAAGCAGAGAAGAGAAAGAGAAACAGGCAGAGACAGAAACATGAGCACCTAGATCCAGCTTTAGCTGAACCAGTCTACGCACTAAGCTTCTCAATTATGTGAATTAATAAATTCCCTTTTAGTAGAGTCTGGAAATATTTTATGATACTAGATTTCCTAGAATGCCCTGATATGGCCGCATAAGAAAAAATTGAAAAAAAAACAAACAAAAAAACCCAGAATGGATCAATTTGCTGCCTGGCTTGACTCTCTCAATGATTTAAGAATAGGTCAATGACATACTTCTGTGACTTGATCATGAAACCCTCCTTACTGCATTTCACAGCTCTGTGCTTTCCTTTGTGTTGCCTCTCTGTGCCATGCTGTTCCTCTGACTCCTTAGGTTCCTGACAGCTGACTCACCATTCAAAGTTCCACTCAGGCTGGGGGTGGTGGTGCATCCCTGTAGACCCAGCCACTTTGGAGTTGAGATGGGAGGATTGCTTGAGCCCAGGATTCCAGGCTGCAGTGAGCTATGATCAGGCCACTGCACTACAGCCTGGGTGACAAAGCAAGAGTGAGATCCTAGCTCTGGGAGACAAAAAAAAAAAAAAAAAAAAAAACCAACAAAAAACAACACACACAAAGTTCCACTCAAATGTTCCTCTTCTGCTGCCATCTTTGATCTTGCTAGTTAGATCCTGTCTCTTCCTTCTCTGGGTTCCCACAGCACTTTAATTTTTCTCTACTTATCTCAAGTTGTATTATGTTACAATTCATTGTCCAAGTGACCCGTTTGTCCTTTGGAATCATCCTGGCTTGGAGATTCTGATGGCACTGGCTGGAATGCCCACTAATGAGAGGTGCAAACCTGGCCTTCTCCTGAGTAGGATCAGGGAAGTGTTTGGGAGTTGCTAAT